>NC_085998.1:21016895-21616895 GCF_030014385.1 Trichomycterus rosablanca | reverse complement strand
GGGGTGACAGCCATGCAGACCAATTTGATGTAGTGTGCGGCGTATGGTCTGAGCACTGACAGGCTGACCCCCCACCTTTTCAATCTCTGCAGCAATGCTGACAGCACTCCTGCGCCTATCTTTCAAAGACAGCAGTTGGATGTGACGCTGAGCACGTGCACTCAGCTTCTTTGGACGACCAATGCGAGGTCTGTTCTGAGTGGACCCTGCTCTTTTAAAACGCTGGATGATCTTGGCCACTGTGCTGCAGCTCAGTTTCAGAGTGTTGGCAATCTTCTTGTAGCCTTGGCCATCTTCATGTAGCGCAACAATTCGTCTTTTAAGATCCTCAGAGAGTTCTTTGCCATGAGGTGCCATGTTGGAACTTTCAGTGACCAGTATGAGAGAGTGTGAGAGCTGTACTACTAAATTGAACACACCTCCTCCCTATGCACACCTGAGACCTAGTAACACTAACAAATCACATGACATTTTGGAGGGAAAATGACAAGCAGTGCTCAATTTGGACATTTAGGGGTGTAGTCTCTTAGGGGTGTACTCACTTTTGTTGCCGGTGGTTTAGACATTAATGGCTGTACATTGAGTTATTTTGAGGGAAGAATAAATTTACACTGTTATATAAGCTGCACACAGACTACTTTTCATTGTGTCAAAGTGTCATTTTGTCAGTGTTGTCCCATGAAAAGATATACTTAAATATCTGCAGAAATGTGAGGGGTGTACTCACTTTTTGTTAGGCTCTGTGGCATCAGGGGAATGTACCATCTCTCCCTGATGCCACAGGCCTTACAGAGCAGAAACGAGCTGTGCCTTTAAATACCTGGCCAGCTCGTTAGGGCGAAGTGGCTACACCTGTGCCTTCCCTTATTTAAGGGATAGGTGCAGAGCTGTAGCCGTCGCACCTTCTGCTCATGTTGGCTGATTCTTTTTTCTTTCTTTGAGTTTGTTTGACACTGCGGTGTCCTTTTATGTTTATTGTTTTTTTTATTATCTTTAGGTTGTGCCGCCGCACTGTGCCGCCGCCGCCGTGCCGCTGCCGCCGGGCCACCGCTAGTGGGCGCCACCACGCCGCCGCCGCCGCCAAGCTGCCGCCAGAGTGCCGCAGCTGTCGTGCCGCCGCCGCCGCCTGGTGGTTGCTCTCAGGTCGCTGTCGGGCCGCTGCCGCCGAGCCGTCGAGCCGCCGTGCCGCCGCCACCTAGAGACCCCATGACTGCGCCCAGAGGAACGTGACCCCCTCCCAGCTATCGCTGGTGACAGCGTCACGTCCCGCCCTCTGGAGCGCAGGAGCAAACGGCCACTTCCCAGCCACCCTGGCTGGTGACAGCGCCTTTGCTTTTAACTTTATAAATCCGCAAGTAAACCACACCCGGTGGATGGCATGGCGCTGACCAGCATTAACTGCTGGTGAGCGCCGTGCCATTTATCTACCGGCGGTGTCATCCCCCCTTCTTCGGCCAACAGCGCGAGGTTTCCCACCTCGCGAACCCGGTCGCTTCGCCTCTTTAGTGCTGGGAGCGGTTTTGCTTTCAGCGTTGCTGTGGCAGCGTGCTTAAGCTCCCAGCCTGGAGGTGAGCGACCAGGGTTCGCGCCTCGCGCTTTCCCTTTTTCCCTTTTATGTTTTTTCCCTTGTTCCTTTCAGTCTGGCGTCACCGGCTGCCTTCGGGATTCCCCGAAGTGTTTTTTGTTACTGTTATTCCTTTATTTTATTGTATATTACGTTTATGATTTTGTAAATAAAACCCTTTTAAGTTAAAACCTCCGCATCCTTGGGTCCTTCCTCCCACATCATAACAGTAAGGTGCGACCATTACTGGACCCAGCGGAGGACCCCGTCCTCTCCCAAAGATTTTTTTGGGGGGGCACTCCCCCAGTGGCTTTTAGCCACTGGTGGGGACGGGACCGCCGGCTGGAGACCTCAGGAGAGGTCTCCTTAAGAAGGGGGTACTGTTAGGCTCTGTGGCATCAGGGGAATGTACCATCTCTCCCTGATGCCACAGGCCTTACAGAGCAGAAACGAGCTGTGCCTTTAAATACCTGGCCAGCTCGTTAGGGCGAAGTGGCTACACCTGTGCCTTCCCTTATTTAAGGGATAGGTGCAGAGCTGTAGCCGTCGCACCTTCTGCTCATGTTGGCTGATTCTTTTTTCTTTCTTTGAGTTTGTTTGACACTGCGGTGTCCTTTTATGTTTATTGTTTTTTTTATTATCTTTAGGTTGTGCCGCCGCACTGTGCCGCCGCCGCCGTGCCGCTGCCGCCGGGCCACCGCTAGTGGGCGCCACCACGCCGCCGCCGCCGCCAAGCTGCCGCCAGAGTGCCGCAGCTGTCGTGCCGCCGCCGCCGCCTGGTGGTTGCTCTCAGGTCGCTGTCGGGCCGCTGCCGCCGAGCCGTCGAGCCGCCGTGCCGCCGCCACCTAGAGACCCCATGACTGCGCCCAGAGGAACGTGACCCCCTCCCAGCTATCGCTGGTGACAGCGTCACGTCCCGCCCTCTGGAGCGCAGGAGCAAACGGCCACTTCCCAGCCACCCTGGCTGGTGACAGCGCCTTTGCTTTTAACTTTATAAATCCGCAAGTAAACCACACCCGGTGGATGGCATGGCGCTGACCAGCATTAACTGCTGGTGAGCGCCGTGCCATTTATCTACCGGCGGTGTCATCCCCCCTTCTTCGGCCAACAGCGCGAGGTTTCCCACCTCGCGAACCCGGTCGCTTCGCCTCTTTAGTGCTGGGAGCGGTTTTGCTTTCAGCGTTGCTGTGGCAGCGTGCTTAAGCTCCCAGCCTGGAGGTGAGCGACCAGGGTTCGCGCCTCGCGCTTTCCCTTTTTCCCTTTTATGTTTTTTCCCTTGTTCCTTTCAGTCTGGCGTCACCGGCTGCCTTTGGGATTCCCCGAAGTGTTTTTTGTTACTGTTATTCCTTTATTTTATTGTATATTACGTTTATGATTTTGTAAATAAAACCCTTTTAAGTTAAAACCTCCGCATCCTTGGGTCCTTCCTCCCACATCATAACACTTTTGTGATACACTGTATATATATATATATATATATATATATATATATATATATATATATTGGGAGCATAATACTTTACTGGCTTGTTCTTTGAGCACAAACTAAAGAGAGATGATCGCGTGTGTAGAAAAGCTCACTTTTAAGCACACTCAGTATGTGAACTGGCGGCACGGTGGCTCAGTGGGTAGCACTGTTGCCTCACAGCAAGAAGGTCCTGAGTTTGACTCTCATATAGAGCGGTCCGGGTCCTTTCTGTGTGGAGTTTGCATGTTCTCCCTGTGTTTGTGTGGGTTTCCTCCTGGAGCTCCGGTTTCCTCTCACAGTCCATGCAGGTGAGAGACAATTGACAAATCATGGACAATTTTGTATCTCCAATTCATGTGTTTGACATTAAAGACTTGAACTGATGAATCTTGTGTAACCAGTAACTACCTGTCCTGTCATGAATGTAACCAAATGGTGTAAAACATGATGTTAAAATCCTAATAAACAAACAAACAGTATGTAAGCACATACATCACACATTGTCAGCACACTACACCACATAAAAGTCTGTTACACTAACTTAATAATGATGCCATATGATTGCTAGGACCGCCCCATATAATAAAATGTTATAAAATTTCATGGCAAACGGCTTTTTCATGGCTGTGAATTAGCTAGGGCCTTAGTTATATAAGAAGGCCTGGCTCACAACTGACTCTCTAATTCATCAAAAGGTTGTTGAACTGGGTAGGCCACTAGAGTTCCTCCGCATTAAACCATGTCTATATGGACTTATTTATGTTATAGTGGTAGCAATATACATGATGAAAACAAGTGAACTTAACAATGAGGGGAGCTGAATGAGGAGGACTGTCTACATACAGTGGATTTAGAGAGCAATTCATGCAACATAAAAACACTGCACACTGTTAATGCAAAGAATGTAGCAATGCAAGATATTTTGCATTCATCTGCTCGGAAATTCTACCCAATACATACCAAAACCTTACAAAAACATTCAAAATGCGTAAAGATGGAACCCTACTTTATCTGCTAATGTTGACTGCTAATGTTTAATCACATCATCCCCAAAAACATTGGCCACAAGGCAAAAACACATCCTGGACAGGTGCCAATCAGTCACAGGGTACTTAAGTTCACTCAGTATGACACAACTATGTGCAATTTAGAGCAGGAAATACATCTTTTTCAGGTTTTGAGGCAAGGGAAACCCCTCAGACACAGACAGTGCTTAGGACCTTATAATAATGCTGTGCAGCATCCACTCTGTCTACTCTTTTACTGATTAAAATATCCACTGATCAGCCATAACATTAAAACCACCTCCTTGTTCTACACTCAGTGTACATTTTATCAGCTCCACTTACCATATAGAAACACTTTGTAGTTCTACAATTACTGACTGTAGTCCATCTGTTTCTCTACATACTTTTTTAGCCTGCTTTCACCCTGTTCTTCAATGGTCAAGACCCCCACAGGACCATCACAGAGCAGGTATTATTTGGGTGGTGGATGATTCTCAGCACTGCAGTGACAATGACATGGTGGTGGTGTGTTAGTGTGTGTTGTGCTGGTATGAGTGGATCAGACACAGCAGCACTGCTGGAGTTTTTAAATACTGTGTCCACTCACTGTCCACTCTATTAGACACTCCTACCTAGTTGGTCCACCTTGTAGATGTAAAGTCAGAGACTATCGCTCATCTATTGCTGCTGTTTGAGTTGGTCATCTTCTAGACCTTCATCAGTGGTCAAAGGACGCTGCCCACAGGGTGCTGTTGGCTGGATATATTTTTGGTTGGCGGACTATTCTCAGTCCAGCAGTGACAGTGAGGTGTTTAAAAACTCCATCAGCATTGCTGTGTCTTATCCACTCATACCAGCACAACAAACACTAACATACCACCACCACCATGTCAGTGTCACTGCAGTGCTGAGAATGATCCACCACCCAAATAATACCTACTATGTGGTGGTCCAGGGAGGGTCCTGATCATTGAAGAACAGCATGAAAGTGGTCTAACAAAGTATGTAGAGAAACAGATGGACTACAGTCAATAATTGTAGAACTACAAAGTGCTTCTATATGGTAAGTGGAGCTGTAATCGTGACCCCACTGCTATTAAGCAAACCAGTGCTCTGCTGTTCAAGTTCAAGTGCATGGTCATAGGGGTCAAGGGAAGGAACAAAAGTGCAAGGTGTGTTTATTTAGCCCATCCAGTGCTCCAATAAGGTGAAAAAACTATTTACACTATTTACAAACTGTACAAAAAATACATATGGCTTTTATCAGCCTTTTCACAGTTCAGAAATACAAAGAAAAACAAACAGAAAAAAATAAATAAAAAATAAACAAAAAAGTCGGTACACTAGGACCGAGTCGGACCCGAATCAAACGATTCACTCCGGCTATCCGCTCGACTCTGAATCAGTTCATAATTTTCACAGTCTCTCTCTCTCGATCGCTCTGATGCACCTCTAAACTAGAGCTGGGTGGTTCCTGAATCACCCGGGTTAATGATTCGAATCTTTGTACTGAATCAGGAATCACGAGTCTGAAATCTCAATTAACCCGGATCCTATGAGTCCTCTGACTGGCTGCCGCTAAGTACACAAGGCGAGTGAGCAGACTCACCGAAACACCACTGACTCAGGTGATTTGGCTGAACCAACTTTACTCCAGTCCGTGAATCTAAGTAATAAGTTAAATGTTTCAACAAACAAGTGTTTAAACACACTGGTGTTAGTTATGTGGCTTATTTTATGCACATGCTATTACTACTATTATTATTATCAGTAGTCACAAAATATAGTTATTATTAAATATATATTATTAAAATATTATTATTAAAATGCAAATGCTTACAGCAGGGCGGCTCCTGCCAAATCTCTCAGGGGGGGGCCATCATTGCGATGATGGCCAAGGTGACCCGTTCAATGGGTGAATTAAAGCTTAAATAATTAACATCTTAAGTCATCTGTCAGTTTGCCCTCACAAATAACTTTGAACATGGAGAGAGACCAGCTTTACCATTAATCATAAAATTAAGTAAAGCCTTCACACTAACAATTTAATTCAGTCTTCACCAGATAGCATTTTATTTTAGGTGCAGCAGATCCAGAATAAAGATTGGCATCGGGGCTGACGTGCAATGAATAAAGAAGTACAATTAAACAAATGGGGAGATACAATAAGTGCAATCACAATTTACAATTTAAAAATTATATTACTTACTTGTAATTTACTTGTAACTTATATGATTTTCCCCCCTTTGTAGATACTTGATGTTTAAATTTGGTCTGGGTGGCCCTAATTCTTAAGTTGCTAATTTGTCCTGATTACTACAACGACTGGCAATGAATGGCATTTCCCTTAATGACACGATGGAGTTGCTCCGAACTGAGGTAATGGTAGTCATGGTGACGAGATCGCTACACCAGGTTACATGTGATGCAAGCACGTAAGTGCGTGCCCTCCCGGAACCCATTCAGATTGTATTGCAGTGCCTGCAGTTCGAAAAAAGAGCCTTAACATGAGAGTCTATGAGAGCAATCTGGGGCGATTTTAAGTCAGACTGAAATCGCCCCAAAAGGGGCGGTACTGTACGGAACACAACTCCACGCTGATTGGACTACGATAATTAGAGGCAAGACAGACTGTCCAGAACAGTCACAGCTGTGATAGAAAAATGTCTTCCCTTTCGCCCTTCGGTGGTGCATCGCCCGATCGCCCTAAGGAACGAGCCGCCCCTGCTCATGATCATGTCTTTGGGCTGGGTCAGGCCACCGGACTTCATCTACATCACAGGCAATATTCTCCCTAACAAGACAACGGGGAAAAACAATCCTTTTGCATGCCGTATCCAGGCTTGAAAAGAATCCACTCTAATGTCATCACATGCTGCATCCATTGACTGGAGTAGATTTTCCTGGATATGCTGAGAAGAATTCCTCGCATGGGTTTAGAAAGGAAGAGTAAGGTGGAAGGCTTAGATTTATGAAACGGAGGTTATTGATAAACCACTCACATATGTTTTGACAACGGTGAAAGCTCACACTGTCCCAAACGACAACATACACAGGATGCTCTCTCAGCTCAGGATTCCCCGCTCAAGTCCAAGTAAAGTGTCTTGTAGACCATCCAGAAATGTTAGATGTTTTGTGTTGTAGGGCCCTACCATGGTGATGCAAAACCCCATTGCTGTTGATGGCCGCACACACATTTTAAATTTTATCCAAAGCAACTTACAGTATACAGTCTAAAAAACTGAGGGTTAAGGGTCTTGCTCAAAGGCCCAACAGTGGCAACCTGGCAGCGGTGGTGTTTGAACCTGCAACCTTCTGCTTACTAGTCCAGTACCTTAACCGCTAGGCTACATGGTCACATTGCCACCACGATGGACAGGCATTTCTATAATTGCATGTTGACCAGTTATGTTGAGACTATTTCTCCACCTCCTTGTGAGACTAAATCCAGCTTTGTATAGTATAAACATTCATGGGGCGTCTCTATGGGTTTTAGTTTAAATGTGACACATCATGACAGACCTCATGTCGTTGTATACATGTGCTGCTTTACAAAGAATACAGTATGTGATACGACTGCTCTTGTTTTTGGTCATCCTCATCTTTCTCCTCGTCACCACCTCTGACATTAGTGATGGGTCGGTCGTGAACGATCTGGCTCTAAGAGCCGGCTCTTTAAAGTGAACGACGGGATCCGGCTCCTGATTGGGAGCCGATTCGTTTTTTTTTTCTGTTTTGTTTTTTTCTGTTAAAGCCGCATGTGATTGGTCAAGATGCGTGGTGGCGTGCACAGACAGCGTGCACACAAACAGGAGGGAGAGAGAGAGAGAGAGAGAGAGAGAGAGAGAGAACTTGATGAAGTTTTACATTGCGCTTTACATAGGCAGACATTACATGCTGGAAAGGTAAGGAAAATGAGTGAGAGGAAACATGGTAGTTTGGACACGAGGAGCCCCTTTTACAGAGAAGTGCAGACCCACTGAGCTGGTGGGAGACCAAGTATTTAGTCTACCCACATCTTATACATGTGATGGGACACAGACTGTAATGTAGCAACATATGTCCCCTCAGAGAGAATCTTTTCAAAAAACAAGGCAGATGAAAACAGAAAGGAGAAACAGGATCTTCACTAAAAACTTACAAAGACTGTCACCTGGATGCTGCTTTTTTTTTTTTTTTTTGCACATTTTCATTTATATTTTGTTGAGTGATACTTTGTTGATGTTGTGTTCTTTCACTCTAGATGCAAATTTACAAATAATATACACAATCAGACCTTTTTGTCTAATTGAGATGGGTCTAGTAATTAGTAATTAGTCATTCATTTTACCTGTAATTTGGTAATAAATTAATTTAAGCAACAACAAAAATCTAAGGAGCCACTTGGGAGCTGAAAGAGCCGGCTCTTTTCAGTGAGCCGAGCCAAAAGAACCGGCTCTCTAAAAAGAGCCGGAATTCCCATCACTATGACACGCTCTCCTCCTCTTCTTCTATCGTTGCCCTCCATTGCTAAAGTCACATGCATTTGAACTGACTTATCCTGTTTACCTACTAATTTTAACCCTTTTTACTGATATGACATGTGTGCACAGTTTTTACCTGTAGTGTGTTAACGATTACAATAGTATTTGTTGTGTTTAACCTTTGTGACATGTGTGTGCCATTTTGCATCAAAGTGCGCTACCATGAGAAATGTGTGTTAGTCAGTGAGAATGTGTTTATGAGTTTTGCAAAAAGTTGAATCAGGTATGAAAACGGTGTCAGACTAGGAGAAAATTGTTTAAGGTTTTGTGAAAACATTAATTCAATAGACAAGTTTTGGCAGTTGACACATGTGTTCCAAGAATGGGGTTTAGTGTTTTAGCAATTGAGAAAAACTGTGATGTTATGGCTGATCGGTGTGTCTACAATTCCGGCTAGAAACACCAAGGCTTTCGTGAAAAGTAATTTGCACAGAACAATAGAAAAATATAAATAAATAAATAAATAAATAAATAAAAAGATTACGTTTATGTTGGTAGCTGTTGAATTAAAGTGATACTCTTTAAACAGCAATTACATGCTCTTACAGAAATAACCAGAAATAAGCAGAATAAAACGCATTTTTTAAAAGTGTTTACAGTGAATATTCTTTAACTGTAACCAAAGCATGTGATTATAAACCCAACTTACCACTGCGATCTCTGACGACCAGATTCCTTCCCTCCTTTAAGGTAATGTTGAGGAGATACTGGACTTTCTGACCTGCTGGAACTGCCTGAGCTTCAATACCCACTCCTGAACCCTGTAGATTAATAAAATATTTTAAATAACAATATTATTTTTTAAATGATTTAACAGACAATACAGTGGCTCAGTGGGTAGCACTGTTACCGCACAGCATGAAGGTCCTGTGTTCGATTCCCAGGTGGAGCGGTCTAGGTCCTATCTGTGTGGAGTTTGAATGTTTAAATGTTCTCCCTGTGTTTGTTTCCTCCGGGAGCTCCGGTTTCCTCCCACAGTCCAAAGACATGCAGATGAGGTGAAGTGTCCATGACTGTGTTTAACTTGAACTGATGAATCTTGTGTAACGAGTACCTACCAATCCTGTCATGAATGTAACCAAGTGTGAAAAACATGCTGTTAAAATCCTAATAAATTAATTAATGGCAAGAAGGTCCTGGGTTCAATCCCCAGGTGGGGCGGTCTGGGTCCTTTCTGTGTGAAGTTTGCATGTTCTCCCCGTGTCTGCGTGGGTTTCCTCCGGGTGCTCCGGTTTCCTCCCACAGTCCAAAAACATGCAAGTGAGGTAAATTGGAGATACTAAATTGTCCATGACTGTGTTTGATATAACCTTGTGAACTGATGAACCTTGTGTGAAGATAAACTACCGTTCCTGTCATGAATGTTAGCAAAAGTGTAAAACATGACGTTAAAATCCTAATAAACAAACAAACAAACAAATACATTAATGAGTTGGGTTGGGCTATATGAACAACGTTTGGCTGTTGTTTATCCAGAGAGGGAAATGCTGGATAGGGACCTTATAACTGATGCAATTTACGACCTCTGCTGGCTGATTGATGTGGCTCTCTGCACACAAAGCTGATCTGCATATGAACTCGCTTTATGCAGGTGAAAAGATGCAGTCGGCTACTGCACACGTGTCGGATGGGGATGTGTCAGTTCGCTCTCCTCAATCGTGGCGGGGGTTAGCACCAGTAGAGAGGAAGTTTAACGCAATTGGGTATAAATTGGACGTGTTAAAAATCAGGAGAAAAAGGGAAGAAAATGAATATAAAATAATAAATAAATAAAAATAACCAAATTAACCAACCCATTCAGAAATCCACCATCATCATCATCAAAATGCCTTTAAAAATATGGTTTTCCATCCCTCCAATACAGTTCCAGAGATTATTCTAGATTCTATTTTATCCTAAAGGTGCACTGAAGTTGTTCTGGTGGCTCATGATTGATTAGACATTATTGAACTTTTTGCTATGACATTGTTTTTCTATTTATCACATTTTGGCAGCTAAAGTAATTATGTATAATTACAATAAAACCTTTTTTAAAACGTTTGAACCTGTAAATACCTGTATTACTTGTATTTCTACACATCAAATGTGGTCTGACATTTGATTTATGCCAATCACAATAACAGAAAAAAACACATCTTCACAAAATAATACTAACAAAAAATAAATTGAACAAATAAATAAAAAAAACGTATTTACTAGACTAAAACAGATGTGAATATTCATATTTAATAACTGTTAGAGCCTAAGATCAGTTTACGGTAGCTGCTAATCAGATCTTCACAACTATGAGGAAGAAATGCATTTACATACATTTTCTTCCTGCTGGAACATTTCTCATCAGGTAATGCCATCATGCCATACCACATTTTTAAAGGTACCATACTTGATAAACTAGTGTGTTTTAGTCATCGTCTTTTTGCGTAATCAGACATTTTATTGAACTTAATGTAATACAATGTTAAGTGGTTTCAAGCCATTCATGACCTACAGCTGCTAAGCACCCCCAAACCATGATGCTTCCTACACCATGCTTTACTGTTGAAATAAGTGTGTTAGTGTGACATGCATATTTTTCCTTCCTCTTTTTAAATTGACTTGCATTTGTGCAAAACTGTTTCTGCAAGACCTGCACTTTTGTTCAGCTGTGGGTTATTCAGATGGTCTTTTACAAATGTAAGATGTTCAGTGTTTTTTATAAAGCAGTGGATGTCTTTAAGGGTGACCTTTTATTTACACTATTTATGCCTGTTTATGCTTTATTTATTATTGTGGCCACACAAGCATAAATGTTAGCAAGTTATGTTACAATATAGCAATTTTGTTATTCTCTTCACTATTTTAGCACTAGGTTTTTTTAAACTAGCAAAATGAATGTATTACTTCATTTGGGGACTTAAAATATATCAACAATTTCTTTTTGAATAACAAAAAAAAGATATTTTAAAGATAAAAGCCTTAACCTTTGTGTTACCTTTGAAAAGGGCACTTCTACAACCTACACCTACAATCTCATCTCATTATGTGCAATACCTGACAATTTTTGTTATGTTTATGCAATTGTTAGTATTTTTAGGCAGAATGTGTTTGTATCAGGCAAAAATGTTCTCTAATCCATTGGGTGAAAGGTAGGAAGCACCCAGGACAGGTCACCAGTCCATCACAGGGCACACACCCACACACAGTTAGGGCAATTTTTTCCCCTCTTTTTCTCAGATTTTTCCCCCCAATTTTTCATATCGTATCCAGTTACCCTGGTTGCGTTACACTTCACCTCTACCGATACAACCCTCCATTGCTAACCGAGGAGCTTCGCAACTGACACACGCCCCCTCCGACATGTGAGTAGTACCAACTGCCTCTTTTCACCTGCACGAGGCGAGTTCATATGCGGATCAGCCTTGCGCATGGAGAGCCACACCCTGATCAGCATTATTCCCCAACTCTGCGCAGGCGCCATCAATAAGCCAGCAGAGGTCGTAATTGCATCAGTTATGAGGAACCCTGGTCCGGCTCATCCCACCCTGAACAACAGCCAATCGTTGTTCATG
The DNA here is from genome assembly GCF_030014385.1 of Trichomycterus rosablanca. NCBI lineage: Eukaryota > Metazoa > Chordata > Actinopteri > Siluriformes > Trichomycteridae > Trichomycterus > Trichomycterus rosablanca. Next base: position 21,604,785 of record NC_085998.1, on the reverse strand, counting down.
TAGGCACCCAGCCCAGCCGGATGGCAGAGCTGAGATTCGATACGATGTATTTGTTTGTGTTACCTTTTAAAAGGGCACTCCTACAAACCACACCTACAATCTCATATCATTATGTTAAAAAAGTAGTGTATGCAATTGTAGATCTTTTTTAGGCAAAATGTTCATACATTCATTGTCTGGTTTATGAGAGTCTGATCTATTGGGCGAAAGGCAGGAAGCACCCAGGACAGGTTGCCAGTTTATCACAGGGCAGACACACACACATTTTCAATTTCGGTATTTAGCAGAGGCTTTTATCCAAAGCGACTTACAGCACTGTGACAGTATGTTGTCTAAGCAATTGAGGGTTAAGGGTCTTGCTCAAGGGCCCAACAGTGGCATCCTGGAAAAGGTGGGGCTTGAACCAGAAACCTTTTGATTACTAGTCCAGTACCACTAGGCTAAAACTGCTACACACTCACAACTAGGGCAATTTTAGTAGCTTCAATTGTTCTGACTGCACCTGGAGAAAACCCAAGCGAATACTGGGAGAACATGCAAACTCACACACAGAAAGGATCCTGGCAGCCACGCTGGGGAATCAAACCCAGGCCCTTCTTGCTGTGAGGCGACACCTACCCACTGCACCATTGTGCCGTCCAAAGACTAAACTAATTTTTTTTTTTAAAGTAATTATAGGCCACTCAGATGGTGCAGCGGTAAAATACGCTAGCACAACAGAGCTTTGTATCGAATCTCGGCTCTGCCATCTGGCTGGGCTGGGCGGCTACATGAACAACGATTGATTGTTGTTCACAGGTGGGACAAGCCAGACCAGGGTTTCTCATAACTGGTGCAATTATGAGGAGTCAAGGAATAATGTGTGATGAGGGTGTGGCTCTCCATGCACAAAGCTGATCCGCATATGAACTCGCCCCTTGCAGGTGAAAAGATGCAGTCGGTACAGTACACGTGCCTGAGGGAGCGTGTTTCATTTGCGAAGCTCCTCAGTCAGATACGACTAGACTAGGGGAGAAAATTGGGGGGGGGGAATAAAAGTTCAAATACGAACAGTTGACCATGGAGAACTTAAACTCTAAAATGAGACATTGTGTATACACAAAATACAATTATGTTTTTAACATTACTTACACTCTCCCTTCCTGTAGAACTGGTGTCAAAGTCATTGGTCTCATTGGGACCCTGTGAAGAAAAACACGAATCAGGGTCACCTGCTAAATTAAATGAGCAAAAGCCAAATCTTATAATTATAAAGTGTATTAACCCAACTGACTTCATTCATGTTCTCAGCTGATCCAATGATGAACATGTCTGTGGAAACTGGCGTGAAAGTTTGGTCCTGCTCAGGAGACCAGAAGGCGCGTTCCTCAAACGGTGTGCTACATGTCGACTCGGTGTCCTCCAAATACCATGTGGTGGTTCTATCCCTCTCTGCTATGCGTTTATCAGGCCTATCCCTAGTGATGACGGGATCAGTAAACATTGGCCTATCTGATGTGGAGAAGATGCTTACAGATTGTGGGTCTGAAAATGAAGTATTGTCCTGAATATTGCCTAGGGCTGAGTTTGATGTGTCTGGGGGAGTAAATGGTTTGTAGGACTTTGCAGAGTAAGGTGTATCAGTGCCAACGTCAGAATAAGTCACACTGTGGGTTTCACTTCTTTCTTCATCAGGGCCAAGTGAATAAACAGGGCCAGTCAAAGAGTCATTGTCTGAGGAGTCGACAGCAGAGTCTATTATAGATGACGTAGACTTTGTGCATCGAAGGTCCGGTACCGAGATGCTCCTCCTGTGTTTCAAAGGAGTCTTCTTGACCTTCTTCCCTTTTTTAACATTAAACAGGGGTTTGGCTTTCTCTTTTAGTTTAGCCAAGACTTTATTTTTCTTGGGATCCATTTTATCTGCAGATTAGGTGATTCTTCTTTGACATCTAAACAAAACACAACAAAAACAGAAGTAGTGTTAGTCAAATAAGTCCTAAGAACTACATTTCAAGCAAGCGCATTTCTAAACTATGTTAAACACTTGTATGTGTTATGTATGCTGCTATTTTTGAGAGTGAAAAATAAGTAAATATATTTATTAGTTTCACCAGTTTCCAAGGTCCTGGGTTCAATCCTTGATTCCAGTCATTTAAGCACTCGGGTGGTGCACACTAGTCCATCACTCCTGAGACCTGGGTATAAGCTTTAGCAGTGGTAGGCTAGTGTAACTGACTACTGTGCTACAGAATAATTAACAAGCATTTTTTTATTATTATTTTAGTGGTTTCATTTTCTATTTTTCTATTTTTAATGTAACTGACTACTGTGCTACAGAATAATTAACAAGCATTTTTTTTATTATTATTTTAGTGGTTTCATTTTCTATTTTTAGCTTGCATCTTATTTTGAATAATACTTTCAGCAATAAGTAAAATCCATAAAACTTGGTTGTGTTCACATCAACATTCTGTGTATCCTCAAGGTCCTGTAACCTTCATGTTACATAAACCTACTGTATGTGTTCTTATTTTCAAACATTTGCACAATCTTTTTTAAACTGCTTAGTTTACCCTGATAATTGTGATTGTTTTGTAAAGGTTTTGTTTAGCCCACCCCAAAAATGAGAAGAACCAATTCATTGAAAAAGACAAGTATGCTTGGATGAGTTGAAGGTTAAAGAGAAAGAAAATAGTTGAACAGAATTAAGAGAATAATTACTTAGCCAGTAAGAGGCCTAATGACTCAAACAAATATAAGGATTTTACCAGAGAAATACTTTTTAGATGGTCACCAGGAGCTGGAATTGAATTGACAACATTTTATGATGGTTGGCTATACACATGGATCAGCTTTCTCCAAAGCCCTATGTCTTGTGTCACCTGTAGCTTACCCCTGACAAAGCAATCTACATTGTGATGTTGTCAATCCAGCTTATTCTTGGTCTTTCTCATCTCCTGAGTCCTTCCCCAAGTCTTGCCATCACACTGCCCTCAATGTTGTCATGTGGGTGCCTCATCACATGCCCAATGTACCTTAGTAACATGGGATTTTAAGCGGTTTTCTGATGCCTGAACATGTCTACCTTCCTCTTACTTTTTTTGCTTGTCAGTTTGACCAACACCTCCATGCCCATTGTCATTTTGACTTAAGTTCACCAGCACATTCTGCAGTATTTGATACTCTACTTCCCAAATATAAGAAGTCCACTTATTCCTATTTTCTAAACCAGAAACTTGACATGCCACGTATATAGCTGTAATCGTGCTGACGTGGCAATAAATCCCAGTTATCATCATCATCATCATCCTATCTTCTATCCTCCACCATAATCTTTAATAGTTCTTTAGTGTTTGTCATCACTTCTGTCAATTGCCTTTGTGAAATCAATGAAACACATTTAAGGCATTTAGCAGATGTCTTTCTCCAAAACGACACAGTTATAACCTAACACCAGCCCTGCTTAGGGGCCCAACTGTGGCATCTTGGCATTAAGGGGATTAAACCAGCATACCTCTTCTTGGCCTAAATCCATCCTGTTCCTGGCAAATCTCATCCTAAAGGAGCTTGGTTCACATTAATTTCAGGATTACGAAAAACAGATCTTGCTACCAACTATAGTTGCTGCATTGGAGCAAATCACGGTGTAACGAAAACCGAAACCGAACAGTTCAACCGCTACGTCATCTGGACCAGGTTCCTTTCTGTAAGCCAGTTCTAGCATGACACACTTGATCTGTTTCTTAAGTGGTGGTAATTTCTTTTCTTGAACATCTACTTCATCACTGCAACATTCTTCACAGTAGTCTTTTCATCTTTGACACAACTTCTTTGGTTCAACAAATTTCTCTTCATTTTAATTCTTAATGTTTAAATCTGAAATTGTTTGGAGAGCTGCTCTACCATCTGGAACACAAGTCTGCTGTTGCTTTCCAGCTCACTACATAATGAATCCAACTCGGCTTGTTTATCTCCTCTGAGCATCTTCTGCACTTCACATCGAAGGTTTCTGTATTCATCAGGGGACTTTTTTTTAAGTCATACTTCTTTCTTATCTACTCAAAAGTATCACTGGAAATCCAGTTCTTGCATTTGTTGCAGTGATTCTGTGATCCTTAGCAGCTTTCAACATGACATCCATCATTTGCTGCCAAACTCCATCTGGTTTGTGTGGTTCCTCAAGAGTCTCTAGGTCTTCAAATCTGTTAGCAACTTTCACTTGGTATTATTGCTTAAAATGGTTATTTTTGATTTTTTTCTATGTTCAAACGCAACGACTTCCGATTTGCTTCATTTTGAATCTGTGATTCATTGTTAACATTACAATATTGAGATAAGATTCACAATCTGCACAATCTGCACTGAGGCATGTGTGTGCATTATTACCCGACTGCTTTACTGCTGAATGATCACTATGTAGAAAAATCTGTGCCTGTTTGTGTAGGCAGAACAATGTGTTGGAACTGGTGGATTTCTGTGCTGAACATATCATTTCTTGCACCATGAACATATTTCCTAAAGACTTTCTTCTGCATCTTCTTGTACTTGCAGCGACTCCCAAGCAGGGAGTGATCACCAGAGTCTACGTTCAATATCTTTGTGAATTATTCACTCTCTTCATCTTGTTTATCAGCAGTTGGTGCCTTACACTGGATAAAAGTCATACCTCTTGGCTTTGTGGCCAATGTGGCTGCTACTGACTGGGTTGTAGGGCATTAGGCAAGTATCAACGTTTCTGTGAACCCAGACAGCAACTCTGTGTTTGCAATTCAATGCCTAAGAACTGCATTTGTCCACCTAATGTCTTCAAGTGTCCAGTGCCTGACCACTTAGTTTCAGACAATCTACAAATGCTTCTCTCTCTGCTGCAAAAATAAGCCAGTATTACACTTTTCAATGCCCACCCTGTCTCTCCCAGTGGGTACCACGGACCTTTTTATCCTGGGCGACATCCACACCAGTATATCATTGTTTCTTGGACTACTCATTTGTGCTCTGTGGGATTAACTAGACTGACTGAGCATCCGAATTGCTTGTCAGCCCTACAGTGTTGTGCTAGGTTGACCCGGCATGCACCTTGTTGTCAGGAGTTTTTAAGAACTGTGATGCAACTCACAGTTCTAGTTCCTCTTGGGTGGGGTTGTGATTGATCTTTGTCTAGCACCTATTTTTTTGACATTTGACCTGACCCTGCCAGGAGCAGAGCTCTAGGCATTATTGCGCTCAGGTTCATAGGTGCACTCAAGCTTCTCCACCACAGCAAGGTAGCAATCCCAGGATAATAATAATAATAATAATAATTAATAATAATAATAATTAATAAAAATAAAAATAAAAATAAAAATAATAATAATAATAATAATAATAATAATAATAATAATAATAGATCAAGAACAATCATCAGAAGGAGGGGGCCCTCTTTACTGAAGTCATATTCTACATCACCATTCCTACCATCACCATTCAAACCCAGTGTTTTCTATGATGGTCTACAGTGTAAACTACAGTGTACATATTTAAATTCTGCTAGTTCCTCATTTTTAAAACTACCTTTTCCGACTAGGAAATGTGATGATATCAGTAACGGGAACTGCAGCTTACTGCTGTGTGATAACTGTGTGATAACAAAATGACTGCAAAATCAACAATAAAAGCATTTATATATTAGCATTTATAGTAACAGACACACTATTTATCAAGGTTGTTGGCCCAGATCCTATCACCCAGTGTATGATGCCCAAAGAAACACGGGCATCACAAACCCATTCACACATCACTCACACCTAGGAGCAATCAAAAAGAGCCAATCCAGCTTTTTACATAGAGACAACCAGCGTAAATAATCCAAGTCATGGGAAACAAAATGACAAGGACTCTACAAGCAAAGCACTCTTTGATTTTAGTAAAGCATTTTACACTATACACCTTTTAGGCTTGCTAGACCTCATTAAAATGTTGATGTACCACCATCAAAACCATTCATTAAGGTAACAACAATCATTAAGTTAGTCTTGCATTGCTTGCTCTGTCCCAAACCAGCATATTTTTCAGAACCGCACAGATCACACAGATCTTCCTCATACGTCACAAGAATGATCTAAAGTGCACGTGCACAACCAAAAGGTATGAATGAGTGACATTATTTTACATGTACTAAAACAAAAAAAAACTTTTTCTATCTTCTCACATTTAAACCAAAGAAATTAAAGATAGAAATGTAAGAAATTTAAGTAAAGAATTACCTTAAGCAAAGAGTACCTGGAGGTAAGGATCAAACCTACTTAGTGGCCTACTGCCCCACCCTGCCACACATGTGAAACACTAAAAACAATGTCAAGGCATTTTGTTTTTAAGTATTCATGGTATCTGACCACGTGTTTCAAGTTACACTAAAATTTCAAAGGGAAGAATTGTAACACAAATTTATATAATCAAGCTTTGTGTGTAGATTTTGTCATATTGTTAGAAAACTTGAAAACTTAAAAAAAAATGTGGATGTGATTCATTTAGCTATTTAGATGTTTGTCTGTCTTATTTAAGCTGTCTTTTATCAATTTCTTGGTTCCTGGATGAGTTTCCAATGCACACTTAAACTATACACTATTTTGTCAGAAAAAGTTTTAATAAACTGACTGCATCCATATTGATCACAATTAGCATGTTTAGTTAGCGCTTGTTATGAACTGTTCACTACTAGCTACTGCTTAAAATCTACATTCATAATGCTAAACTAGTTTTGCTCACTTGCTGACATGAAACCTATACATAAAACCTATGCTATAAGTTTGTCAGTTATAGGTTAACTGTCGATTGATAATGGTGGGTTATCGGGTTATTATAGATGCTTTAGGTTACACTTTAGAGAAATTACACTCATATACAGTCAAAATGTTAACACAAATTTAACAACCTATAGAGAAAAAATAGTTAGTGGTGTTTGTGATCTTAACAACACATGATTTAGGTGTAAAATGCAGTGTTTGCAGTAATATGTGCTATGCATTTTACATTTCTGAACATACAAGCTACTTGGTTTTCCTCTGTGGTGAAACTGTATTGTTAGAGCTAAGATATGCTGTGGCAGGCTAAGCTAAACATTCTATACACACATAAATAGTTTATTTTGTAATTCAGTTCCACTGTATAAAACTTGTATTGAAGTGTTACAAATACAAAAATGTTGTTACTGTTTAATGAATATGTTGGGCCATTGAGCAAGGCACTTAACTCTCTTGGCTTCAGGGACGCTATACAATGGCTGACCCTGTAATCTTTAAATAAAAAGGTCTTTTACACCAGGGCTGTGTAAGACATGCTTGAGCATTACATACACACGTTGTATGAGATTAATTCATTGGAAGTTTGCTAATATATTAGACCAATTTTCACATTACATCGTTCCATTTAAAACACCAAAGATCACAAAATCTGACAGGTACATTTTGCAACAGCAAACGGGATACCCAAGATGTGGTATTGAAAATATAATAAAAAAATTTAAGAATCAGAGAAAAAACTGAAAGGCCAGGAAACAAAACCTGATAAGAATGTTATGAATTTCTTCTTTGAGAAATGGAAAGAAGTCCATCAAGAACCTGGCTCAGCATGTGGCAGCAGCATTAGGATGCCAAGTTGACCCTTCTACAGTCCAAAAATGCTTAATTAGAAAAGGTCTTTTTGGAGGGGTAGCAGCCAAGAAACCACTTACAGAATTAGAACAGAATGAAAATTGTAAAATATGCTAAAGCTCACAAAGACTGAAGTGCAGATTATTGGAAAGCGTATTTTGGAGTGGCAAATCCAAATTTGATTTTTTTTTGGTCCAATTGTCGACAACATGTAATAACAAGAACTGGAGCGAGATAGAAGGATGATTTTTTGCAGCCTTCAGTGAAACATAGTGGAGGGTCTGTCCTGGTTTGGGGCTGCATTTCTGCCAGTGGTGGTGATGATATTGTCTGAATTGATGGGATCATGAGTACAGTACAGTACAGTACATCATGACATTCCTTTTGGAAAATGCCTGATTAAGAATGGTTTTATTTTTTAGAATGATAATGATCTCAAGCATGTACTGCTAACGCAGTGAAATCATGTTTGGAAAGAAAAACAGCAGATAAAACATTGATAGTCATGGACTGGCCTCCAGGGTGTCCAGACCTGAATATTATAGAGGCAGTATGGGATCACCTGAACAAAGAAAGCGATAAAGGAAGTGCTTAAAGGAGTCTAATACAATATACCAGAAGATTACTCCAGAAAACTTCAGAACAGTCTCCCCAAAGAATTTCAAGATGTGCTTCATGCCAAGCGAGGTCACACTAAATACTGTCTTTTGCCTATAGAAGCCACTTTGTTCTGAAAATTGAGTGTGTTTTTATTTACATATTTACTGTATTTTCAGTGTGTATCTTAATAAAAAGACCAACAATAAATATAGATTGTCAACAAAACTTTGCTAAAACAACAAAGCTAGTAACAGAAAGGTGGTAAAAGAGGTGGAACACCGCAATAAACCTTCAAAAGAAGTCATCATATGCACTACATCATTAGCTGGTAAACCTTTCTTTAACCCCTCACTTTAGATTTTTGGTTAGCTGTGGTGAGCTAAAGTGAGGTTACAAAGCCACTGCTAAGGCTCTGGGACTACAATGAACCACAGTAACCGCCAATATCCACAAAGAATAAACCTGGAATAGTGCTGACCATCCCAGCAGTGGCAAGCTCACCAAACTTTCACCAAGAATGCATTGATGACTTATCCAGGAGGTCACAAAAGAACTCATACACATATCTAAAGAACTACAGGACACACTTGCCTCAATTAAGGTCAATGTATACAATTCCACAACCCAGCCGTGTGACTGGAAACTGCTGCACGCCGGTCCCAAGCCCGGATAAATGGGGAGGGGTGGAGAAAGCAATGGCAAACTGCTCCACTATTTTTGCCGAAATACTTCATGGACCACAACGAAACGCTTTCACATATGATGCCCGATGGCAGGACCCCTGGGCCAGAAGGTACTCACCAAGCTACCAGGGAAGAGCAACGATGTTGTTCGAGTAGCTCAGGCACTTATGACGCGGGCAGGACAAATCCATCTGGACTCCAGCCTGCTGATGCAGTCTCAAGCGAAAGGACCCGTCTGCGCTTATCAAGAACTCATAATATTGGGACATGGAATGTTCGTGGTATGAGCACGGGCAAACTGGAAATTGTAAAAAACGAAATGCAACGGCTCAACGTCGACTTGTTAGGCATCAGTGAACTTCACTGGACAGGAAACGGCTATTTCAACAGCGACAACTATACCGTTTTCTATTCCGGCAATGATAAAATCAGGCGAAATGGAGTAGCATTCATCGCAAACAAGGCAGTCACCAAAGCCGTCCGGGGTTTCAATGCAGTCAACGACAGGATCATATCCATACGCATCGATGGGAAACCTTGCTCGACTACAATTTTGCAAGCTTATGCGCCCACAACTGACGCGGTGGAAAAGGACGTTGAAAACTTCTTCACTGATCTCCAACAAGCAATCGATCAGATCCCCGCTAAGGACGTCATTTTCATAACTGGTGACTTTAATGCAAAAGTCGGCTCCAGAGAAGATCTACCAGTCGTTGGCAAATTCGGCTTGGGAAAGCGGAATGATGCAGGCGACCGTCTGGTCCAATGCTGCACGGAAAACCGCTTATCGATCATGAACACATGGTTTGAACAACCGAAGCGTCGTTTATACACATGGACGGCACCAAACGGTGTGAATAGAAATCAAATCGACTACTTTCTGTGTCAACAGCGATGGAAAAGCTCAATATTGGCCATAAAAACATCTCCTGGAGCAGATTGCGGCTCCGATCACCAACTCCTGGTCGCAAAAATTAAACTCCGTTTCAGCAACATCAAAAGGCCTGCAGCAACACGTCGCCTTGATACAGATAACATTCCTCCACGTTATGCCGTTGAAGTTAAGAACAGATTCGAAGTGCTCAGCACTATTGGAAAAGACTCTGGGAGGAAATCAAAGCCATCACTCGAGATACAGCGGAACAAATCATCCCTTTTAAAAAAACAGGGAAAAGACCCCAATGGTTATCAGATGAATCCATCAGAATCGCCAACAAGCGCTGAGAAGCCAAAGCTGCTGGTAACAACATCGAATTCAGACGGCTAAATGCGAAATTTCAAAGGGAAACTAGACGAGATAAGGAAAACTACTGGAACGATCAGTGCGCTAAGCTAGAAGAAGCAAATAAGCAAGGTCATACTCGAGCTCTTTTTAGCTATGTGAAGCAGACCAGGGTACCGTTTGCACCACGCAAGGCAATGGCCATCAAAGACCAGGATGGAAAGTTATTACAAGAAGAAGAACAAATCAGGCGAAGATGGCGAGAATATACGGAAGAGCTGTACTCCGGTGATCGAACAGGCAAACCATTGGAACAAGATAATCAGGCCGAACAAGAACCGTGCATTCTTGAGGAAGAAGTCGTATGGGCACTGGAACAATTACCAAACAGGAAAGCTTCGGGCATCGACCATCTACCAGCCGAACTATTAAAACCAGTGCCAACCAAGATCCTAACCGAGCTTTGTCAAAAGATCTGGTCCACTAAATCATGGCCCAAAGACTGGACGAGATCAGTTTTCGTCACTATTCCTAAAAGAGGCGATATGCAAGAATGTTCTAACTATCGTATTATTGCCCTTATATCTCACGCGAGTAAAATCCTTCTGAAGTGTATTCAGAAACGTATCGCGCAGATTGTCGAACGGGAACTGCCGGACGTCCAAGCCGGTTTTCGCAAGGGTCGCGGCACTAGAGATCAAATCGCGAACCTGCGCTGGATCATGGAGAAGACACGGGAATACCAAAAGGACATGTACATGTGTTTCATTGACTACAGTAAAGCTTTTGACTGCGTTGAGCATGAAAAGCTATGGATGTGCCTGAAACAAATGGGCGTCCCTGAACACATCGAGCAACTCATAAGATCACTTTACAACAATCAAGAAGCAACGGTCAGGACAACCTGTGGGAACACGGAGTGGTTTGAAATTGGGAAAGGAGTTCGACAAGGATGCATTCTATCACCAGCCCTGTTCAACCTGTACGCAGAAATGATCATGAGGCAATGCAATTTGAACGAATCTGAAATTGGAGTCAAAATTGGTGGCAGAAACATCAACAACCTTCGATACGCGGACGATACAACCCTGTTAGCGGAGAGTGAGAAGGACCTCGACTACCTTGTCCGTAGAGTGCAAGAGGAAAGCGAGCGAGTGGGACTGTACTTGAACATCAAAAAAACAAAAGTTATGACCACGGCAGGCAATGGCACAGTGAAGATAAAAATCAACAACAAGGTAATCGAGCCTGTTCAAGAATTCATTTTCCTTGGAGCTAAAATCGACCGCAGCGGGGAATCGACACCCGAGATCAAGAGACGAATCACGCTTGGCAGGATCGCAATGCAGGGAATGGAAAAAATCTGGAAGAGCAGGGATATTAGCATTGAAACAAAAGGCAGACTGGTAAACGCAATCGTCTTCCCTATAATGATGTACGGTTGCGAAAGCTGGACGCTCAGGAAAGCTGAGAGGAGAAAAGTTGATGCTTTCGAATTATGGTGCTGGAGAAGAATGCTAAGAGTACCTTGGACTGCCATGATGACGAACAAGGCAGTTCTGGACCGAGTCAAACCGAAAACGTCATTAGAGGGCAAAATTACCAAACAACAACTCTCATATTTTGGCCATGTGATGCGCGCTAACTCCTTAGAAACGTCAGTGATGCTCGGAAAAGTCAGTGGAAAAAGGAGAAGAGGCCGCCAAAGAATGGCTTGACAAGATTACGACAACAATGAATATGCCAATTGCAGAATTGAAAGAAGCGGTGAAAGACAGAAAGGCGTGGAGTACAATGATCCATAAAGTGACCGAGAGTCGGATGCGACTGAACGGATGAAATGAATACAATTCCACAAGAAAGACAAGGCTAATCTTGTATTTGCCAAAAACCTCCAGATAACCGTCAAATTCTTAGGGATTATATTCTGTGGACTGATGAGTCAAAGGTGGAACCTTTAGGAAGACATGGGTCATGTTAAACCTAACACCACAGTCCACCATAAGAACCATCATACAAACAGTCAAACAAGGTGGTGGTACAGCAATAGTCTAAGCCTGTTTTGCTTCCATAGAACCTAAACAACGTATAACTGAAGTTATAATAAACAAAACCACAAATTCTGCTCTCTATCCAAAAACCATCAGTTAGAAACGTAAAGCTTAAGAGCAGTTGGGTTATGCTTTGTTTGTTTGTTTATTAGGATTTTAATGTCATGTTTTACACTTTGGTTACATTCATGACAGGAACGGTAGTTACTCATTACACAAGATTCATCAGTTCACAGGGATATAACGAACACAGTCTTGGACAATTTAGTGTCTCCAATTCGCCTCACTTGCATGTCTTTGGACAGTGGGAGGAAACCAGAGCACCCGGAGGAAACAGGGAGAACATGCAAACTCCACACAGGACCCGGACCGCCCCACCTGGGGATCGAACCCAGGACCTTCTTGCTGTGAGGCGACAGTGCTACCCAGGGTTATGCAGCAGTACAAGACTGTTATCACAAACATGTGATTCTAAAGGTGATATAAAGTTATTTGGCCTTGCAGACAGGGAAATTACTTTTACACATGGGTGCTCATTAATAAATGGAATAATCATTTAAAAGGGGCAAATACAAAAGCATGGTGTATATACACACACACATTCACACACATACACACGCAGTGTGTGTGTATGTGTGTGTGTGTGTGTGACAACATTTTTGTACATCCCAGTATTATTCTATGGGTGTATGCTCGCATGCTCACACCTGACTTTATGACTTAAAAGTTAATTATCGTCTTACAGTTTCTGTTTTTTTTGATAGTATAAAAAACAATAAAAGAAGAATGCAAACTATGTTTCAAAAGAACAAGCTGCACTTTCTTATTTTTTGTTTAAAGCATTTACATGTAAAGCTGACAGCTGTGCACAGGTACATAAATGCTCCACAACTCACTAAAGCTTAGAAACAGAACAATTACAGTAATAATGCATACATACATACATATATACATACATACATACATACATACATACATACATATAAACATAAGCAGATCTCACCAGTTTAGATTAGCAGTTAAAAACTGAAGGTAATTTCCGCATGAAAGTCATGACTGTAGTATATTATCACACTAGCTCTGAACACTGAACTGGGATCAAGTGAAGTATGAAGTTGACAGACTCATATAACCGGTTAGTTTGGGGCGTGTGGGCGGGGCTCTGCGACGCTATTTGCAGGGTTTCGGTTTGAAGTACATGATGAGTTACTGAAGTCAATTATATATAAAGTTCTTCTGTATCATCGGTTAACACCCTGGTTATAGTGGCTGGATCCTTTATGCTTTTAACAATAGAGTTTAAGGTTTGGTGTCACTTGGGAAGATGTAGTAGTAGTAGCATCAAGACATTATTATTATTATTATTATTATTATTATTATTATTATTATTATTATTATTAAATATACTGGATCCTTTATGCATTTAACAATATAGTTTAAGGTTTGGTGTCACTTGGGAAGATGTAGTAGCATCAAGACTATAATTATGATTATTATTATGATTATTATTATTATTATTATTATTATTATTATTAATAAACTGGATCCTTTATGCATTTAACAATATAGTTTAAGGTTTGGTGTCACTTGGGAAGATGTAGTAGTAGCATAAAGACTATAATAATAATAATAATAATAATAATTATTATTATTATTATTATTGTTATTATTATTATTATTATTAATATTATCATTATTAATATACTGGATCCTTTATGCATTTAACAATATAGTTTAAGGTTTGGTGTCACTTGGGAAGATGTTGTAGTAGTAGCATTAAGACCTTATTTTTATTATTATTATTATTATTATTATTAATAATAATAATAATAATAATAATAATAATAATATACTGGATCCTTTATGCATTTAACAATATAGTTTAAGGTTTGGTGTCACTTGGGAAGATGTAGTAGCAACAAGTTGTTCTTCTTATAATTATAAGTAATAATAATAATAATAATAATAATAAGCGATCTTGCACCCTTGTGTTAGAATCCTATTGTTTATATATATATATATATATATATATATATATATATATATATATATATATATATATATATATTAGGGCTGTCACACGACAAAATTTTTTAATCGAGATTAATCGCGATTAAAGAACAAAATTAATCGTGATTAATCGCGATTAAAATTTTTAATCGTGTGACAGCCCTAAATATATATGTATTCATCTCAATTAATCGCAAACTAATAATTAAGCTAAATTTGAACAGTTATGCACATTGTTATTGCAAGAACGTGTTTACCAATAAAACATTCATAAAATATGATAAAATTATTAAATCTAAATTCATTGTAGAAAGCCCATTATCTGACAAAAGTGAGGATCTTTTCCTGTTCATGACCCTGACACTGAAAACAGGTGCACCAACCATAATGTTTTGATCTAATATAAGGCATCAATAAAGCATCAAAACACAGATATGATTATTTCATAGATCTATTAAGAAAACCCTTTAATACTGTGTTTGTGCAGAAATAATACTGGGAAATACTGTTCTAAATTACCATTTAAACACCTATAAATACCTGAAACAGTCAAGTTAGCAGACATTATCTATAAGTAATTGACTGTAGCTATATAAAAAAAGTGTTAATTAAAACAGTCCATGTAAACGCTTAGTCCATATAAATATCAGATACGAATGTGTTTTTAGAAAACTACAAACATCACAAATATAAATCATGTTTATAACCATGTGATAGAATAAGCTGAATAAACTGTTGAGATGAAACATCACACAGAGTTTCACTTCTTACCGGAGGGGAAGGAGGCGGAGATATGCGGTTTTGATGGACAGCTCTAGCAGCCAATGGAAATACTCGTTACAGAGATCGCGTGGTTTTATTCATCTTTTCATCAACACGTAAAAAAAGTGAAAACCGCTAAAAGTAGTTTATCATCGGACAGTTCATGCGCTTTACATCCTAATTCATCTGAAATACAGTTAATTACCAGCGAGACACACATGTATATGCCAAATAAAAATAGTTAGATTAAAAATGTTAATCTTGATAAATTTTTTTAATCAAGCCCTAATATATATATATATATATATATATATATATATATCACAGAGCGCAATGCAAAGCGTCAGATGCTAGATGTGTTCTCTGGAGTGACGAATCACGCTTCTCCATCTGGCAATCCATTGGATGAGTCTGGGTTTGGCGGTTGCCAGGAGAACGGTACTTGTCTGACTGCATTGTGCCGAGTGTAGTGTGTCCTTGTTTTTACACTCACTGTCTTTTATCAGCTCCACTTACCACTTTGAAGTTCTACAATTACTGACTGTAGTCCATCTGTTTCTCTACATACCTTTTTAGACTGCTTTCACTCTGTTCTTCAGGACCCCCACAGAGCAGGTATTATTTAGGTGCTGGATGATACTCAGCACTGCAGTGACACTGACATGGTGGTGTGTTAGTGTGTGTTGTACTTCTGTGGGTGGATCAGACACAGCAGCGCTGCTGAAGTTTTTAAATACTGTGTCCACTTACTGTCCACTCTATTACACACTCCTACCTAGTTGGTCCACCTTGTAAATGTAATATTAGAGACGATCGCTCATCTATTGCTGCTGTTTGAGTTGGTCATCTTAATAATGTTGGTCATCATCATATATATACAGTGTATCACAAAAGTGAGTACACCCCTCACATTTCTGCAAATATTTCATTATATCTTTTCATGGGACAACACTATAGACATGAAACTTGGATATAACTTAGAGTAGTCAGTGTACAGCTTGTATAGCAGTGTAGATTTACTGTCTTCTGAAAATAACTCAACACACAGCCATTAATGTCTAAATAGCTGGCAACATAAGTGAGTACACCCCACAGTGAACATGTCCAAATTGTGCCCAAATGTGTCGTTGTCCCTCCCTGGTGTCATGTGTCAAGGTCCCAGGTGTAAATGGGGAGCAGGGCTGTTAAATTTGGTGTTTTGGGTACAATTCTCTCATACTGGCCACTGGATATTCAACATGGCACCTCATGGCAAAGAACTCTCTGAGGATGTGAGAAATAGAATTGTTGCTCTCCACAAAGATGGCCTGGGCTATAAGAAGATTGCTAACACCCTGAAACTGAGCTACAGCATGGTGGCCAAGGTCATACAGCGGTTTTCCAGGACAGGTTCCACTCGGAACAGGCTTCACCAGGGTCGACCAAAGAAGTTGAGTCCACGTGTTCGGCGTCATATCCAGAGGTTGGCTTTAAAAAATAGACACATGAGTGCTGCCAGCATTGCTGCAGAGGTTGAAGACGTGGGAGGTCAGCCTGTCAGTGCTCAGACCATACGCCGCACACTGCATCAACTCAGTCTGCATGGTCGTCATCCCAGAAGGAAGCTGACGCACAAGAAAGCCCGCAAACAGTTTGCTGAAGACAAGCAGTCCAAGAACATGGATTACTGGAATGCCCTGTGGTCTGACGAGACCAAGATAAACTTGTTTGGCTCAGATGGTGTCCAGCATGTGTGGCAGCGCCCTGGTGAGAAGTACCAAGACAACTATATCTTGCCTACAGTCAAGCATGGTGGTGGTAGCATCATGGTCTTGGGCTGCATGAGTGTTGCTGGCACTGGGGAGCTGCAGTTCATTGAGGGAAACATGAATTCCAACATGTACTGTGACATTCTGAAACAGAGCATGATTCCCTCCCTTCGAAAACTGGGCCTCATGGCAGTTTTCCAACAGGATAACGACCCCAAACACAACCTCCAAGATGACAACTGGCTTGCTGAGGAAGCTGAAGGTAAAGGTGATGGACTAAACCCAATTGAGCACCTGTGGCGCATCCTCAAGTGGAAGGTGGAGGAGTTCAAGGTGTCTAACATCCACCAGCTCCGTGATGTCATCATGGAGGGGTGGAAGAGGATTCCAGTAGCAACCTGTGCAGCTCTGGTGAATTCCATGCCCAGGAGGGTTAAGGCAGTGCTGGATAATAATGGTGGTCACACAAAATATTGACACTTTGGGCACAATTTGGACATGTTCACTGTGGGGTGTACTCACTTATGTTGCCAGCCATTTAGACATTAATGGCTGTGTGTTGAGTTATTTTCAGAAGACAGTAAATCTACACTGCTATACAAGCTGTACACTGACTACTCTAAGTTATATCCAAGTTTCATTTCTATAGTGTTGTCCCATGAAAAGATATAATAAAATATTTGCAGAAATGTGAGGGGTGTACTCACTTTTGTGATACACTGTATATATATATATATATATATATATATATATATATATATATATATATACTGTATATATATATAGTTATTTTGTATCATTGGTTAACTCCCTGGCTATAGTGGCAATCCACGTGCGTGCCTATTTTTAAGTTACTGGATCTTTTATGGTTCTAACAAAATAGTTTAATGTTTGGTGTCATTTGGGAAGATGTTGTAGTTCTTCTTCTTCTTCTACTTCTTCTTATTATTATTATTATTAATAATAATTACAATAATATGGTATCTTGCATCCCTGTGTTAAAACCCTTTTTTTTTGTTTTTTTTGTTTGTTTGTTTTTTTTCTTCTTTTTGACTCCCTCCTGCCACTCAGGCGCTCGGGCTCAGCCTGATTGGCCTGATGGTGGCGCTATAGCATAGCATCAAACTTTGAGGTCCATATCTTCAACCCCGTATGACTTAGAGACATTTTTTCCCTTGATTACTTATCTCATGCCCTACAAAAAAGCCTTAAGAACCATACAGCCCACCCACTTAGATTTTGAGTTAATTTACATAATATGCTATATCACACAAAATTTTGAGTCCAAACGTGATGTCAAAATAACCCTAAGCATGTGAACTTAAATAATTATCAAAAAATGTTGGGATTTCTATACAGTGTCAGTGCCAGATGCCAATCAAAAATATGGGTTCAGCAAGCCAAGTATAAGGCACACAGATACTGCTCTAACTCAGAAAGCATTGCACTAATTGTCCAAAACAAAGACAAAGTCAAATAGCATAGGAGGTTTGTAGGCCATGGCAAAAAAAAATGGTGTAACAGTGTAAGTGTTGCACGGTGGGGATGAGATATTATTATTTTTTTTTATTTTTTTTTATTTTTTTTTATCTATTATGCTAATTCACTTCAAACCCGGATCTCAGCAGTGCAATTTGCAGGTCAAGCGTCTACACAGACATAATTGGCTATGTCAGAGAGGGGCCACTGATGTGTCACTGATGTTAGATGAGTGCTAATTTTCAGTGTCGATGAGGTGAGTGTGATACAACACAATGCATCAAGCCCTTGTATGTGTATGAGTTTGTGTAGTTGCAGACCAGTCAAAGTGCCCATGCTGACTCATGTCCCCCATCAAATGCACCTACAATTTTTCTCTAATCTATGCAACAAATGTTGACACAATGTTTTTAAGTGCAGCCCTTCTTCATTAGGGTAACAGATTTATGTTTATATAATGCTTAATGAGACTAGAGAACACAAAACAGAGATCTGAGGCCTATGCTTGTGGACTCCCCTATTTAGCTCATCTCAAAGGTTTTCTATTGGACTTAGATCAGAGGACTGAAATGGGCATGAAAAAACCTTGATTCAGTTGACAAATACCATTTTTTTTATGTTAAATGTGCTTCTTCATCATTTGGTTTGATTCTGATTGAGGCTTTGTTTGGGCGACTTACGTACATTGGGTGGCAAAAATAATCGGTGTACAGGTAAACAGTTTAATATTTGAGTCAAACATTTTTTGGGGTGTCACTGTATTTTTGGGCACAGTAGATAGTGTGGTTGGTTTACCTGGGTTCAAGTCTTCAGTCAATGTCTTGGAAGACATGCAGAAGGTGAATTGGCTACTGTAATGTACCTTTGTAAGTGGGTGCGTGTTGGCTATGATTAGCTGGGCCACAATGGGCCGCTATTGCAGACTGCACACTTGTATAGGATAAAATATACAAATAACACAACTATAGAATTGAAGTGAGGCCAATTAAGAAGTTGAGAACAATTGCTTTATTAGAAACCCATTAAAAAACTAGAACTATTTTACTGAACACTTAAATCTGGGTCCACGTTAGTGTTGTTGTTTGAAGAAGATTGTTAGGAATGTTAGAAAATGTCTCCAGCTGCTGGACCCACGGTGCAATAGCAACTTTGCAGAAGCATTAAATGTGTTTTATTGGGTACATTTTAACATATATTTTTTAAAGTATATATAAGTCTGAATCAGTTACATGGAAAAAAAACACTATTGATACAGGGGCATATATGTCACATAATACAGACATTTCCATGTGGGTGCTCTTAATCCTTGTTTGATGTACCGCCACAGGATACTGTCGTTGATATAACAGTTTCATATGCTACCGACTTTATTATAATCCTTTCAATATCATGATTACACAGCATCTGAAATGTTTACTTTTACATTTTAATTCAGTAATGCCTGATGTTTTTATTGATGTTTTATATTTAGTAAAAACAGTCTATTTATTAGACTTGCTAGATACAACAGCAGCTGCCTCAACTGTACAGCTCTTTGTACCACTTTTTACATATAACATAAGCAGAGGTGGGAATAGTACTAAAATATTGTACTCAAGTAAAAGTACTATTACTTTAATTAATTTTTACTTAAGTACGAGTAAAGTTACTAGTCTAAAAATCTACTCAAGTAAAAAGTAACTCATTTAAAATGTACTCAGAGTAAACGTTAGTTACTTTTTTTAACAGGAGAGGGTGACAAGTGGATATAAATCTCACAATAGTTGTTTTTTATTCAAATATAATAGAAAAAACATGTTGATACAACATTTAAAACATTTAGGGATGTTTAATGTGTCATTTTAGTACAGAGCATTCCATAAAACTTTTTCAAACTGTATAACCACTAGTGATGGGTCGTTCGTGAACGACTCGATTCTATTGAACGGCTCTTTAAAATGAACGAAAGGAACCTAGTCGTTCCCTTTGGGAGTCGTTGTCTCGCTGCCTGAACAAAAGAATGAAGAGCCATTTTTTTGAACGGCTCTTTAAAAGGAACCGAGCGATTTTTTTTTTAGCGTTTATTTTACTCAGTAACGGATGTTATTTAAAATGTAGCGAATTACAATTCTTAATACAAAACATACTTAAGTAAAAGTAAAATTACTGGTTGTAAAATAAAGCAATAAGCCACGAGAGGCCGTACGTTACTGTGATTTTAGCACGGGGATGACGACTTAAAACTTCTTTCCCCGTGCTAAAATCGTAACAGTAACGTACGGTCTCGAGTGGCTTATTGCTTTTATAAAACGGCAGTCAACATAAAATATAATAAATACAACAATGTTTAATCATAAATGTATTTATTGTGTATAAACTTACAATAAAGCATTCTTCCGCGCCGCAAGGTAATCCGATTAACAGTGTTGCTAGGCAACGTGAGGGCGAAAATAACATTCTTTATGTTATGTGAAATAACTTTCTCTAGTCAGTGGCGTATTAATATGGAATGATGTGAGGTGGTCCTAGGTGTGCGTTTATCGGGGATTTTACAACGGCTTCGAACGCGGCTCAGCCAATCAGATTTTAGGACCGGAACTATCTGTTTTATAATTTTTTTTTTTTAATTTACTTTATAAAACGGATAGTTCTGGTCCTAAAATCTGATTGGCTGAGCCGCGTTCAAAGCCGTTGTAAAATCCCCGATAAACGCACACCTATGACCACCTCACATCATTCCATATTAATACGCCACTGAAAAAAAAAAAAAGTGAATGTTATGTATTGTTCGTCCTCATGTTGCCTAGCAACCCTGTTAAGGGTCGCGGAAGAATGCTTTTTGTAAGTTTTTGTAAATAAAAACATTTATAAATTGAACATTGTTGTATTTTATTATATTTTATGTTGACCGCCGTTTTATAAAAGCAATGAGCCACTCGAGACCATGCGTTACTGCTATGATTTTATCACGGGGAAAGACGTTTTAGGCACTCCGCTTCACGGAGTGATAAAATAGAGTGATAAAATCGCAGTAACGCACGGTCTCTTGTGGCTTATTGCTTTATTAAAAAGTACAAGTACACCAAAAAACTACTCAATTACAGTGACGCGAGTAAATGTAATTCGTTACTTTCCACCTCTGATCATAATGTATTCCTGTAACTTATATGAGGTTTTGTTCTTTACCATTTAAAATATGCTAGTCTTCTGCCCAGCAAATATTTTTCCATTTGTCCCAGTACAGGCTAATTATTGGCAGTGTGGACTGCCATAGTGGAATTGGGAATAATTATGGAGAAATATGTGTAAAATTTCATTTATTTCATTTTCATCAAACTCTTTGCTTGGTCAAAATCATGTTGGGCTGGAATCACAGGGCACAAGGCAGGAACACCCTGGACCAGTGGCGGCTGCTGGTCTTTCAAAGAGGGGAAGCTCATTGTCGGCTTACATCATAAAATTTGTCAATTTATTTACACATAAATTCTGCCCTCTGTTCCTTTTACAAGAAAATGGCCTGAAATGGGTTGCAGTTTGTCTTTCGACTTCACTCGCAAAATCCGCGATGGGACTGAAGCTCCTAGTGATTAAGTGACTAATGAAGTGTATTGCTTTGGCAATACGAATGTCCCTATTTGTCATGCCAATAAAGCTTCTTTTGAGTTTGAGTTTGAGAAGTGACGGTGTAGATCTCAAACTAGCTGTCAATCAAAACGGGATTCAGCCTTTCCACTGATCCTCCAATCATCTTGCAGAAGCTCCGTGTCCAGACCCGCCCACAGCCCCATTCACCCCCAGAGACGCTCAGCGTCCGGGGGCGGGACAAAATCGAGGCATTTATCCAATGACCAGTGAGTGTAGGAGCATTAAAAAAAAAAACCTCAACGCAGTCCCATAGAAGTGAAGAGACGCTCAGCTTCTGCGGGCAAATGCATTGACGCTACGGGAATGTATGAGTTAAGTTAAGAAAATCGAGTCGATTTGTGATAATTAGCTGATTCTGAACGAACTCGTCTTAGAGATGAACGTGTTCTAACGCATTTATAGTCAATGAAATGTTAACACAACTGTACATATTTGACCATTTAATTTTGGACATTTTAGGGGAAGCTGAGCTTCCCTTGCAGTCTTAGAGAAATCGCCACTGCCCTGGACATGGTGCCAATCCATTTCGGGGAGTCAGCCACCCCCTTCCATCAGACCTACTTAATCATATCTATGTTTACCCCAACAGCACAGCTGAAATTTCTCAGCAAAGGTGGGCTAGCGTAATAGACAGCTGAGCCACCTGAGCACACATGGGGAAAATTTTTAATAAATAAACAAACCAATTAAACCCATCAGAGACTGACTGTGGGCGAACACATCTAAAGCTCATAAGGGTTTAGTAGGGGCAGCCTGCAAAATGTTTGAGTGTCTTGTGGGTTATCACCAGTCTGCCCAAAGTCAGTTAGGGCTAAATGAGTGCTGCCTGTGAAGGCCAAACACTGGGAAGCTAACTGTGCTAGAGAGAAAATTCCCACTGGTCTCTTAGTTTAACCCACTGGTCAAGTGCAGACTCCTAGTCTCCTCAAAATTGGCAGCAATTATATTTTTTAAGGTCCATGAGAAGAATATTGTGTGTGATCAAAAATATAGATACGTACCCATTACTTTCAGATGTGGAATTTAGTAATCAGCTTTAGTTAAAAAAAAGCTTTTAGCATTAGCATTATTTTAGCATTTATTTTATTTATGTCAGATTAAATTTAAAATGCTTTGATGGTTTGCCCAATCCCACAACCCAGATTAAACCATATTTAATTTCGAATTCCAATTCAAATTATTAATATACTGTCTGTTTTGGGCCTTCTTGCTGTCAGGCGACAACACTACCCACTGTGCCACTGTGCCGCCCATTCCAATTGATATCAAAGCCATTCATTGGGGTTAGGGCTCTGTGCAGGCCACTGGAATTTCTTCACACTAAACTCCATGTCATTATTGTGTACAGCAGGACAGTTATTTTGGAACAGTTTCCTGAACTGTTCTTACAAACTTAAAAGCATATCATTTATTTTCATGATCATGGTGTTTTTGGTTACCACAGTACTGAACCCCTTTATATAGTTTGGTAATTTTTACACAGCTGTTAAAGATAATCATGTGTTCTACTAGAGTTTTACATTTTCTTACTGATTTTCTCAAACCAAGCTTTCAGACTGTCTAACACAACATTTCAGCTTTCTCATTTAGGTTTTAAAACCATCTCAATTTATAAAAGAAAGATGTGTATTGCATAGAAACTGTAACTATTTAAATATAGGACCAATATTTATCAAGTATTTGTTTACGTTTAATATGAGTATTTACTTGCTGGAGTGCTGGTACAGCATTTGGGCTTTCTAAGGGATTTTTTAATGTCTTGGGCACACTGTCTTGGATTATTTATTTATTTATTTTTCTTCTGGAAAAAGGTTTAGAAATGATAAAGAAGCAAAACAGATCATGTGTATGCTGAATATCTTCATTATCCGGAGAAACTGTTGTTGCTTTTGGGAGCTGTCAAGTGGCATAATATGCTCTTGTCTGTGTGGTTTTCCCTTAGGTACACCATTATGACAATTTAAGGATTGGTAAATTTTCTAAGCGGTGATCTCCGGCCGCTAGGGGTCAACAGCGAGCCGGCAATCAGGCCTAAAGCACAACACCTGTGCACAGGTCTATAAAGAGGGGAGAGAAGCAGGCAGTACTTGCTGGGTCTTTGTCTCATGTTGAGCAAACACAAACAGCCGGTATTCTGGTATTCAGCTTTCACTCTCACCCTCATTTCTCTCTTGTTTTTAGTTCCTCTCTCTTGCAAAATAAAAAATATGTATATAACTAGTTTCTTCATTCTCTCTGTTAATCTATTGTAGTTTTACTCTTCTATTGGGAAAGCCTTTTAATATAATTATATTATTGTTATAATTTCTTATTTTCCTTGTGTATCTTGAGGTGGACAGTGTTTCCCCTGGCTGTCTTTTGTTCTCAGTTTTCCCGCTCAAACATTTCCCCAAAATGGGTGGTTTTTGTATTTTCTTTTTGTACCCCTTTGAGTTTATTGGGTTTTAACACATCCGAGTTGAGATATCTTCTATTGAGCCTACTTGGCTGAGTGGTAGAGTGTTTGGTCAGTAATGCAGCAGCCTGGATTTGAGTCTCAGTCAGCAAGTCTTTGTTTTTTTAATTTAATTATCTGTTCCACAATCAGACTACTGGGCATTTGGGTCCTATTCTTAACTAGTGTGGTAGCTCACCCGATAAAGGCACTCGTGTGGTACGCAGGGGTTGTGTGTTCGAATCCACCACTGGTGAGCACCGTTACAAATTTACCATTAAGTGTGAGAGTAAGTAAATGAGTAAGTGTGTAATGCCCTGTGAAAGAATGATCAGCATGAATTCCTGTCCAGTTGCTTCCAGGATTGACTCTGCACTCTGTATGATCCTGACCAGGATGATGAGCTTGATAAATCTCCAGACCCTTGGATCTCAGACCCACCACAGTTTGCATGGCTACGGATGAATGTCCATGATGTAAAGCTAAGGACAACGCTCAGTAATTTGGCTATTAAATCTGGAACACACACATGGTCATCACAGAGAAATAGTGGATGTTATGGGCAATAAACTTGCAGTGGTGTCACTTCTAGGTGTGTGATAATATATCTACAGATTGTAAACCTCTTAAAGAGTTTCTCACTGTAATAATATTAATGCGCATAGAGTTAATGCATGTGGGTACATTGAGGCTTTTAATAAAGTGGACATTTTCTGGACGTTCTCGACTTCACAGATGGACAAAGTCTAGTCAGATTTAAAGAACTGTTCACTTTTGTTTGTACAGAAGAAGCAAGAGAACCTAGGTTTACACAGTAAAAGCCAATATCTTTACTTAAGTGAATGCAGAATACAAATTTGTACAACAATCCCTAGCATAATATCTTACTTATTCAATAAAAAGTTTACTAGAATATTTATTGTAGAATAAAGGTAAAACAACACATTCAAGGGAAATATAATGCAGATTAGCTTAAAATTTCTTTCAATTCTCTTTCTCTTTTTTTTTTAATCTAAAACATTTCATTTTATTCATGGCAACAAAGTCCAGCTTGTGCCGCCAAACGGTTTGAAACTCCAAACCGAAAACAGCTCCTTGATGTGAACTAGTAACTACAACATTTACCAAATACATAGTTCTGTTTTTTAAAAAACGCCAGAAAGCAAAGCAGTGTACTCTTGCACAGCAAAGTGAAGTAAATTCTCTTCAAAGAGTAAATTATCCTCCCAAAACCCTTCATTTCACATTCAGTTCATTTTGTGATGTCAGCAACACTCAGACCAGAATGAGTCACTTCCTCTCTTTACATTTGCTTTGTATTTTTGTGTGGTTGTTGGACAGGCAGGACTTTGTTTGAATTTAATGATTTTTTTTTATGTTGATATGAAATATCATGGTTGATTTGGCAAGTCTTTGGAATAAGGCTCTAAGTGTTTACAAGAAAACTCCCTGATTCCTAATCTAGTGTTTGTGTGTGTGTGTGTGTGTGTGTGTGTGTGTGTGTGTGTGTGTGTGTGTGTGTAGGTCAATGACATTCATTTTTAGCATCTACTTTTATCAAGTTACATCTTTTTTACATCTGTCGCAATTACATTACATCATGACTTATTCTTCTGGCTTCTCTCGTATTTAGGGGTCCCAACAGTGAATCTGATTGCTTTCCTGACTAGTGGCGTCGTAACTAGGAGCTTATGGGCCCCAGTGCAAAAAAAAATTTGGGCCCCCTCAACAAATTTCATATATATGAAAGCAATGGGTGGGGGGTTAAGTTAATGTCGTAGAGTGCATCCCCCCCCCCCCCCCCCCTCGCCATGGGCCCCAGTACACCTGCCCCCCCCAGTAGTTATGCCGCTGTTCCTGACACAATCCTTCCTATTTTTATTCGGGCATGGGAGCAGCACTGAGACCACACTGACAAGTGCACCTCCCAATGGCTAGGCAGATCCCCAAGCAGCCGATAGCACTGCTGAGATTCGAATCCTGGATCCCAGCTCTCAGCAGTAATGAGTGCTGGGACTATATTTTATTTCCCTTATTCCCCTTTAATATCTGGCGATCACAATAAAACAGAATTGTCAAATACAAATAAGTGCATGCAATAGTCACATTTTTAAGATAAGGGAAAAGCTGAACATTGTGGACAGTTAAAACCCAAACATTGTTTTTTAATTATTATTTTTTATACATATAATACAGATGCATAGGTTTAAATATTCCCATACTTCCAACATTTACCTGCTTGAACTTTGTCATTGACCCATGAGTATTTGTATATATGTGTGTATTGCAAGTGCCCTGCATATCATTAACCCTACAGTGCACTGCATGGCACTGCAATGGCATTATGGCATTATTGCTTAGCTACTCTGAAAGGCATTACTATTTAATAGACATCATCAGAAGTGATTAATAATAAGTCTTAAACTCAATCCCACTTTTAAGATTCAGTATCAAAATGGCTTTGTGTCATATGTATAATGTAGTCAGTAAAACATTGTGCCTACTTAGCACTTAAGGGCTTAAGGTTAACAGTCATTTTCTCAACTGTGCACTTACACACCATGTTCATAATGTTTTAATGGCCAGATGGATTAAAATTTTCTTAATCATTTATAATGAGAGGATGAGCCTTAATGATGGCTCTGTGTGCTGGGCTCTGTGTTAGGAGACTGCATAGGTTAACATCAGCTTATTGCCAGCTTCTATGATGCCTGTTACAGCAAAGAGGTATCTAAAAAATTACACAAGAGCACACAAAGCTTGAGAAATAGGTAGCAAATGTAAAGAGAGGAAGACTTTTTTTTTTTTTTTTTTTTTTTTTTTTTTTTTGCTGAACCCGACTGTCCAAAGATGTGCAATCCAGCAGAGAGATTTTGCATTGTATTGTCTAGCATTTGCATTTTGCTGCTGAATCAAATCCTGACGCTTCTTCCACCTGAAGGAGGGGCAGTGAGGTGCGAACCAGGCGAAAGAAGCGCCAACGAAAAAAAGCTTGGTGTGGAGATTTGTATGTTAAAACAAAGCCACATTTACACACAACAACAACAGAGCGTCTGGCGCTTCGATTGGCCTCGCTCTGGATGAAGAGGAGCAATATCTAGTGAGCCAATTTACCAAATGAAAATAGGTGAATTCTGTACATAGTATGTATGTCGTAGGATATAGTATTTACAATATGTAGATTTTAAAATGAAGTGGCTTTAATGAAGAGTTCCATCAAAGATTTTTGGATAATTTCAATCAAAGAAAAAAAAAAAATGATATTATGATCCAAGATCGACTCGGAGACAGCTTCATAAGAGACAAGGTACTGACAGTATAGCATATAACCCAATAGCTTAACCAATGCAAAGCATCCAATTTTACCCACACTCCTGGTCAAGGTTGTGGGGAGGGTCTGGATGTTAATCCAGAATTCAGTGAGTGCAGGGAGAGATACACCCTGGACAGGGCGCCAGTCCATCGCAGGGTTACACAACTGCACCGTACATCATAAATTAATGTATTTAATGGAAATGAACTGTAACAGTTGCTATATCTCCCTATATAACCAAGCCGCAGTTGCACCAGTTATGAGGACCTATGATCCGACTTTTTACCCCTAACCCTATGAACAACAGCCAATCGTTGTTCATGCAGCCGCCCAGCCCAGTCGGAAGGCAGAGCTGAGATTCGATACGATGTATTCGAAACCCCAACTCTGGTGTGCTAGCGTACTTTACCGCTGCGCCACCTGAGCAGCTGATTGTACATTTTTTTTAAATACGTCTTATTCAGGAATTACAATGCTGGTGTTTATGACGGAACTGTCGGAAGGTTTTGCACCAATGGCTTTTGAGTAACCTGTCTCCTCATTGGTTGTCTCAGATTGAAAAATAAAATAAAATCGGGAGTGTTAATAGAAGGAAGCTAAAAATGATTAAAATAATCAATAAGGCAGAAAAATAAAGTTAAGTAAGCCGAATTAGGGAAACATATGTTTCGAAAAGATGTGTGCTTGATTAGCATTCAAATGCAAAATGCCTTATAGACTGAAATGATTTTAAAAGTAGGCAGTGTGTTCAGTAGCCGTTGGCCAACCCCTCCCACAACGTGTACTGTGTACTGTAAGAGAGAAAAAAAGGCTTTTTTAACATAACATTTGTCCTCTTACAAACACGAGAAGAGAGAAAGAGACAGCGGAGTTGCATTTTCTCCATTTACAAGCACTGTTACAGTTGTAAGGACAAACATTTAGCATTATTATTGGGAAGCGACCCTTTTCAAATAAAAACACTTTGAGTATAAGTCTGATTCGAAGAAAGTACAGTATAGTTAACAAAATAGTAAATATTACCAGTGAATACTCTACTTAAAAGGATCTCGCCTTGTAAACCTGGCAGTAATCCACAAAAATATACTTTTTTGTTTCTTCTTCAATCTGGTGAAGGTACAATACATACGTACTTACACCCAATGTGATATATATTAAAGTTGCTATGTACAAAACGAAAGGAAAATAAAGTTTGGCTCAAATCATTCATTTACAAACAGAACAACAAGTGTTCATGGCTTTAGATATTGTTTCAAGATCTGCTTTGCATGTTGTTTTCATCGATTGTTAAGAAAAATATGGCAGAATTACAATGAAATGAATAGTAAAGGAAACGAAGCTTTCCAAGTCTACAGCAAAACGTTTTAACATACATGCTTTGGCTTTTTGTATCTATTGTTTCGAGCTGCATCAAATAGAGGACTCACGTCTCATCTCTGGTTCAACCGGGCGAACCCTGCACTTATTTTTCCATTATTTAAAGCTGCAGTACGGTAACTTTTTCAAGTACTTTTTTATAATAATGAGCATTATTTAGTCCGAAGATAAAACTTGGAATTTTTTACCCTGCTTTAAGTCAACTTAGAAAGCCTAAGATATTACCTCAGATGTCAAAAGTCAGAGGTGTCTGATCAGATTTGGGGACATTTTTTTTTCTCAAAGGTCACATACTGTACATCATCAGAGATTGATGCCTTTACTATAGGTAGTATTTAATTCTTAACTTCTTAACTTCCTTCTTGATCATTCTGAAAAGCTTGCCTTCAGTTACATAATTCATCCAAACAGGTCTCCAGATATCAATTATGCCAAAAGTTACTTATTGCTGTATTTAAAAAAGAAATTTTTATGAACTAATCATGACACCCGTTACATTCAGGCATTCAAAGTTTCTTGTATCATGAGCATTGTGTCCAGATAAGATTAGATTTATTTATTTCTTATCTTTTCTTCCTTTTTCTCCCGCCTTCTCTGACACGTGAGCAGTAGCCGACCTGCCCAAGGCAAGTTCATATGCAATCAGCCTTGTCCACGGAGAGACACACCCTGATCATCGCATTATTCCTCAACCATGTGCAGACACCATTAATCAGCCAGCAGAGGTCGTAATTGCGTCAGTTATGAGGTCCCTATCTGGCTCCCTCCTTGGATAAACAACAGCTGAACATTGTTCATATAGCCGTTCAGCCCAGCCGGATGGCAGGGCTGAGATTCGATACAATGTATTTGAAATCCCTGCTCTGGTGTGCTAGCGTATTTTACCGCTGCGCCACCAGATGAGATTATAAACACATGCATTTACACTTAACATACGTGTTCAGCTGCAAAAATGCAAATCAGCTCATAAAACCTAAATACAAAATTTAGTGCCGCATAAAAAAATAAAATAAATAAGTGACACATGGGTGGGTTTGACCTCACTATCACTGATGGACGGATAAAATGACTCCTGGCGCCTAAATGTGTCTCTCACCTTCGAACTTTTGTGTATAAGTTTCAATAAATCTGTGAACTGACCTCTTTTTTTTTTTTCTTTTTATGCATTTTCCCCTTCTCTGCATTTTAACATATATAATATTTATCCAGATACAATCCTCTGCTAGGGACCCCAATAGCATCCAAGGAGGGTGTATATTCGCCTGACACACACTTCGTCCGACGTGTGCACAGTCTACCAATCCCTTCTTATTCACCCATACTTCTATGGATTTGCGTGTGAGGTTGACTTCGCGTACGGAGAGCCACGCCCCGATCTCTGCGCCCCTCCACTTCATGTACAGGCATCCTGCGTTGATAACCCCACGCCAAGACGATTGGTAGCAGAGCCGAGATTTAAACCCGGGGGCTCAGAATCTCGGTGCTGGTGTGCTAGCGGATTATCCCGCTGCGCCACCTTGACGCCTGATCTGCATTTTAACGTATATAATATAATCTTTATCCAGATACAATCCTCTGCTACATATTCATGTAATGACCAAGAATAAACTCTTGAATTAATGTGGTCATAAGTGATCATGTATACCAAAGACATTTTCAGTATGGTCTTGATTCATGTTTTTAAGTGTATCTATACACATTGTATAGGATTATTAATGAAGGCAGCTTTCAGAGAGCCTAAACATGCTCTGATCGAGCTGGGAAAATGATTGTGACTGTCAGCACAAATTACCTACATTTTTTTTTTGTTTACTCTTTACGTACTGCTGCTTTAAAATGTTGACTCTAGTTGACCCTGCATACAAACTGCCCAAGTACCTGATAACACCTGTTCTAGTAAGTGAACCAGTCCAAAATCGGTTTTTCTCTCCGCTTTTTTGCACCACTTTCATTTTGATATGTCAGGACAGCGTAAATTTCCTTCTGCGCACCCACCTTTCAAAATGAAAATAAAGTTAAATAATAATAACAATAATAATAATAAAATAAAATTATGACCCAACTTTAATTCTGATATGTCAGGCTGTTGTAAATTTTCTTGTGTCAGGCCCACCTCCTTTCCAGACAAAAACAAAGTTAAATAAGAATAATATAATAATAGCAATTATGACACCCCACCCCGATCCCACCCCCCCGCCTCTGGCCTGTCGACATCTTTCACCCCCTGTGGCCTGCTCGGCCCTCCTGGAGCATTTTATGTGACCCAGGAGTCCATGCGCATGCGTTTGACGGACGGGCTGTGACGGTCGTCAGCTCCGGGTGCGAGCGCACGGCTTAGGCCTAGGATAGGGGAGTGGAATTCGGCTCGATGATCTTCGCGGTCGCTGCCGTCGTACGAAGAACATGAGGAGCTCAGGCTGTCGACGGGAGAGCGACCCATGTCGGGGCGGCTGGAGGACGGAGGCAGCTGCTGCTGCTGTTGGTGGGAGAATCCAGACGGGGTGATGCGTTCACGTGGTGGTGAAATGGGCTCTGATTTGATGTTGAGGTTCTGGTTGGTGTTGATAGACAGGTTGGAGCCCTGAGGTAAGTGACCGCTGCCCCTAAGGATAGAAAGAAGGGAAACGTTAATAAATACATGACAGTTACATTCATGACAGGACAGGTAGTTACTGGTTACACAAGATTCATCAGTTCCAGTCTTTAATATCAAACACAGTCATGGACAATTTTGTATCTCCAATTCACCTCACTTGCACGTCTTTGGACTGTGGGAGGAAACCGGAGAACAAACATGTTCAAACATGTTTCTTGTCATGTTCATTGCACAGCCAATGATGGACTATGCATCATTTTCTCCCCTAATCTAGTTATATCCAATTATCCTTATTGCGTCACGCTTCACCTCCACCGATACAACCCTCCACTGCTGACTAAGGAGCATCACAACTGACACACGCCCCCTCCGACACGTCATCAGTACCAACTGCATCTTTTCACCTGCACAAAGCAAGTTCATATGCGAACCAGCCTTGTGCATGGAGGGCCACACCCTGATCAGCATTATTTTCCAACTCTGTGCAGGCGCCATCAATCAGCCAGCAGAGGTCGTAACTGCACCAGTTATGAGGAACCCTGGCCCGACTTACCCACCCTGTGAACAA
Organism: Trichomycterus rosablanca; assembly: GCF_030014385.1. NCBI lineage: Eukaryota > Metazoa > Chordata > Actinopteri > Siluriformes > Trichomycteridae > Trichomycterus > Trichomycterus rosablanca. The sequence continues at coordinate 21,572,708 of NC_085998.1, read as the reverse complement.
CAGCCAATCGTTGTTCATGTGGCCGCCCAGCCCAGTCGGATGGCAGAGCTGAGATTCGATACGATGTATTCCAAATCCCAGCTCTGGTGTTTTAGCGTATTTTACCGCTGTGCCACCTGAGCGGCCATTTATTAGGATTTGAACGTCATGTTTTACACACTTTGGTTACATTCATGACAGAACAGGTAGTTACTGGTTACACAAGATTCATCAGTTCAAGTTTTTCAAAACTGTGTCAAACAGAGTCATGGACAATTTAGTATCTCCAATTCACCTCACTTGCATGTCTTTGGACTGTGGGAGGAAACCGGAGCTTTAGGAGGAAACCCACGCAGACACGGGGAGAACAAGCAAACTCCACACAGAAAAGACCCGGATCGCTTCACCTGGGAATCGAACCCGGGACCTTCTTGCTGTGAGGTGACAGTGCTACCCACCGAGCCACCGTGCCGCCCCATTAATAAATAATGTATGTAAAAGAATGCATCTAAACAAAAGCGAATGGTGTGAATAAATATTGTTGTGTGTGTGTGTGTGTGTGTGTGTTGTGAGCTTTTTCAGAGTTACTCACACCAGCGAGCTGAGAGCTGCCTGGCCCAGTTGATGCTGTTGCCATGCCGACATGGAGCCCAGTGAGAGCCCCGGAGAACCGAAACCTTGCAGTGAGGAGAGCTCTGCGCTGCTTAGGGAATATTCTGCAACAACACAGCATGGGTCACGTATGAGAACAACACACACCTCTGCATCCCAAAAGAACATGCATCACACATGGGCCTGCACTTCGGAGAAGCACACCTCGTACCCCTTCACACCTCACAGTACATGTGGGGTGTGCGGGGGTGTATGAGTGTGCACTACACTACACTTACTTTGTTTTATTATTACTGTATTTGACATTTGCATATGTAGCATGTGTGTATAAATATTTGTTGGACACAGAAGAGTTGAATTATGGTTAAAATTTACCCTACGTTGAACTGAGGTGTCAGGTTATGATGTTAATGTTGGGCCTCATGATGGAACTGCCCTGGTAGAGCAGATTGCCCCTGAGGCAGCATGACAGCCCTTTTCCGGAGAGGAGCCTACCCGTAAATTCATGTTATGTGCAGGGTGTGCCAGTTGGTAGGGTGGGGATGTCATTCCCTATCTTACCTTTTTCTAAGGACTTAGTTAATGCAGATGGCCGGAGTAGCCTGTCGTATTGTGACCACCAGTTATCAGTTCTGTGCTATCCCTATTCTATCCACTTTTTCCATTGAGGGCTGCAGATGTGTGTGTCTTTCATTTGTTACTTTGTTTCTATTAATGTGGCCACCTTTTTTATTTATGATTGTCCCATTTATGATTGTCCCAGTGGCTTTTACTCAAAATACTATACTACCTGGGTTAAAACATGTGCACTTGGGTTCTATTTTCATTCTTGCAGACATGTGGATACACCTTACGTTTCAGTAGCCAATTGTTACAGGTAAAGGTATGCGTGTTTGTGCGTGTACTCACCACTGTTGTAGGCGGTTGGCATGCCGGAGTAGACGAGGCCTTGTGGTGGTAGACTTGGAGTGGTGACAGACACCACGGGTGTGGCAAGAAGCTGGTTCCCTTGGGAGCTGCTTATTCTCTGGGTGTTCTGCATACACAACACCAAAATCAAGTACTTGTACTGAGTAAAGTATACAGTACGAGCAGAAACACTGCAGTTTTGGTGAAGAACAATATTACCAACAATTCAACGGTAAAAACACTGTGTCAACCTGCTGTCACTATTTTTTTTTTTGTTTAATGCATTTTCTTCCCCTTTTTCTCCCCCTTTAGCGCATCCAATTGCCCAATTGCATCATGCTTCCTCTGCGCCTATGCCGATCCCTGCTCTGACCGAGGAGATCGAAGCTAACCCACGCCCCCTCCGACACGTGGGCAGCAAGCCGAATGCATCTTATCACCCACACAATGACGAGTGTTGTGCCACCTAGCGTTGTGTACGGAGAGACACACCCTAAAAGCACTCTTTCCTCATCTCTGTGTAGGCACCTCTAATCAGCCAGCAGAGGTTGTTATTGCACCATTCTGACGGAGAGAGAGACCCATATCCGGCTTAGTCCCGCCCATCTGAACAACTGGTTGCAGCGTGTGTTTTTACCACTGTGCCACCTGAGCGGCTATTTAGTTTGTTTTAATTGAATATTCAAAGCTGACATGTGCACCATATACAGCTGAACAGTGATTGTTTACTTTTCTGTGGGCTACAGAAGCAAAGTCCTTATTAGCTTTTTAAAACTTTAAAATATTGAACTAAACCAACCAGCTTTTCAAAAATAAAATAAATATGATTTATAGTTTTTATAATTGATTAAAAACATGAAGTTAAAGACGCGCTACACCTCCAGATTACAATCACAAACTGTATTTTTAACACACTTTTGAAAATCTTGTATGATATTTTTTTCACCACGGTGAGGCGCTGTAGCTTTATCACAAATAATGAATACCGCGCTTTCGTGAACAACATGGTTTACCATCTGGTTTGCTTTAAAAAGACAAGAAGACGTCGAATTGGTGCAAATTAGAAGTTTGATTCCAGCTGGGTTATGTCATATTGTATAATGTACTTTTATTACAACACAAGCCTGTTTAATTGGTATGTACTATGTTTGGTACACACTACAAATTCACCACAGTCTGCAAATATGCTAGAGTGTAATTTCTACCTGCTCCAGTCATGCATTATTGTATATGTTTTGCACTTTCATCCACTAAATCATTGTTTCATCCATTAAATCAATCAGTTTTTTTATTTACATTCACGTAAAGGCTTTTTTTCTATGATTTTTTTTGTCTTTGTTCTGTTAAATTTCGCTGCAGGATGTTATTCAATTACAAAAAATGATTGGAACAGGCTGTCTTTTTCACTACGCACAATATTCTAAATATTATATTGCTAATAAAGATTTTCATCCTGTCCTGTTTGCGTGGTGACACAGGAGCAGCTAGATACAGTTTTGTTCAAGGACATACAGTAGTATTTAGTACAAGTGCTACCTGAAGTTCTGTGAGTTAGTGTCATTTTTAAAACTTGGCATATGAAGTGGACACACACACACACACTATATGGCCAGAAGTATGTAGATACCCCTTTTAATTATTATTGATTTCTGGTGTTTCAGCCACACTTCTTGCTAACTGGTGTATAAAAATCATTGACAATGTCTTTTATGCTTTAAACCTTGTGGCAATAGTTTGAAAAAGGCCCATTCCTGCTCCAGTTTGATCTAGCTGCTGTGCATAAAGCAAGGTCAATAGACATGTGTTGATGAGTTTGTAATGATAGAACTTTGGTGGCTTGCATTAAGCCCTGACCACAACCCTACTGAACACTTTAAGAAGAAATCAGAACAATTTTTTCAAATGCCTGACCTTAAGATGCTTCTACTTCATGGGCTCTTTAAAATGTTGTGGAAGGCCTTCTCAGAACAGGGTAGGCTGTGACATCCACAAAGTGGTGGCCAACACTATATTTATGTCCATGGTTTTAGATTGGTATGATCAACTAACTCATGGTTATGTGTTGAGGAGAGTAACTTTTTTTTTTTTTTTTACCTTAAATGTGACCTATGATCTGTACAACTGAAAAACAAACTAAAATGTCTGGGGATAAATTAAGATTCTATCTGCAGTCTATCAGCATGGCATATGTTGACTTGGCAATCTTTGCCCTCTCTTCCTTGCAAAGAGCGCTCCAAATCTTTAAGATTGTGAGGGCACCACCTGTGCACACTTCTGTTCAGGTCACCCCACCGATTTCCAACTGGATTCAGGTCTGGACTGAGCCATTTCAAAACTCTAATCCTCTTCTGATAAAGCCACTCTTTTAGTGGATTTGGAGGTATGCTTCGGGTTGTTGTTGTTGTGCTGAAAGATGACAATCCTTTTCATCTTCAGCTTTTTAGCAGATGCCTGAAGGTTATGTGCCAGAATTGACTTATATTTGGAACTGTTCATAGTTCCATCTACCTTGACAAACGCTTTAGTTTCAGTTGAGGAAACACAGCATTAAAGCAGTGAAACATGCTGCCACCACCATGCTTCACTGTGGATATAGTGTTCATTTGGTGATGTGCATTTTTTTTTTTTTTTTTTGGTAATTTATGGCTTAAAAAGACTTGTCACTGTTGGGTTATTTTTTATCCAATTCCTGATGACTGTCTTCACTGTGTTCCATGATGTATGAAATGCCTTGGAAGTTTTTTTTGCACCAATATACTGACTGATACCTTTCAACAATGAGATCTCTTTCATACTGTTTAAGCTCTTTGTGGATCATGAATTTTTCTGTAAAATGCAACTAAGTAAATGTCAGGAACATCCTACTAATACAGCTGAACTTTATATGGTGTTAATCAGAGTCACATTAATTGATCGCAGGTTTTACTGATTGGTTAATTTGGAAGATAGCAACATACCTAACTATAGACAGTGTGCACACTTCTGAAACCACATTGTTTTAGTTTAATTTTTTTCCCCTAAATGATTTTACCCATAAAAACCCCTATTTTTTTTCAACTGAATTGCAGAAATTATTATCTTAAATGATTTATCTTGGTCAGATTATTACTCTTTTTTTTATTTATAAAGAAATTTGACAATTTACCATTGGTGTGTAGACTAAAGCTTATTAGTGGGAAATTTAAACAGAATTAAGTAATATTTCAATTGATTCTGGCATCAGTTTTGGTTACAAACTAAGGATAAAGAAAGTGCATAAAATCCAACCTGACAGATCTTGTAAAATTGTTTACACTTCTTAATGTGATTCAAAGCAGTGGAAGCAATTAAATATTAACTACTATAACATTCAACAACAATAAAGTTACATGCATTTTGTTCCATTAATCCACCACAATTGCAACTCCATTCAGATCATAATATCATAATAAAGATGTGTTAATGTTTCTGAAAGTGGTACAATAGTGAAGAATCCAATCCTAAGAATGTTAGTCCTGGCCCAACATCTACTGTATATCATACAGTCTATGCAATAGCACATCTACAAACTTAATCTTATTCTATGATAAAGCATTTTTCTGAGAGAAACTTTACATTGAAAGTAAAAACTGAGTTGATTCATTTAAAACCAACCCTTTATTACTCTAAAATACCCTCAGGTACTTCTTACAGTGTCAAAACAAAACAAGGTCCAGAGAGTGTTTAAGGTAATGCAGTGACTTGTTGTGAATACATTATAGTGTGGTGACAAGCATGCAATGCAAGCATTCCATCACTTCCAGCAAGTGTTCGTGCAGTGTGCACCATAAACACACACGCACACACATACACACACACACACACACACAGCTACCTTCACTTTACAACATACGTTCAGTTTATGCTTTCTGCATTTTGTATTTTAGGATTAATTAAAGTTGTGGTCCATATGACCAAAAAGCTATGGTGTCAAAGAAAAAGGGACCGGTTGATTTGATTTTCCCCACCATTATTTCCATACTGGGTCTGCTGAATCTATTCTAAGGAATATTTCGACTCCACTTGCACTTCTCTCATCGCATGGCACTGCAACAATCTCTTTGCTAGCAGCTAGACCACCAATTTTAGAGACGATGCACTGAAATACAAATTCAGTACATCAAAACATTGAACCTGCCAACTTTATAATTTTCTTATTTTTATTTTATTGTATTATATTCTATTTACTGTACTTACACTGTACTGGAGCTGCTGTAACACTCGAATTTCCCCCATGAAGATCAATAAAGGAATCTTATCTTATGTGTACTACATTAATTCTTAACCCTTAATGAAAAAAACCTGAACAATCATATTCTAACACATTAGATTTACCTTATTTATGAGACTTTATCTGTAATGAAAAACAGTGTGCAGCGTGTGTTTTTACCGCTGCGCCACCTGAGCAGCTTCAGCAAAGTTTCCATGTCTTTAGATTTATTCTTATGTATTATTCTTTTTATTTTTACTTAGATTTTTCTTTACTTTTATTGGACAGCGCCCTTGGGTGTTACAATTTCATTTGATAATCACTTTTTATCATATTATTATTATCATAAATAAGCACATAGTCAGTAGCCAAAATCTACAAACTACAGTTTTATTTGTTGTACTGATAAAATTCCCAACTATTTACATTTTCTATGTTGTTGTTATTATTATGATAATTATTATATTTGATTGTTTCTACATAAAATAAACCTTTGCAATTTATAATGGACAACTTTTTTCTTTTTTTGTTTATGCATTTTATCCCTTTTTCTCCAGCCTTTGAGTGAACTTTTTTTGCTAGGAGGATAATATAGGTTTTAGATTTAAACTGTGGTAAAATACCATTAATACAAACATTTCAAACATATTCCTATTAAACTTTTTAATGAAGAACACACATCCATACAAGAATTATGATAAAACTTTTTATGCCTGTGAAAAATCTAGAGGCATCTCAAGCAGAACTAGTGACATTAGTTAATAATGTTCTCTTATTTAATCTTGGGGGAAAACCACAGCCTAACCATTTAGTTTCTCACCGTGGTCGGCTTCAAACTTGAGTTATACAGCATGACATCATTCTGGCTTTGAGTCTATCTCAGTGTGACATAATCTCAAATAATGTAACCAGACTTCACCCGCTACAAAAGGAGGAAAAGTCTACAGAGAACAAAAGCTGGCCGATTCATGTAAATACTAACATTATTATTAATGAAGGTGTTTTATTAGATTTATTTGAGTGATGAGAGATTTGAGTGTGTGACCGCACCAACACCAACCCACACACACACACACACACACACAAGCAAAAAACAACCATGTGCACACTTTATAGGAACTGAGACAGGCAGTGGTACTTTCAGGCAGTGGCCTGACCACCTTAAAAAAAAAACACATGCATGGTGAGTGGAAGAAACCACGCTCAAACCGGACTTCCTGTACACAGCACACTCTGTGTAAACTTGTGAACACATCCAAAGCTTAGCTCAGCCAGCCTCTGCTAGCATCCGGCTCAAGCATGTGAACTCATGTTAGTTAGTCATGTAAAGCTGTGCTTATTAAAACCTTCCTATCATCCAGACAAAACGATCCAACTCACCAACTCCATCTCCTCCTCCTCCGACTGTTCCCGACACAAAAAGAACAGAGCGTTAGATCAGTGTGGTACAGGGCACCACGTATAATACACATGTGGTCCAGCTGTTGTAAACCCCCACCATGATTTAAATCCAGTGTACACCTTTTGGCTAGACTTATTCAAATTTGGGAACTGGTGGCCAAACCAAATGCTGCTCGGGTTACCTGCGAAGGCGTCGACCAGTCAAATTAATCTGTGCTTCCCAGTCAAATGCTATTACCACAACTTTTGACACACCTCAGTGTCAACTGAAAGATGGCAAGAAAAGTGATTGCCCTCTTTTCAATAGTCATTGGTATTGCATTTGTCCTAGTAAATTATTTAACTCAGTAAACAAAACAAAAGGACAAAGACGCTTAAGTGAAAGCATATTTTGTAAGTAATTATTCAGTTAATTATAAGAGTTATCCAGCAACCATATCCCTTATGAAAATACCCATTCCACTCCTGGGTACTCAATCAACTAGCTTACAAAATTTAACTGGTAAGCCAATTCAAATTACAAAACACGGCACACATTCTTGGTACAAGGCAAGGCAGCCCTGTAAAATACATGTTCGGACATGAATGACTTCCATGCTGGCCAATTTGGACTGCAGACTAGCCCTCAGCCCTTTCTGATGTGAAGCTATTGGGGTCTTCTTTTTACCAGCCAGTGGCAGATTCCTACATAGAGCTGTAAAACACATGATGAAACACACTAGACTAAAGTATTTTTTCCAACACTTACACTATATGACCAAAAGTATTTGGACACATGACCCTGAACTTGTTGTATATACTATTTTAAAACCAAATGGTACCTCTATGTGATGTTTTCAGCTATAATGACAGGACTTCTCACAAGACTTTAAAATATATGGGCACACATTTCTACAGACATACTTCAAACAAGCTTGTGTATGGCTGATGTTCATTGAGAAAGCCTCAATTGATGTTCCAGTTTATGGGGCTGTGTTCAGAGTTCTGTGCAGGCCACAGGACAGACCTTGCTTTGTGAACAGGGGCAAAGTCATGCTGGAACATGAAAGGGCTTTCTCTAAACTGTTGCTGCACACTTGGATGCATATATTTTACTTTATACACCGATCAGGTATAACATTATGACCACCAACAGGTGAAGTGAACAACACTGATTATCTCTTCATCACAACCTGTTAGTAGGTGGGATATATTAGGCAGCAAGTGAACATTTTATCCTCAAAGTTGTTGTGTTAGAAGCAGGAAAAATGGGCAAGTGTAAGGATTTGAGCGAGTTTGACAAGGGCTAAATTGTGATGGCTAGACGACTGGGTCAGAGCATCTCCAAAACTGCAGCTCTTGCAGTGGTCAGTATCTATCAAATGTGGTCAAAGCAAGGAACAGTGGTAAACCGGCGACAGGGTCATGGGCGGCCAAGGCTCATTGATGCACGAGGGGAGTGAAGGCTGGCCGGGGTGGTCCGAACCAACAGACGAGCTACTGTAGCTCAAATAGCTGAAGAAGTTAATGCTGGTTCTGATAGAAAGTGTATCAGACAGTGTATCGCAGTTTGTTGCGTATGGGGCTGCAAAAGGGGGACCAACACAATATTAATGTTATGCCTCATCGGTGTATAACTAATTTATTACACCTGTTACCAACTGTTGTGGCTGAAACACATGAATTCAATAATCAGAGGGATGGTTCCCAATACTTTTGTCCATATAATGTATATGAAAAAGATACCCTATCTGGCCTTTTGCCCTCAGATATGACCAATATTTCTGTAGAGTGCCTCCCCCAGGCCTGCAGTAAGCTAGTGTAATAGACTTCTGCACGTGAGCATCTCTAGCTCATCTCATCAAAGGCACAGGTAGTTGAGGTACACACGTAAGATGTTAAGATGTGGTCAGTATATGTGCTGGAAAGTCTAAGAAATATGCTTTTATTTGTCATATATACATGTACAGTACAATGAAATTCTTTTTCCACATATATCAGCTTGCTTGGAAGCTAGGGTAAGGGCTCTGCTCAGGGGATCCTCAAGCCAGGATTCAAACCCACAATCTTCTGATTGATAGTCCAAAGCTCTACTCACTAGACTACCACTGCCTACTCTCGATGTGACTATATTGTGCCTTGCCCAATATCAGTAATTGTCAACACTTGTTTTTGTCTGTTTGCGCTACAATGTGTGGAGATGCTTCCAGTGTACCAGATCACATTTATTTGTATGACAAGTACTGCCAAATAATACTAATAATACTAATACTGCACTACCCTCACTCGGCGTTCTTTTTTTACTTGATGCTTGGTTGTATGATGTGATGTTTTAAGGCAGCTAGTTGGCCTCTGTTGTGCCCGGGCCGCAACCATCTTAACACTCGATCAATAAAATTAGGGAGAAGCGACAAGGGCGACAAGATATTATCTGGCTCACACTCTGGGCTTCTGATTAAGCCTTCATCCTCACTCTGTCACACCAGGGATGTGATTAATGTAATACCATTCTATCCTAATGGCAGGCTGTCTGCAGGGCTCTCTGCCTGCACCTTCCTTAGCAGGTCTCTCTGAAGCCCTCTGAAGTAGGAAGTCCTCAATCCAAACACACACACACACACACACACACACACATACACACGCTTCCACATCCATACCCTAACCTCTTAATCCACAAGGCTGCTCATATCACAGATCTGGAATATGAAATTTATTTTAACTCCTATATAAAACTCCACCACTTCCAGACGCTGCTGAGCGAAACCACACATTCACACATTTTTTTTAAAGAGAACAGCCAGAGTCGAGAAGCCTGGCTCACTTTGGCAATATTTTCCAAACAACTCTGTAAGAACTCCGTGCTGAGCGGCACGCAAGGCTGGAACAAGCTCATCACAGGCCAACTTTTTTTTTAGCTTTTTTTTTTTTTTTACCTTGCAGTGATTTATGGAGGTGACAGACTGGCGTTGCCTCAGGTGCCAAATGTGGTCTGAACTCTCAGGGTCTTAATTATAATCATTAGAGAGGCCCTCTAATTTCTATATGAATAATTAAGAGAATGTGATAGCAACTGGGCCTTGAAGATATTTCTTTCTGCTGCCTTTTTGTGCCTGGTCCATCATCTATCCAGTTTTCTCCTTATTGTGGATAATATAATATAACGTGAAATAAAAGAAATGTAGAGATTTTTGTATTAGTATCTCAATTTTCATAATCATATTTTCAGCAGCTTATTTAATTATAGTATGTAATATACTGGCACATGGGTGGCACAGTGATAAATGACACTAGCCCTTTTTCTCTGAAGTCCAGAGTTCAAATCCCCATGGTGCAACCAACCGGTTGAGCATCTGTATACAGGCTATGTCCAAAGGTAGCGAAATGGCCAAAGCCTATGACGGATAGGCCTTGTGCATTGTTCCCAGTGATTCTGTAGATGCAACCATGACCAAAAAAAGTGGTGGTAAAACATGAAAAAAAAATACTATAGTATAATACTAAGCAGACACACTTGCACAATTTAACTGTGTGACTGGGTCTGTTTGAAAACCTAGTGAGCTACCTTGCTGTCTACTGCCTACATCGGCAGCCGCCTAAGTAAAGGCGATTCCAATAAGTCATCGACTTATATGTCAGGTTATTCAGACGCGCTCCTCAACAGCGATTACGGTGATTACATCAGTTTTCACTTACTAAGCTAACACAGCCTCAGGCCATTCAAACCAACGAGATGAGGTGGCACAACCCGCTATAGCATGTCAACTAACATCTTCCTCCGTGTACCAAAAACGGGAAACTGTCGCTGACAAGCCGAATTTGCAAATATATGACACTTGTACATGTTTATATTAATTAAAAATCAATGATCATTTATTTACATTTAAAAATAACTTGTATTTGTAACATATTTGTAATTATTTTGTGAAAAAAGTTGTGCCGCACTGAATGCTGGGATTGCCTTCACCGCCAAGGAAGCATCGGATGCTCCTTCGTTAACTGTAAAATACCCTTCCAAATTAAGGTACCTCACTAGGCAGCATTTTAAAGCATTGGGAGCATGCATATGATAGCATAAAATGCTGTCTATGTAGAGAGCTCACTAGGTTTTCGAACACACCCACTATGTCCCAAACTACACACAATGACCACAGTATGTGAGATTACCAACAGTGTTTAGTACATTACCATTACATTACCAAATAGATTTTCTTAATCTGAAACTTTTGTAGTAAACAGCATGTAATTTAACCCATGCAAGCACTAGCACAATAGCATCCCAACTAGCTTACTCAGTCACAATTAATCCAATTAAAATCATTACTGTCAAAACCTTGAGAATAATGGATTACAACAGTAAAATATCACTACAGTGGACACAGATTCAACAAAACTACACAGCAGAAGATTTGAAAAACATCGACCAGTCTGGTGTGTTGAAGTTTGGTTTCTGCTGTGATAAGTAGATAGCAGGGTTGGAACTTGGCATTACAGTATGAATACATGGACTTAATGTGCCGTGTGTCAACATTTTGGCAGGAGGGGTTGGGGTAATGGTGTGTGTCATGTTTTCTTTCTATGTGAAGGCCCAATTCTACCAACCAATCATAGTTGGTAGTGCATGTACATGTGGACTGTGCTCATAAACTGTTTCCATGTACATGACAATGAGTTAAGTGTACTTTAGTCGGGTTCCTAGTTAACAGATCCAAATTTAACAGAGCGTTTTTGTGATGGGGTAGAATGAGAGATTACAAGCATGAATGTGTGGCAGCAATTATGTGATCCTATCAATGTCCATGTCAACATAGACCAAATTTTTCCAACATCATGTGGAATCCATGCCATGAATAACTGAGGCTGTTCTGTGGGCAAACTACATATCTACTACATATCTTCAGTAATTTAAGCCATTTAGTTAATAGTAGAAATATAATAATAATTGTATGTAATTAATATTCAGGACATAGGAAACAGGCTGACAACTACCAGCCAGTCTTATATTAGTTACTAGTGGAAATGTATGGACTGCATAGAGTCTTGATCTGCATTGTTGTATTTTGGTAAGGGAACAGTAAATGCCTTGAAATAAATGACCAGATGTTTAGATAAACTCAATTACAGGAGATTTAAATAGAGAAAACAAAATACCCAGAAATACTCAAAGCAGTAACAGTAATTTAATCAGCTGCTCAGGTTACAACCCAAAAGTTTTTAAGAAAAATGGGTAGCAACTACAGAAAATGAGGAGTTGCTATGACACCCATAAGAAAGCTTGAGAAAGAAGACAAGTGAAGGGACGCAAGTGAAAAAAGCGAAAGAGTCGCTACTGTTTTGGCACCCAGGTAGCGCAGCGGGATAATCCGCTAGCACACCAGCACCGAGATTCTGAACACTCTGGTTGAGTCTCAGCTCTGCTACCTGTCGACTGGGCGCCATCTTGTAGTACAATTGGCAGTGCCTGCAGCAGACACAAATTGGTCACCGTGTCTGCTGGGTTAGGGAAATGACCAGACTAAGTGGATGGGGTCTTCAAAAACACTATGCAAGGAGCCTGGTGAGCAGATAGAGGCATCTGTGCAGAGGCATGGGTGTAAAGAAGGGGTCCACTAAGACTGCGCATACATCGGAGGGGGCGTGGAGCAGGTAAATATACCCTCCTCGGATGCAATCAGGGATTCACAGCAGCGGAAGACAAATTGACTACGCTAATTCGGGAGAAAATGCATAAATTAATTTTTTTAAAAGTCGCTACTGTTTATTAACTAAGCCCTTCAAAACAAAAGCTGGCTGAGATACATAGGAAGTACAAAGACTCAAGCTAGAGCTGAGTTTAAGTACTTTTATTAAAATTGTTTCCTCGGGTATAGCAAATAAAGCTAATAAGGCGCAGGGAATGCTTTGAAGTGTCACCCTGCACTCTGCCTTAACACAGTGTGAACACGGCAGGTCAGAAAGGTACTAAGTAAGTAAAACTGTGCATAAAAACATGAAAATATACCATAAGTGTATCAGATAAGCACTTAGTTTCTCTATTAATGATGTGCGTGTTAAATGGGACTGTTTTATTAGACAGTAATGTCTCTCCTGAGGTAACATTACACTTGTTTGCATGCTGTGTCACTCGTACTTACCAGAGGTGGCATCATTCCCTTACTGGAAGGAGGTATGACCACTCTCAAGTCTGGTTTTCGGTTCCCCATGCTCATGCTTCCTCCTGGGGGCGGCGGTGATTTCGTAGGCATGATTTTCCCCAGCCCATTTCCACTAGGTGTACCCAGAAGCCCTGGTGAGCCCCTGGTGTTCACAAAGCCATTTCCTGTGGAGACACAGAGACACAGAGCATCACAAGACCATGTTCTAATCATCCGATTCTCATCAGCCGCGAGCCAAGTCTACAACACACCATTTCGCAGCTGCAGTCGTGGCACAGAGCGGCACGCAACGTTAAGCGTTCCCAACCCTCTGGGAAAGTAATAATAGACTTTTTAATTATCCCGCACATTTACGAAAATAAAACGAGCGTTTTAAAACTGATGAGCCCTCGGTTCTCACGGTGAGCGAACATATCAAAGCGAATTCCGTGCGTCCATGGATGAGGGAGGCAATTCGGTTTAACAAATGTACTGTGACGTATGATTTTTAAGATGCGAATGGCGAACTCGTTAAAACTCAGCACAACCACTTTCTGCCATAAGAGACTATTAAAGATCCATTTTGGAGAGAAAAACTTTACTAGTGTTAGTAGAATTGAAGTTATCCAAGTAATACCTTTGCTAATTGAATACCTCGTATGCTTCATATATTTTTAACGCTTCTGCTATGCTATTGTACAGTACACGTCACATAAAAGGTTGTGCTGGAGGAGCCAAGTTATCTTGCTGTTTAGCAGAAGATAAACCTATAAGATTTGAAACAAACAAGATCCATTTTTATTTCTGATAAATATTAACACATTAAAAAAGGAAATTAATTTCTGTATCAAATGTTTTTGATAAAAGAATCTTAGACACAAATTATTTCGTTGTCTGGATGATTTTGGTGCAACCTGAAAACACTGGGTGCATGGCAGGGGTATCAGGAGTCTATTTAGCCGATTTTTTTACTAGGTTTTACTTGGACCATCAGACCTAGTTGTAGTAAAATCTGGACTTCCAAGGCATTCAATGTAAGGTGGATCTTACAGTTGATAAACTTTTTACTGTACACCGATCAGACATAACATTATGACCACTTTCATAATATTGTGTTGGTCCCCTTTTGCTGCCAAAACAGCCCTGCAACTGTGATGCACTGTGTATTCTGACCCCTTTCTATCAGAACCAGCATTAACCATCACAATTTGGCCCTTGTCAAACTCGCTCAAATCCTTACGCTTGTCCATTTTTCCTGCTTCTAACACAACAACTTTGAGGATAAAATGTTCACTTGCTGCCTAATATATCCCACCCACTAACAGGTGCCGTGATGAAGAGATAATCAGTGTTATTCACTTCACCTGTCAGTGGTCATAATGTTATGCCTCGTCAGTGTATAATAACCTAGTCAAGAAAATCACATTATAAAGCCACCATATAAAATGATAAAACTACAATTACTTGGTAAAAAATAAATTAATTAAAATACACATAGCAGTACATTGTAGCTACTGTATACTGTATATAACAAACAGTGGCCCTGACTTTCAGCTAACATTCAGAATAGGAAAATGGGAGTAAACGACTTTGTGACTTGGTTCTTGTGAATTTTGTAAATGTAGCTAAAATGTAGCTTTGAATTCTAACTTAAATCAGTTATATAAAAAAAATGATTAGAAACAAAATATTGATTTAATCAAATATTAATAGGTACTAAGGCTTCATTATTTTTAGTTCAGTATTGACCTTGAGTAAACTACTCTGTGTACTTGTTACTTGTGATTTGTGTAGTTTAGGTAAAAAATGTAGCTAAAATCACATCAAGCTAGTTACTTAATTGTATTAGAAGTGGTGAGAAATACTGCTACTACTTATGACACACATTATGTTTAACTTATATATTTTTAGATAACTTTACTATAAATCTATTACCTACTAAAATATAATACTAGTTTACAAACTGCCATACATCACTGCTGTATATAATACACTACACAGCACTGTATCCTGCCAATTCATCAGTCCACTTCCCGTTAAAGAAAAGAGTCCAGTCCATTGTTAGTGTGAATTTCTGCCTGACGTCATGCCCATCCATATATTCATGGCAGAATTTTCCAGCTCCCTGTGTGAACGTTCGATCTTTACAAAGCTGCTTTCTGCCATCTGTTGGCCCACATTGTTGGAGTTTCCTTCACATGACGGCATGACTTATTCAGCAACAATCGCGGGTCATTCGGCCACACGAACATGCTCCTCACACCAGACAAACACAGGAATTACTACTGCTTCTGAAAATAACAGCAGCGAACAAAAATGGCTACTGTATAGAGTAGAAATAGAACATTGTCTTCTAGCTGGAAGCAAGTGCTTTTCACTGTTGTATGTGATTTTAGGGCTTTGCCAGCTTCGACTGAGCAACTAAACAGCATGGCGAGCTTAATAAAAAGAAAAGTTTCATGGTCACTTGCATGGCAATTAGCTATACATAATAATGTGCTATTATTCCTATAGATTTCAACATCATCCCGATCAGGCTTTGATCTTTTTGTGGGAAGATTCGGGGCTTCTTGACTAGTTTGGGTTTTATTGTGAATTAAACTGAGTTTTTAATTTATTTTCTGTACACATACAGTACTTCCTAAGCAACAGTACATGGCAAGATCATCACATATAGAAAATATGTGGGATCTTCAAAAAGTTTCAGCACTTTTGTATTTTCATTGGAAACGGTGAGGGCGGTAGGAGTAGTAATTGGTTGTGTCTGAGAGACTGAGAGAGAGCTTATAGTGCGGATTTATTGCCATCTGATTTCCACCTTTTTGGACCGCTCAAAGAAGCTTTAGGGGGAAGAAGATTTTTATGAGATGATGATGTGAAAGCAGTGTTGCAACAGTGACTATACGCTCAACCAAAAACATTTTTTGCTGATGGCATAACTGTACTAGGTGACTGTTGAAAAGTGATGTAATTTTTTGAAATTCTTAATAAATAGAGTTTAAAAAAGTGCGGAAACTTTTTGAAGAACCCTAGTATATTTTTGAAGACATATTTTAGTGTGGGAGGTTTCATGGCTAAATTGGACCAGTCTGGTGGCCAATCTTCATTAATTGCACATTGCACCAGTAAGAGCAGAGTGTGAAGGTTCAATTAGCAGGATAAGAGCACAGTTTTGCTCAAAATATTGCAATGCACACAACATTATGGGTGACATACCAGAGTTCAAAAGAGGATAAATTGTTGGTGCACGTGTTGCTGGCGCATCTGTGACCAAGACAGCAAGTCTTTGTGATGTATCAAGAGCCACGGTATCCAGGGTAATGTCAGCATACCACCAAGAAGGACAAACCACATCCAACAGGATTAACTGTGGACGCAAGAGGAAGCTGTCTGAAAGGGATGTTCGGGTGCTAACCCGGATTGTATCCAAAAAACATAAAACCACGGCTGCCCAAATCACGGCAGAATTAAATGTGCACCTCAACTCTCCTGTTTCCACCAGAACTGTCCGTCGGGAGCTCCACAGGGTCGATATACACGGCCGGGCTGCTATAGCCAAACCTTTGGTCACTCGTGCCAATGCCAAACGTCGGTTTCAATGGTGCAAGGAGCGCAAATCTTGGGCTGTGGACAATGTGAAACATGTATTGTTCTCTGATGAGTCCACCTTTACTGTTTTCCCCACATCCGGGAGAGTTACGGTGTGGAGAAGCCCCAAAGAAGCGTACCACCCAGACTGTTGCATGCCCAGAGTGAAGCATGGGGGTGGATCAGTGATGGTTTGGGCTGCCATATCATGGCATTCCCTTGGCCCAATACTTGTGCTAGATGGGCGCGTCACTGCCAAGGACTACCGAACCATTCTGGAGGACCATGTGCATCCAATGGCAGTGCCGTGTATCAGGATGACAATGCACCAATACACATAGCAAGACTGGTGAAAGATTGGTTTGATGAACATGAAAGTGAAGTTGAACATCTCCCATGGCCTGCACAGTCACCAGATCTAAATATTATTGAGCCACTTTGGGGTGTTTTGGAGAAGCGAGTCAGGAAACGTTTTCCTCCACCAGCATCACGTAGTGACCTGGCCACTATCCTGCAAGAAGAATGGCTTAAAATCCCTCTGACCACTGTGCAGGACTTGTATATGTCATTTCCAAGACGAATTGACGCTGTATTGGCCGCAAAAGGAGGCCCTACACCATACTAATAAATTATTGTGGTCTAAAACCAGGTGTTTCAGTTATTTTGTCCAACCCCTGTATATATATATATATATATATATATATATATATATATATATACATTTTGTTCATGCATTCTCTCCCCTTTTTATCCCGACTTTTTAGCGCATCCAATTTCCCGATGGCGTCATGCTGCCTCTCCACCAATGCCAACCCCCGCTCTGATTTGAGGAGAATGAAGCTAACCCACGCCCCTCCGACACGTGGGCAGCAGCCGTATGCATTTTGTTACCCACACTAGGCGAGTGCATATATGCCTATCAGCCTCGTGTACGGAGAGACACACCTCTTTCCCCACCTCTGTGGAGGCACCATCAATCAGCCAGCAGAGGTCGTGATGTATCAGTTACGAGGAGTCCCTTTCCGGCCCCCCCCATATGAATAACAGGCCAATCGTTGTTCATGTGGCCGCTTAGCCCAGCCGGATGGTAGAGATATGATTCGATATGATGTGTTCGAAATCCCAGCTCTGGTGCGCTAGCGGGTGTGTTTTACCGCTGCGCCACCTTAGCGACTGTGCTGGGACATTTTTTGACAAAACAGCTTTATAAATATTGTATAAGTAATTTTGAAATTAGTACTTTTTGTAGTAATTGTACTTTCCCTAAAGTTACATTAATAAATATTAGTAACATAAATAAATATTGTTTTAAACATGGTGAATATTTAATATTTGAAAAGTTATGATGTATCTTTCACAAAGGACATTTGACTATTTCACTCTTCAAGTTTACTGCAGGAGGAGCCTGGCACAATTCACACATTCATAATGCCAGTTAAAATTATGCTGCTGAGCTACCTCAGAGTGTTAAAAACTGTGCTGAGCCAGCCACTGCATAAAGAAAGCTGAAAATGTGTCACTGTATGCAACAAAAGAAAAAAAAAATACAAAGGAAATTAGTAATTCTAACCTCATGCCCCGTTTCCCCTTGCACACTAAAACCATGGGCATTAATATGGATTTCCCCTCACTTTTAAGCTATAACAACCTCCAGTTTTCTGGGAGGGCTTTCCACAAGATTACATTTACATTGCTTTTATCCAAAGTGACTTACAGAACTGTGACAGTATATTGTCCAAGCAATTGAGGGTTAAGGGCCTTGCTCATGGGCCCGACAGTGGCAACCTGACATTGGTGAGGCTTAGACCAGTGACCATTTGATTGATAAAGCAAAAAGATTAAAGGGTCCCTGTAGGAATTTGTGCCCATTCCTTTAAAATTTTATGTTGGATGTGTAGGCCTGACCTGCAGCTTGCAAAGGACTGAGGTAACTCTATAATTCTATTACTACTTTTTTTATCTCTCTTTTCATCTGTTACATGACTGTTTGGTTTATGCCAACAGTCGTTTTAGAAGTTAGTTGTCTAAATAATGAATTGAACAAGATTATGAAAATATGTAGAGTTGAGACACGACGCAGCAAATGTTGGACCCAACACAAAACATTTAGCAATAAGATTTAAAATTGAAAAATTGAAAGTGAATGAAATAGTTGGTGTATGTAGCGGCTGAGCAGAAAGGGGTGATGGCTAGAGGAAAAAAAGTATTTTGATACTACCGTAAAAGGAACTACAGCAGCAGTAAGTGTGTTTGATAAAGATCAAAACGGCTGCTTAAGTATCAGAGCGCTAAAACTTGGAGGTGTTGCTGTGCACACAGTAACTGAAACCTAACAGAAGAGCATCTGTTAAACCTACACTTGGGCCAGCTGCAAAATTTTATATACATCTTCTTCCCCTTAAAGCTTCTTTGAGTGGTCCAAACAGGTATAAGCTCTCTCTTAGTCTCTCAGACACGACCAATTACTAGTCCTCCCACACTTACCATTTCCAATGATATAAAATATAAAAGTGAGGAAACTTTTTTACCGACCAGGCGTAAAATTATGACCACTGACAGGTGAAATATCTCTTCATCATGGCACTTGTTAGTGGGTGGGATATATTAGGCAGCAAGTGAACATTATCCTATCCAATATCCTCAAAGTTGACGTGTTAGAAGCGGGAAAAATGGGCAGGTATAAGGATTTGAGTGAGTTTGACAAGGGCCAAATATTGATGGCTAAACGACTGGGTCAGAGCATCTCCAAAACTGCAGCTCAACTGCAGTTCAACTGCAGTTCCCAGTCTGCAGTGGTCAGTATCTATCAAAAGTGGTCCAAGGAAGGAACAGTGGTAAACCGGTGACAGGTTCATGGGCGGCCAAGGCTCACTGATGCACGTGGGGAGCGAAGGCTGGCAACAGACGAGCTACTGTAGCTCAAATTGCTCAAATTTACATCACGTGGATGGCCGGGTGCGTGTGCTTCGCTTACCTGGGGAACACAGGCAAGCCGGCAGAGGCAGTGTGATACTTTGGGCAATGTTCTGCTGGGACATCTTGGGTCCTGCCATCCATGTGAATGTTACTTTGACACGTACCACCTACCTAAGCATTGCTGCAGACCATGTACACCCTTTCATGGAAACGGTATTCCCTGATGGCTGTGGCCTCTTTCAGCAGGATAATGCATCCTGCCACAAAGCAAAAATGGTTCAGGAATGGTTCAAGGAGCACAACAATGAGTTTGAGGTGTTGACTTGGCCTCCAAATTTCCCAGATCTCAATCCAATTGAGCATCTGTGGGATGTGCTGGACAAAGAAGTCCGATCCATGGAGGCCCCACCTCACAACTTAGAGGAGTTAAAGGATCTGCTACTAACATCTTGGTGCCAGATACCACAGCACACCTTCAGGGGTCTAGTGGAGTCCATGCCTCGACATGTCAGGGCTGTTTTGGCAGCAAAAGGGGGACCAACACAATATTAGGAAGGTGGTCATAATGTTATGCTTGATCGGTGTATGTGTATTATGTATTATGTGTTTTGGGAGCAACATACAAGAACTTATGTTCATTTGTCAATGAGGAAAATCTATAATGTCATTTAACTTTGTGTTGGCCTCCTAATTCATCATTAGCAAGTATGACTGACTACAGCTGATGACTTCTCTGTGTACATATAAATATGGCCACACCCAATAACAAAGTACAAACAACAGTGGCCGAATTAAAAGCTCCTGGAACACAGGTGACACTGTTCACATTCAAGTGAGCTCTACAAGGACATGGGCTTTTTTTCTTCACTTAAGTGATCAGTAACAAACCGTCAGGCTGCTTTAGGGTACAGATGTTTGATCAGGGAAATGAAGGTATCAATACATTAACACTGACATGGATTAAACCCAGAGTGCTTAAACTGTGCAGTGATTGGCATTTGTGGAATGGCAAAAATAAGGTAACGGAGGTAAAGACCAATCACTATAATGCCTCATACCAATCTGTTTCTTTCTTCGAATGCCACGGTTTGTGTTGGGTTCACGCTGGGTCCTCCCACGTCCCATCAAATGAACTCAGCACAAAATTGGCCATAAATGAACATGAACACGGAGTAGAAGCGTTATTAGGCTGCACGTAGCCAAACAAAGCCTCTTACATTTCTGAATAATGCATGCTCCTTTGGGAACTCACTTACGTAATGACCTGGCTTTCCAAACAAAAACACTTTGTTTTCTTTTCAAAGTGAAAAAAAAACCCCAAACACAAAACGCCATTTCTGCAGAAAGCACCACAAGGTGCTAGATGAGGCCTGACTGCTACTGAGCTATCATTACCTTAAGCAACACTAACATGTTGGAAGGGGGTAAAGTATGCGTGAGTGAGAAAAGTCTAATGGGTTGCCAAAATTGAAGCTTTGCTTCTAATAGATTAAGTGGAATGGAGACCAAATTCTAATTATAGTTTTAATTAATGAGGCTGAAAAGTACCTCTTTAGAGGGTGCAGCCTTATTGTTTTGGCTCGAGAAAAGGCGCATTCGAACAATGCAAGCCTCAAAAAGAGCTCCAGCAACTCTTGCCAAGAATATTCCGTTCAGTTTATTGTGCTTGGACAGCCTTGTGGTACAGAATGAAACGTTTGTACCTCCGCTATCAGTTTCTGAAAAGGTTTAAATTTGAAGAGCTCTAAGCATGAGGTGGTAAAAGATGCAAAAATACCAAAGCCAGGGTGCATTTTCCAACAAAGGGTTCTACAGTCACACAAACAGGCCTGATAATTGTTCTGCTACAGCCTATAAATCGTCTGTACTGCTGAGGGAAACTGCACTGCTTCTAGGCATGTTCCATAACCGAGCAAATATTTCAAGCTCATGTACATTCCATCAGGCCTTTCATTGTCAATGCCAAAAAGTACATCTGTAGCACGCCACGCTTAAACGCTAAATCTGAAATTGTTTCGTAGATCGTCACATCAGCTCGCTAATTGGTGCTCATCACAACACTCATGACATTTTTGGAACAGTTACAGTGTATCACAAAAGTGAGTACACCCCTCACATTTCTGCAGATATTTAAGTATATCTTTTCATGGGACAACACTGACAAAATGACACTTTGACACAATGAAAAGTAGTCTGTGTGCAGCTTATATAAAAGTGTAAATTTAGTCTTCCCTCAAAATAACTCAATATACAGCCATTAATGTCTAAACCACCGGCAACAAAAGTGAGTACACCCCTAAGAGACTACACCCCTAAATGTCCAAATTGAGCACTGCTTGTCATTTTCCCTCCAAAATGTCATGTGATTTGTTAGTGTTACTAGGTCTCAGGTGTGCATAGGGAGCAGGTGTGTTCAATTTAGTAGTACAGCTCTCACACTCTCTCATACTGGTCACTGAAAGTTCCAACATGGCACCTCATGGCAAAGAACTCTCTGAGGATCTTAAAAGACGAATTGTTGCGCTACATGAAGATGGCCAAGGCTACAAGAAGATTGCCAACACCCTGAAACTGAGCTGCAGCACAGTGGCCAAGATCATCCAGCATTTTAAAAGAGCAGGGTCCACTCAGAACAGACCTCGCGTTGGTCGTCCAAAGAAGCTGAGTGCACGTGCTCAGCGTCACATCCAACTGCTGTCTTTGAAAGATAGGCGCAGGAGTGCTGTCAGCATTGCTGCAGAGATTGAAAAGGTGGGGGGTCAGCCTGTCAGTGCTCAGACCATACGCCGCACACTACATCAAATTGGTCTGCATGGCTGTCACCCCAGAAGGAAGCCTCTTCTGAAGTCTCTACACAAGAAAGCCTGCAAACAGTTTGCTGAAGACATGTCAACAAAGGACATGGATTACTGGAACCATGTCCTATGGTCTGATGAGACCAAGATTAATTTGTTTGGTTCAGATGGTCTCAAGCATGTGTGGCGGCAATCAGGTGAGGAGTACAAAGATAAGTGCGTCATGCCTACAGTCAAGCATGGTGGTGGGAATGCCATGGTCTGGGGCTGCATGAGTGCAGCAGGTGTTGGGGAGTTACATTTCATTGAGGGACACATGAACTCCAATATGTACTGTGAAATACTGAAGCAGAGCATGATCCCCTCCCTCCGGAAACTGGGTCGCAGGGCAGTGTTCCAGCATGATAATGACCCCAAACACACCTCTAAGACGACCACTGCTTTACTGAAGAGGCTGAGGGTAAAGGTGATGGACTGGCCAAGCATGTCTCCAGACCTAAACCCAATAGAACATCTTTGGGGCATCCTCAAGCGGAAGGTGGAGGAGCGCAAAGTCTCGAATATCCGCCAGCTCCGTGATGTCGTCATGGAGGAGTGGAAAAGCATTCCAGTGGCAACCTGTGAAGCTCTGGTAAACTCCATGCCCAGGAGAGTTAAGGCAGTTCTGGGAAATAATGGTGGCCACACAAAATATTGACACTTCAGGAACTTTCACTAAGGGGTGTACTCACTTTTGTTGCCGGTGGTTTAGACATTAATGGCTGTATATTGAGTTATTTTGAGGGAAGAATAAATTTACACTGTTATATAAGCTGCACACAGACTACTTTTCATTGTGTCAAAGTGTCATTTTGTCAGTGTTGTCCCATGAAAAGATATACTTAAATATCTGCAGAAATGTGAGGGGTGTACTCACTTTTGTGATACACTGTACATGCATGGCTGAGTCTCTGTGCACAATCACAATAGGAAGCTGACAACTTGCCTATGTGTGAACGTACAAAAGGGTGAAACATTTAAAAGCGGAAAAAAAAATGACAGAAAGTGTCCTAGACATGTGGCCATCATGAGCCTCCCAGAACCTTAGGCTTAGGCACCTTAGGCTACTCTCACATGATAAGCATTTTGCGCTTTGTTAACTGCGAGGTTGGGTGCATATTGCCGCTTTAGCCTTAAAACGCAGCAAAACCACTTAATGCTGGCCAGGCCATTAAGCACCAAGCTTGATAAACTTGCTATTAAAAATACTGATTGACAGTATTGACAGTTTATTCACTTGCAGTTTTGTATGAAATGTATTTAAGTTTATACAACAAAGCTCTGGTCATCATTCGTGGTCATTTTTCTGTTAATCTAAGAGCAAATTAAATCATATTGAAGAGGTACAAAGCCAAAACAAGTGATTCCAAGATGAATCAAAAACACAAACCAGGTCCCTAAATTTCACAGATCACTAGTCGCCATGCTGTATTTCTCTTACAATGCCTTGGTTCGAATTTAAAGTTGAACTGAACAGTGCAGGATTGTGTGAAACAGAGAATCAGTTTCTCTCCGCCATGTCTGTGCTTCGCATCTGTCTACGTCATATAAACCATTTGACAAATTGGCGGTGCTTTAAAAAAGTCAACTGCAAATGGGGTAATCAGACTGAACTTAGAGCGCAGCAACAAGCATTAAAAAATGAGCGTCAAAGCTGCAAATCTGCACAGTTAGTGACGCTCAGTGTAGCGCAGCAGCCAGCTAATCGACACCGCCTCACTCTATAGGAAACAGCACAGCAGCGCAAAAGTGGTTTTGTCGTGTATCATGTGAAAGTAGTTTAAGTCCCTGGAACTGTATTGTGGTGATAAAACATTAAACAAACCAGTAAAATCAATAAATTGTATTTGCACTGACATTGATGTTTAGGGGCAGCTTAGACTGTGTTAGTAAATGTAGTTAGTAGTGAAAGTCATGTCCATGGATATGTCTGATATAAGGACACTACAGTACCCAAACAATCCTGGCAAACACTGTAACAGAATGTTATGACAACCATGTGGAGAATAAAATAATTTAATTGGTCCTGGTATAAGTCACAGAATGTCTTATTTATAAAACTATCATAAAGTAAACAGTATCAAAACCAGTGCTGATTTAAATCAATTCATAGTTTCGGCATTTAATAGACGCCTTTATCCAAAGCAACTAACAGTAGTATGACAGTATACAGTCTGAGCAATTGAGGGTTAAGGGCCTTGATCAAGGGCTCAACAGCAGCAACCTGGCAGTGGTGGGCTTGAACCAGCGACCTTTTGATTACTAGTCCAGTACCTTAGTAACCGGTAGGCTACAACTGCCATTTGATTCATTCCTTTAGTCGTGCCCTTATCTACACAGTATTTAAATCTAAAAATGTATTCATAATTTACCATTTATAAATGAATGTTGATAACTCATGCTAAGGAGAATTATTTTGGCAGAGTAACGATTAAAAAAGTGCATTTTGATAGCATCACAAGTTGCAGTAAATAAGACACTATTGATAACCACCTTGAGAACAGCTGTCCAAACCGGTTAGATGGTAATGATGTCATGAAGGTGTATAAATGCATTTATATAGATCTTATAGATCATACAGCTTCACAAGTAAATACCTGCAGAGCCTAAAACAGGTCAAAACTGGCACGCTATCCGAGGTGTATAACTATTCTGTCTGTACCTGATGGACTCTAGATAACAAGGTGATCCTAATTGTAACTATTTTTGTTAATGAGAATTGTTTTGGTATTGAAAATGATATACAAATAAATTTATTAATTTAACAGTAAACAAGAGTTTAATAAGATTAATAAATAATGAATCTGTATGTGTACTTCAATTTTACAATCTAATTTGACATTATTTTAATTTATAAGAGCCTTTGTGCTTTGAGAAACAGAGAAATTCACTTTGGGTGCTCCGAATTTTACAAAATAACTTTTTTTTTTATTGTTTATTTATTTGTTATTATTTTTTTAAATTGCAATTTTGGGATTGGCTCAAAATGTATTTATCTACATTAAATTACATAAAGATAAACAAAACCATATTTAAAAAAATCACTGTACTGCACACTTTTACTGCACACTTCAGTCCACTCCAGCAACCGGGACAAACTGTAATGTGGCTAGACGCACCTCACTGTTGAAGAGCGAGGCAAATCAACACACCTGCAACAATGAAAACAAAACCTACGTTGCAAATGTTTAATCAAGGTGGTATAATCCTGTGGCTGAAAAGCTACTGGCAAAATAAAAAAGGTGACCAAAATAATAGAAACAAAGTAACAAATTAAAGACACAAAAACATCCGCGGAGCCCACAAATACCAAATATAAAATACCAAAGTGCATAACATAAAAAATTATTATACTATCATAATGGCATTCATTCATTCAGTGTCTGTTTTACCACTGCTTCATCTTATTCAGGGTCACGGTGGGTCCAAATCACTGGCCAAAAGGTAGGAAACATCCTGGCAGGTCGCTAGTCCATAACAGGGCAAACAAACACACACACACACACACACACACACATTCATACTACAGGGATGTTTAGTATCTCCAATTAACCTGACTGCATGTATTTAGACTGTGGGAGTACAGGGAAACACACATGAACATGCAAACTCCACACAGAAAGGACCTGGACCGCTTCACCTGGGAATCAAAACCAATTACCTTATTAATGTTAGGCGACTGTTAACTAGACTACTAGTTAAGGGTAATGCACTAGTTAACTGCATTAATTGGATGTGCTGAACTAGTTAACTTATCTGAACTAATTAAGGGTGATGCATTAGTTACACATTAATTAAGGGTGCTACACTAGTTAAGTAGGCTGTCAAAATTAAGAGTGCTGAACTAATTAAGGTAACTATACTAATCAAGGGTGCTGCACTAGTTAAGGAAGCTGTCCTAATTAAGGGTGTTGGACTAGTTAAGGTAACTGTACGACTTAAGGGTGCTTCACTAGTTAAGGTAACTGCACTAATTAAGGGTGCTGCACTAGTTGAAAAACATCACTAATGAGGGGTGCTGCATTAGTTAAGGTAACTGCACTAGTTACACCTTAATTAAAGGTGCTACACTAGTTAAGGAAGCTGTCCTAATTAAGGGTGCTGGACTAGTTAAGGTAACTATACTAATCAAGGGTGCTGCACTAGTTAAGGGTGCTGCACTAGTTAAGGGTGCTGCACTAGTTAAAAAGCATCACTAATGAGGGGTGCTGCACTAGTTAAGGTAACTGCACTAATTAAGGGTGCTGCACTAGTTACACATTAATTGAGGGTGCTACACTAGTTAAGGAAGCTGTCCTAATTAAGGGTACTGGACTAGTTAAGGAAGCTGTCCTAATTAAGGGTGCAGCACTCATTACACATTAATAAAGGGTGCTACACTAGTTAAGGAAGCTGTCCTAATCAAGGGTGCTGCACTAGTTAAGGTAACTGCACTAGTTAAGGGTGCTGCACTAGTTAAAAAGCATCACTAATGAGGGGTGTTGCACTAGTTAAGGTAACTGCACTAGTTAAAAAGTATCACTAATGATGGGTGCAGCATTAGTTAAGGTAACCACAGTAACTGCGGGTACTGTACTAGTTAACAAAGCAGCATCAGTTACATTTCTCACACTAATTAAGAGCACTGCACTAATTGAGTCAATAATCGAGAGTCAATAGTTGAGGATATTTTTAGGAAGCACATGTTAGCTCTTTACCATTCCAAACTAAGACATTGAAAGGCATTTTATGAGGAAAAGGGTGTTGTGTGAGGAAAGATTTAAGCGACTGTTAGTGTTGTATTTTCAGGCTACTGAATGCAGGCAGGTTATATGGATTAGCCTGGTGTACTAATGTATTTCTTGTAAAAAAAAACAACAACAGCAATTTATCTGTGGTTAGATTTGGAACAGTTCCAGCATGTGGATTGATTTTACAGTTTTCCGTGCAAATTTGGTTCAGCAAAAAACCCCACAAATTTGTCAGTCAACATCAGAACGTGTTTGAGATGACTGCCACGATGCCATCTGTTCCCTTCCACACATCGAAAACGAAATGCAAATAGAACTAACAGAGGCTGGAGCTTTAGCACTAAGCAGCAGCGGCTGAACTAAGATAAAAAAGTAAGCTGTTTTGTTCCAGAAATATGATGAGTCACTTATGTCCTCCAGCAACTGAGCGCCTGGTTAGGTAATGCACCGAAATTCTAATAAAAAATGCTTAAATGAGAGGGTGATGCTTCACTACTACAAAAACAACAGATTTCCTTCCACTCTGACAGAGCAACATAGAAAAGTTTTCATCTCTTTTAGAGCTGGGATTAGAGGTTGGCTTGTGACTGACTTTGGGCTTTAGAACTGATCCAAAGCATTTTCTTCTCCTGCCAGTATTAGCTGGAGCTGTTTTGAACTGATCTTTTTTCCTCACTTCTCCAGAAGTATGTGTACAATGGCCATTTTACACAAGTGTTTTTCTACAGTGCAGCATGAGACGAGTGTTTCACTAATTCAGAGTGCTGCATTAATGAAGAGTGCTACACTACTTGAGGAAGCTGCACTAAATGGGTAAGGGTGCCCCACTATTTAAGGGTGATGTACTAGTTAAAAAAAGCTGCACTAAATAAGGTGCTGGACTAGTTAAGGTGACTGAACTAATTCAGGGTGCTACACTAACTGAGGGTACGGCACTAGTTAAGGGTTTTACACTAATTAAGTTAGATGCACCGGTTAAGGGTGCTGAAGTAGTCAAGGAAACTCACTAGCCATGGTGCTGCCCTAGATAAGGTAACTGTACTACCTAAGAAAACTGCATTAGTTAAAGGTGCTAGGTAACTGCACTATATAAGGAAGCTTTACTAAATGAGGGTGATGCACAAACGGATGATGTTACACTAGTTAAAAGTGCTGCACTACTTAAAAGAGTGCTACATTAGTTAACAACATTAAATAAGGATGCTGCACTAGTTAACGGAACTAGTTTGAGTGTGCTACATTATTAAAGAAAACTACACTAGTTAGTTATATATGCATTAATTGAGGGTGTGTACTAGCTAAGGAAGTTGTACCAATTGAGGGTGCTTTACTAGTTAAAAAATATATATCTGCACTAATTACGGGTGATGCACTAGTTAACTGCATTAATTGGGGGTGCCGAACTACTTAAAGCAGCTGCACTAATTGAAGACGCTACTCTAGTTATCTGCATTAATTAAGGGTGCTGCACTAGTTAAAAAGGCTGCTCTAGCTAAGAGTGATGCATTAGTTAACTGCATTAATTAAGGCTGCTGCACTAGTTAAAAAGCATCACTAATTATGGATGATGCATTAGTTAAGGCAACCACATTAATTGAGTGTGCTGCACTAACAGTTATAATAATTAAGAGCACTACACTAGTTGAGAGTGCTACACTAGTTGAGGGTTTCACACTAAGTAAGGGTGCTGCACTAATTGAGGGTATTTTTAGGAAGCCCAAGTTAGCCCCTTACTCTTCCAAACTAAAAGATTGGAAGGCATTTTACAAGAAACATTTTTTAGCTTTAATCTTCAGCAGCCACTTTCCAAACAGTGGGCAAAGACGGGAACACAGATGTTCACTCTAAACCTAAGGTTCAACCTAAATTAGCCAAATCACATACTGGTAATTTTTAAGGTTGGAGTAAATCTAAGTATCTGATACCAACTCATGTGGGTATCAGATAACTTAAATTATACAGTAAACTAGCCACCAGTCCATCACTGACTATCCCACAGTTACCCACACACACAGGGGAAAATGCAAAGTAAGAGGTGAAGTAAGTGTTCTTCTACAGTGCTGCATAAGACGAGTGTCTCACTAATTCTACTACTTGAAGAAGCTGCACTAATTGGGTAAGGGGTGCAACACTATTTAAGGGTGCTGTAGTAGTAGTTAAGAAAGCTGCACTAGTTAAGGTAACTGAACTAATTAAGGGTGCAACACTAACTAAGGGTATGGCACTAGTTAAGGGTTTCACACTAATTGAGGGTGTTGCACTAGTTAAAGGTGCTGCAGTAGTAAAGGAAGCTTCACTAGTTAAGGTAACTCTTAACTAGTACTTAAGGGAACTGAATTAATTAAAGGTGCTGCACTAGTTAATGTAGTCTATCACTGGCCATCCCACAGTTACCCACACACAAGGGAAAATGGAAAGTAAAAAGGTGAATAGAACCCAGAGTACACAAGGAAAAGTTGTTTTTAAATGAATGAAAGGAAAACATCTGACAATTTGTAAAATAAAACCTCTAAAATCACACACACACACACACACATATACGTCATGCTGAGCTCCAGTCTGTGGATTTGTGCGTGCGTGTGTGACAATAACAGCACTGTATATTGATGTCACTTTTCATCATCACATGTGGGAGTCTGACCCTAACACACTTCATCTTATCACACATACTCAGAGACGGTTAAAACCCACCTGTCTCTGTCAGTCTTGTACAGCTAGTGCTTATGACAGCCAGTCCGATCATTGTGTACAAGGAAACTAAGAGGGATGTCATGGCACGAGTGCTTGGGCGAATGCTTGGGTTAGGCATGTCACAAGCCATGCTCGACCATATAAGGACAGCAGCAGTACCAGGAAAACAGATGCACCTGTCAGTAGTGAGAAGAAAACTAGAAATGGGAGGGTCCAACAGAAGGGGGTTTAAAATAAGACAGCTAGTTTATTTACCTGCCTGTCTAAATTAACTGTGAAAACATGGCCTATTTCTTGAGCAATTCAGACGTGACAACAAACAAAACGCTGAGCTGCTAGAACTTATAAATGGAACCCTCAGTGAAGGATGGACAGTTTAGTCTAAAACTTATTTTACCAAGTCAAACTGTTTATTTATACTTTTTAATACAACAGTTTTGTCATTACACACTTTACATTTACCAGCCAAAAACACCATCTTCAATAAATAGTTTTACATTTTAGATTCTCTAGCATTTTTGCATATGAACAGGTTTTAATTAAACTAGAGTGACCATATTTTGGTTTTCAAAAAAGAGGACACGAGGGGGGCCTGTGTATAAAGGTTTAAATATTTGACAAACACATCAATAACCATGTAACTATCTTAACAAACAGCTACTTTTTAACAGAACACACTAACAAATGTAGTTTTGTGTTTTGCTAAACTGGCACCTTTATTTCACACTCAGCTTTGCAGGTCATGCATTCTGCTTCCCAAGGATCACGACCTAGCAAAAACACGGCTTTTTTCTGTAATCTGTGAATTTTCATTTGCGTTTGGGCATTTTTTTTTTATATATACTGTATATAT
Source organism: Trichomycterus rosablanca (assembly GCF_030014385.1). Lineage (NCBI taxonomy): Eukaryota > Metazoa > Chordata > Actinopteri > Siluriformes > Trichomycteridae > Trichomycterus > Trichomycterus rosablanca. The sequence continues at coordinate 21,541,857 of NC_085998.1, read as the reverse complement.
CTATTTTGTTTATGCATTTTTTCCCCTTTTCCTCCTGACTTTTAGCGCGTCCAATTGCCCGAATGCGCCATGCTTCCTCTCCACTCTGATTGAGGAGAACGAAGCTAACCCATGCCCCCTCCAACACGTGGGCGGCAGCTGAATGCATTTTGTCACCCATACTAGGCGAGTGCACATACGCAAATCAGCCTTGTGTATGGAGAGACACACCCTGACCCGCAATCTTTTCCCACCAGCAGAGGTCATAGTTGCATGAGTTACGAGGAGTTCCAGCTTAATACACCACCCCTATATGAACAACAGGCCAATCGTTGTTCATGTGGCCGCTCAGCCCAGACGGATGGCAGAGCTGAAATTCCAGCTCTGGTGTGCTAGCATGTGTTTTTACCCACACACAAAAACACACAAAGAATAGCGCATGCAGACTACAAAAGCCGAATCTTGGACATTTTTGGTGATTTAGAAATCCCGGCCGGACACACTGTTTTCGTCCAGAAAAGAGGACGTATGGTCACACTAATTAAACCATGTTTTGATTCTCTGGAATATATCTAAATTAACTTCTCATTTTTACATTTTTATTTCATTTTGACAATACCAGTAGCAGGCTGGCTAGATAAATGTTATCAAAATGCAATAGGACTAGTTGAGCCATGCTGCTAAATAATGGAACCAAACCCAGATGCAAGACGTTTTAACCAAGGTAGAATAATAATGTGGCCAAAAAGCCACTAACAAAAACGGGATAATCATAAATCAAAATAACAAAAACAAAGCAACAATCGAAAAACACAAAAACACCTACAATCCATTAAGGAAAAGTGGATAGAATGAGGATAAAATGATAATGACAACTCATTTCCTAGAAAGCAAAGATATGGAACCTTCAGAACCTGCTGGTTCTGACTCTTAGGGACATAAACTATGTTTATCAAAACTGAAGTGAAATATATGCAAATACAGGGCACTAAACACAGTACTGATAAGATTCTACAGTATATACGTATTTGCTGTAATATTTGTAATGGGTGGATAAACCTGTAATTTTACTATCTAGTACAAATTTATATATTTTTTTCCATACTGTCCCAACTTCTTTGACTAACAATTCTTTAAGCATTGTTTCACAAAGTTTGTCCTTTGCCAAGAGGTACTATATAATAATAATAAAAGCAGCCATGCAGCAGCCCTAACGCTGGCACAAGCAATCCTGGTATTTGTAACTGTCAGCAAAGAACAGTTGGACACATGACCTTGTACATGTCCTTCAACAGAATGTGTACACACAAGCAGCAGGGTAGGGACACTAACAGCTGCCACCACATTCTTTAACTATTCCAATGTTTACCTTCACGCTGCCTAAAACACCACTGGACAAGTGTACACACCTAACTGGCAGGTCTATTATTTAACACCCACTGGCATAATACTTACTGCCTGTTAAAATTCTTGCATAAAGATCAAATAAACGTTAGAAAATCATTTCAGTGAGGTTCAAATTAAAACTACAATTAAACATTACATTTAGGAATAAGAACTTATTTTAATGCTTTATTTAAAATTGTACAAATTTGGCTGGTGCAAAAGTAAAATACGCTAGCCCACTACAGTTAAGATTTTATTTTATTTATATAAACACGCTAGCACACCAGATCTGACATTTCGAACTCGTCGGTTCGAAACCTAGCTCTGCCATCCATCTAGGCTGGGCGGCTACATGAACAACGATTGGCTGCTGTTCACACAGGGTGGAAAGCTGGCTAGGGACCTCATAACTGGTGCAATTGTTACCTCTGCTGGCGGGTTGATGGCACCTCGACAGAGTCGAGGAAAAATGCATTGATCAGGGTGTGGTTCTCCGTACACAAAGCTGATTCGCATATGAACTCGCCTCGTGCAGGTAATAAAATGCAGTCGGCTACTGCACACGTCGGAGGGGGGAGAAGTGGAGATCAGCATCAGTAGAGAGAAAGCGTAATGCAATTGGGTACTTGGATACGACTAAATTGGGAGGAAAATTGGGAAAAAAAACAAGAATCTGTGATTTTTTTTTAACCTTTAACTTTAAAAAAGTTGGGACAGAAGGGTGTTACATCACCTTTTCTACTGGTGACACTATTAGTGTCCTTAGGTCCTGAACCATTAAATTGTTGCCTTTTTAGAATTTTTCTCCATTCTTGCTTGATACAAGACTTTAGCTGTTCAACAGTCTATGGTCACCATTGTTTGATTCTCCTTAGCTCTTTATACTGCACTAGACATTTTCACTAGGTGAGAACATGAACTTAATATCTACAAAGCCAGACTGTTGGAGCATGTGCAGATTAAGGCCTGTACTGTATTTGTCTTGCTGGAGTAACCATGGATTTCCCAGTAAAAGATGTCGCCTTGATGGTAGCATAAGTCTCTCTAAAATTCCAAAATACATCTCTGTGTGAATGGTATCTTCACACATACGCAAGTCATCACTGATGCACCACTATATTATGACAGATGTTGGCTTTTGCACCTTTCGCTGAATACTTCTTTGGCAGAAGAAACTCATTGTCCCTTTTTCCAAAAAAAACAAACTGAAATGTGGACTCATTCGACCACAGCAGTCGTTCGATCCATCTGAGATAAGCTTGGGCCCAGAGAACTTTCGGTTTTCTTAACTTCTACTTTTTGTAATGGAGATTTAGGTAGCATTTTTTATGCAGTGGTGGACTATGTTAAGTAACAATGGTTTTTCCAAGTACTCCCATGTTACTATACTTCTTACAGTAGCATGATCTTATGCTTATTATGCAATACTGTCTAAAGGCTCTCATGGACATAGAACAGAGATTTCCGGCCTTGGCCCACTAGGACTTTTTTAAAATATAATTACTGGTAGATAGTGGAATACTTAAATTATTTCCAATCTTGCATTGAGAAATGTTCTTTTTGACAGTTCTCTAATAAAGTTGGTTCAAAGTGGTGAACCACAACCATATAAGTGTGTTGCATAATAAAGGTTAAATAAAGGTTCAAAAGAATTAATACATCACAGATTCTTGTTTTTATTGCATTTTACAAAATGTCCCAACTCTTTTTGGAAATGGGAGTTTGTATATATTCTGTGCTGAGGTAATAAATAAACTGATTTCTGTCAAACTCTCAAAAACAGGGAAAAGGTAGACTGGCTATTCTAAATTGGCCCTAGGTTTGAATAATCAGCCTAACCTGGTTAGTATAAATGGATTTATAAAATATTGAAAACGAAACAACAGTAAACCACGTCACTGAATGTGACCCATGAATGAAAGCCAGTAGAACCCAGGTAGCCTCATGCAAATGAAATGCCGGTCTCTAGCCTTCATTTCTTGTTAGCCACATAATGGTGAAGTATCCCTTCCGGGTCTGCTTTGACATTAGAAAAAGAAGCATCAAAAACAATTCCACTGTGACCCTCTCCTGTTGTCCTCGTAAAGGACAAAGTCACTCCCATCAATCATAGGCTTGAGACTGTAGAGAGCACACATGACCTAAATTCTCAAATATTCGGGGGAGGACTTAAAATGCTAACACTCCTGTAGTCAATTTATCAAATGTGATGCAGACATGCAAGAAATTCACCTTTTGACTAAAAAATTTTTGTCTGGCTCCATGGTCAGAAAAGATGAAACCCATGGCTTTGACAAAATGATATGCACTACTACAGGGTTCATACATATTTTTACCAATTTTCATGACCATACTTTCTCTAAAAGGTCTAGGTAGACATGAAAAATAAATACATTCCATGTCAGCATTTATCACAATATATCTTAACTAAAATTAATGACAAGCTATGTGATTCAAAAATATATGTATAAAGAACTCCATTGTGCAGATATAATTATTATAAATGACTGGATGACTGGGAGGCAACAGTGTTCGGAAAATAAACAAGTAGATAAAAATATGAGATAAAAAGCCAGTCAAAAAGTTAAGTTAAGCAGTTGTAGCCTAGTGGTTAAGGTACTGAACTAGTTCAAACCTCACCACTGCCAGGTTGCCACTGTTGGGCCCTTGAGCAAGTCCCTTAACCCTCAATAGCTTAGACTGTAAGTCGCTTTGGATAAAAGCGTCTGCTAAATGCTGAAAATGTAAAAAGTGCATTTATATAAGCATTTGCTTGTTGTTCTGCGTGCAGCAGCAGACTGATGTTTCGCAACTTTAGCATGGTAAGCTAGTGCTCTTCCATGTTTGAAATGTCTGCATGTTTTACTACACGGTGCACATTTTGCACGTCCCAGGTTCTGGTCTTTCTCAAGCCTTGAACAAATTTGAACAGGGCGGCTATATGAACAACGATTGGCTCGTTGTTCACACAGGGTGGGAAGCCGGATAGGGAACTCATAACTGATGCAATTACGACCTTTGCTGGCTGGCTGATGGCACCTGCACAGAGTTGAGAAATAATGTGGACAGGGTGTGGCTCTCCATACACAATGCTGATCCGCACATGAACTTGCCTCGTGCAGGCCTTTAGCGCACCCTTTTTTTCCTACGCCAGTGATTCCGCTGCTGAGTTGACTCCGAGTTGAGAGTCGTTTACCCAACTGACTCAGAGTCGATACCATAATCGACTCCCTTGCAATTTTTTTTTTCTCCTTTTCTGTTCAGTTAGAATAGAAAAGAAGCATTGGGGCCACGGCTGTGTGTCGGGAGTCTGGTGGACTGAGTAGGTGGGTGACTGGCCATGGTCGTGGTTCCACCTAGCGCTCTCTTCTGATTACACTCAGTGCATTTTTGTCTACAATGGTGAGAGGTTTGTGGGGTCACCGCTTTATTGTTTTACTTTTGTTCTCACAAGCACTTTCCTTCCACTGCCCCTGCAATTGGGTCCAGCCCCTTACTGGTGAGCTTCTCCCCGATCAGGCGCACCAGTGCACCATTACACCTGTTACTTATATACAACCACTTCCACTTGATAACTTCCACTTATAGAAACCTTGTAAAAATTAAACACAGTTGGCTGAGATTGCCCAACACACTCTGAGTAGTTAAGTATGTGTGTTAATAGTGCTGATCACTGATTCTAGATCAGTGTTGAACAAAGATAAAAAATTAAGTTTAATTTCATCGAGTTACTACATGCAAATGACACCCATTCAGTGGAATGGCCCGTATACATTTTCACATAAAATTGTATTTGTGAAGCAATTTTCCATGAGTGTGAACTGCTTGCAGAGGATTTCCATAATTTGAATATGCTGCACAGAAAATGCCTCTACACAGCAGTAGGAAAAGCACACAGACATGGAGAGAACCTGGTAAACTCCATAAAAACACTGACAGAAAACAAGATTCAAACCCTCACACACTGTTGTGACACGAGGCCACTCACTAGAACACAGTGTTACATTTCTATATTAGCATGGCTTGCCTTGACGACTGTTTTATTTTTGTCTTTTTGTCATTATCTTTTAAGTGTGCAATTATTAATGTGTTATAGAAAAAAAATAGACAACATTATCATAAAGCATTAAACCCAACATACTTTGCCCCCTGTGAAATGTGCTAGAGGGCATGATAATGCATCATATGATTGTTAAAAGACTGTTGTCTGCCAGAACACCAATTGTGAGATGTACTGTAATAAAATCAATTAATAATGCATGTTTTGTATTTCTTTCTGACTCAAATAGCAATGGCAACTAATACGTTTACCCTATTTTAGGAATTAAAAATTTCCACAACCTTACCACAGCCTTACAGCTCACTTTATAATTTAGTTTTCCAATCCAGTACTACAAACTAAGAGCCAAAGGTAATAAATATTTGGCCGTTTAATTTTCATTTAGTTTTTTTGACGTGAGATTTATGTGAACAGAGAAAAAAGCTAAATTTTTAAAGTTCAGATTATTTACTATTTATTTACTCAGCTTTTTGATTTGTCTTTCCAAACCAGTGATGTGTGGCTCCGATCCTGGGCAATCTGGTGCCCTCATGTTTGTCGGATTTTCTAGCCGCTACGTGTTGACTTCTGGCTGTACATGATTTCTGACCCCTAGGATCAAAACTGCCCATCCAGACTGTGGGGTTCTAGGTCATAGAATGATGTTGGGTTGCTGTTGTTCTGCCTCTCCTGTCCAATTACTCAGGTTTGATGATGGTGGGTCCTCATGAGGGTGAAAGCCCTCATGACTGTGTTACCTGCCAGCTCTCTATGTTAGTTATGCTGTCATAATGAGGGGTGCTGGAGTCTCATGCTACCCTCTGCAAAACTGACATTTTACTCTTAATAATTTCACATTTAATTTTTTGTATGTATGATTTGTGTAAGTCTATTCATTCAAATTATTATCCAGTCCACCAAAGGAGAATGGGTTCCTGCTGAGTCTGGTTCCTCTCAAGGTTTCTTCCTGTAATTTACTAATGTAATTTAATAGTTAATAATAACTTAATAATGTTGTCATTTGTAATTGGGACAGTGGTAGCCTAGTGGGTAGGGCTTCGCATTATCAACTGAAAAGTTGAGAGTTTGAATTCCAGCTCTGAAATGCAGCCACTGTTGGGCCCTTGAGCAAGGCCCTTAACCCTCTCTGCTTCAGGGGCGCCATACAATGGCTGACCCTGCGCTTTGACCCCAGCTTCAAAACAAGCAGGGATATGCAAAGAAAGAATTTAGTTGTACTGTACATCTGTATATGTACAGTATATATGACAAATAAAGGCGTTCTTCTTCCTCTTAAGAGAGTTTTTCCTTGCCATTATCACCCTTGGTTTGCTCAACAGGGGTTTTTGGTCTGTTGGTCCTGAATTTTGTAAAGTTGCTTTGAGACAAAGTCTACAAATAAATTGACTTGACTTTACAAGTGCCTAGAACTCTACGTATATTAATGTTTTTTGCTGATCTGCATTACAGGCAGTCCTGAAGTTAAGAACCACTGAAGCAGGTACAACCATGCGAGAAACATATCAGCACTTGACTGAAGCTGTAGTCATTGCTGGTGGTTTGGCTAAAACCACCAGCTCAATATACTTCCTCCCATTCTGCACCTACAATCATGCATTCGACCCGTTCAACAAAATGATTTGCACAATCTCTCCCCTCATTAAAAATGCTTTTAAGTGATTTGTTAAGAATCCTGATAAAATTTTGCACATTTTAAACACACATTTAACGCAATCTTATACACAATATAATACATGCATAATATATTACATGCTCGCTGAGACCTATCTACCCCCCCCCCCCTTCTTTTTTCATTCTATTTAGCAGCTGAGGATCTTCTGCTATCAATCAGCGCAATTATGCACCTGTCACAGATACCACAGTTATGGAGTCGACACTAATATCCATCTGTTACTCAAGTGTCAGCATCAAAAAAGAGCGAAAGGAATGTTTTTATCTTTTATACCTTTTTCCAACTTGTCGGTTTGAAATAGCATTATTGTGTTTTAACAATAATAGCAATAAAAGTCAGTAAAATGGTCCCAGTATTTTTTTTTTTCTAGTAGCAATCTGATAAACAGATATATTGCAAAAAATACAGAGCTCATTTAATAATGGCCACCAAATTATGTTTTGTGTTAGACAGTCTAGAAGTATTATTAATTAATACACACTATAAGTCTAGGGATGTCCAAACTTCTCCTGTTGGGGGTCAGATGGAGTAAATAATTTGCAAACACCTACAATTTGCCACTTTTTTCTAATAAAAACAAATAAAAATCCACGCCTGAAATCTTCTGCATTCGCTTCACCTCGCAACTTACAGGAGTTAAAGGATCTGTTGCTAACATCTTAGTGCCAGATACCACAGCACAAATTCAGGGGTCTAGTGGAGTCCTTGCCTCGATGAGTCAGGGGACCAAAACAATATTTTATATTTTATCATAATTTTATGCCTCATCCGTGTATTTTATTCATATTTACCCCGTACAAAGAATTCAAAGAGCCAGAGAACCAGTTATAAAATCCATTACCACTGACATTGTACAACTAGAAGCATACATTTTAAAGTTTAGGCTCTACAGACCTGCGCTTCCTGTGCTGGGCGGCCTGTGAGGAGCATTGGTGGGCACCACATTTCTTTGGAGTGAGGTCTGAGGAGGGGACAGCATGGCAGCATCACTTAGTGTGGCAGCAGCTGGCAGGCCGTGGCTGCTCAGAGCAAGTCCGGGGTTGTAGGACATGTGGTTGGGGGTCGACACCGGTACCGCCACGTGCATGGAGAAATTCTGCTGTGGCAAACCTGTGGGCTGCAGGGAGGAGACCCAAACATGCAAACACACACACACACACACACACATGTACGAAGGGTGTTAGTAATACTGGATAGGAGAGGTTATCGAGTGTAAAATAAAGAACACGCCTAACCACTACAGAATAACACCCACTAATAAAATTAAGGTAGGTAATTAATGTTTACTCATTATAAATTCTGGTGTAGGTTTGTAATGGCATTCTGTGAGCAGGTACATGTCTCCAGGCCTTTATCAGGAGTGAAAGATGACTCCTGGGCTTTGGTGGTTCCAACAAACAATGGAGTAAATCAGAAGATGGATAGCACAGTGGAAAAGAGGTAATCTCAAGAGAAAGATCTCAGGATCACCTTCAGCTATCCGAAAAAAAGGAGAACAAGCTTTGCCTTGTGTAAGGAATACTGTCAGGATTTTTTTATTTACGTTTTGCAATGTGCAGAGCACGGTAGTTTGTATTAAGGGACAAGACACATGACAAGAAAGAAAACATACAAGACAAGAAAACATTTGTAAACCATTTGGATTTACCTGGATTTCTTCATCCGTCCATTAAAACTGTAGGCTGATTATGCCTGAGCTACTAGTTATTTTAGATCATCCTGGCATTTCAGCACCTTTTTTTCTATTTTATTTATGCATTTTCTCCCAATTTAAGGTAGTCGATCTGTCTTCCGCTGCTAAGGGGATCCCTGATTGCAGTTGAGGTGGGTGTATTGCTGCTCACGCCTCCTCCGACCCGCGTACAGCCCTTTGCGGAAACCTTTTTCACCTATGCACTCTGCACAGATGCCTCTCTACCTGCCAATCAGGGTCCTTACACAGCGTTTGAAGACCACACCCACATAGTCCGGTCATCCCGCCCTAGCAGAACCTGTCTGCTGCCGGCACTGCCAATTATGCCCGCTAGATGGCGCCCAGCTGACCGGTGGCAACACCAAGTTGTGAACCAAGAAGTTCAGAATCTCGGCGCTGGTGTGCTAGCGGAATATCCCGCTGTGCCATCTGGGCGCCAAGGCTTTTTTTTTTTTAAATCCTTGCCTCATCTATGCTCAGCATATTGTCTAAAAATCATCTAGAATTTGTATTATCAGTAATCACATCATTCTGATCCAAGAGCTTACGGGATACACCGTGCACAGGGCAGGAATGCACCCTGGACAGAAAGCCAGTCTTTCTAGGAACTCACAAGGACTCACATACTCATTCAGGAACTGTAGAATTTGCAGGTAATTTAGAATAGGCAATCTACATAATGTCATGTTTTAAGAGGTACTCTAAACAAACCATGTGAGAGAACATAGCAATTGTCCTCCAGAAAATGACATAACATTTGGTTGAGCTTACTTTGAGTCTAAATACTTGGGTTTAAATAAGCTGTATTTAAATAATCCGGTTTGGGCCATATCTACTCCTTGGTTGACGTGTTAAACTAAAAAATATTGGTGGATGGTTTTAAGAAAACAGCCTTTCTAACATGTGCAAGCCGTAGCCTAGTGGTTAAGGCACTGGACTAGAAAGCAGAAGGTCGCTGGTTCAAGCCCCACCACTGCCAGATTGCTGCTGTTGGGCCCTTGAGCAAGGCCTTTAAAAAAGGCTCAATTGCTCAGACTGTATACAGTAACTGTAATGTAAGTCGCTTTGGATAAAGGCGTTTGCTAAATGCCATAAATGTAAATGACTATGTCAAATCATTCTTTAAAAGTTGCATAATTTTGGTAAAGGCTTATTACAAAAATACTGTGTGCACCAGTAGAAAATATTACTTTGTTGTTAGTCCCAAGAAACTCATCAAAGGCATGTTCCTAGAACCCTGGAGCTTTGTGGAACCTGTAAACTACTTACTGTGCCATCAAAACAATAATTTTCTCCACTGTGTCCCTCCATTGGCATTATGTATAGTGGACACATTAACAAAAGCTTTACTGTCCAGATATTAGAATTGTTTTTTGTGTTTTTATTTATTTATTTTATTTTTCTCTTTTTCTGGCAATACAGTCATTCCAATTCCAGATTGCAATTACCCCACCGCATGTGCTACACCCACGCTGGCTATGTTGTGCAGCAGGATAGCACATGCCACCAACCACATCTTTACACCAGCTAACAACAGATTCCTTTAACATATACGGAGCTCTCTGTATTCCTCCGTTGGGTGTGTCGGCATTTAACACTACATAAGTAGTCGCCGTTTCCATCTGGTCTTGGCTCTCTCAGACAAGGTCAGCTGTGTATTGAGCGTCCGGCCAGGCTGAGATTTGAACTTGCGTCCACTGTGTATACCTTTAAATGGATAGGGCACCACTACAACCTTCAACCTTCAATCCTATTTTAATACATGAGACTCATTAGCTAAATTATAAGCCCAAAGGTTTACGTTCTTGTTCCAGTTTGGATTGTTAATAATTAATCAAGGTTTGATAAAGACATACACGGTACCATTCTGTGTTATTAATTTAAAAAGATTGATCCAAACTACAATTTATGTGTAATGCAAAAAATCCAGGCAATTCTAATTGGTTTGATGTTTATTTTGCTTTTATAGTTAGATACAGAGTACACAATCATAAACATGCATATTTCATTTGGACATTTTAAAACTGAGCAGTTTAGCATGGCATAAGTCAGCACTGCACTTAGTCTTGTCCGCTAAAACGAATGCACTGAAAATGTGTGTATGTATGTAATGGTATATACACACACACACACAATACGCAGCTTAAAATCCTTCAAATGATAGTGATCATGTAATTTACTTTACACACCAGATGTTTATGAAACCCAGAACAGTACACATGAGCAGTGCAGTGCTGTTTAACCACACTGTTTATCAGGTGAGTCAGTGTGAGCCGTGAGATCACTGCGTTTGCAGCACGCTACAGTGAGCCGTTAGTGATATTATTAGTGTGTTAATGGCAAAGAGGAAAAGAAGTGGTGCTTTGCTCAAGTGCAGAATGAGGAGTGGGGGTGGGTTGTCTCCTCAGCAATCTCAGGTGCACAACGCTGTGGTCATCATCCTCAATAAGATCACCATTGTACTAGATTAAAATGCTTTAATGATGTTCAATCATAAAATGATTATTTACATACACAGTCGAGTCACATTATTATGACCACCAGCTAATATCCAGAGTAACCGCCGTGTGCAGCATGGACAGGCTGGGAGAGACTCAATAAGATCCTGGTAGGTTCTCACAGGTATCTGGAGAATACAGAGGAATACAAAGAGCTCCGTATATGTTAAAGGAATCTGTTGCCGCTGTCGAAAGTAGGAAGTAGTCATAATAATGTGACTCAACTGTGTATATAATTTACACCAAAAGTTTTCATATAAGGTCGTGGAAATTGAAAGGTCATTAATTACTTAATTTATTTTGCTTTTTGATAAATTAATAATTAAAGTATAATATTTAATCCATAAAACCTTTACTGATTTAAACTCAAGCCAGCCTTATTCATACGGACATGGAGAAGTCACCGGCTGTATTCAATCATAATAACTAATGAGGAACTAGAACGGCTTTGCTTTAAAGTTATAGACTACAGCCTGTACTAATATTAGAATATAGCTTATAGGAAAACCAGATTCTGAGTCTAAGTGTTGCCACCTGCCTGGGCACTTAACAAACACAATTGGCCATGTCTGAGGGAGGAAAGGCCAGTTGAGGAATCACTTCCTTCCTACTGCAACAGCAACTCCCACTGTCTGGTCAAGGTGCTGGCAGAAATACAGAAGGAACAACGTTGTCCTTTAATACTTGTTAGGGTTCTTTGTCAGAATTTGATCCTAGCTGGTATGAGGACGAAGGGGCAACTGTAGCCTAGTGGTTAAGGTACTGGACTAGTAATCAGAAGATTGCTGGTTCAAACCCCACCACTGCCAGGTTGCCACTGTTGGGCCCTTGAGTAAGGCCCTTAACCCTCAATTGCTTGGACTGTACACCAATGAGCCATAACATTAAAACCACCTCCTTGTTTCTACACTCACTGTCCATTTTATCAGCTTCACTTACCATATAGAAGCACTTTGTAGTTCCATCTATTTCTCTGCATGCTTTGTTAGCCCTCTTTCATGCTGTTCTTCAATGGTCAGGACTCTCCCAGGACCACCACAGAGCAGGTATTATTTAGGTGATGGATCATTCTCAGCACTGCAGTGACACTGACATGGTAGCGGTGTGTTAGTGTGTGTTGTGCTGGTATGAGTGGATCAGAAACAGCAGTGCTGATGGAGTTTTTAAACACCTCACTGTCACTGCTGGACTGAGAATAGTCCACCAACCAAAAATATCCAGCCAACAGCGCCCTGTGGGCAGCGTCCTGTGACCACTGATGAAGGTCTAGAAAATGATCAACTCAAACAGCAGCAATAGATGAGCGATCATCTCTGACTTTACATCTACAAGGTGGACCAACTAGGTCGGAGTGTCTAATAGAGTGGACAGTGAGTGGACACGGTATTTAAAAACTCCAGCAGCGCTGCTGTGTCTGACCCACTCATACCAGCACAACACACACTAACAGTGCTGCAGTGCTGAGAATCATCCACCACCTAAATAATACCTGCTCTGTGGTGGTCCTGTGGGGGTCCCGACCATTGAAAAACAGGGTGAAAGCAGGTTAAAAAAAGCATGCAGAGAAACAGATGAACTACAGTCAGTAATTGTAGAACTACAAAGTGCTTCTATATGGTAAGTGGAGCTGATAATATGGACAGTGAGTGTAGAAACAAGGAGGTGGTTTTAATGTTATGGCTGATCAGTGTATACTGTAAGTTGCTTTGGATAAAAGCATCTGCTAAATGCTGAAAATGTACATGTAAGAAGTAGTTGGCAGCTTTACACCTGATACAGGAGGTGTGCAGTAGTCTGATGGCCTTCTTAGGTTGCCATGCAAGTGGCAAGGAATATATGCAATGCAATAAGGAAAAGCTAAAATGATAACGGTTAAATAAAATGAATAAATAGTGCCAATAATAAACATCATTTGTGTTTGATTAAGGCATTATAAAAACTGACTTAATATTTTACTGTTCAACAACTGTTCAAACTTTATATTTACTTTTTAAGATCTGGGTGTAAATGAGGATACTGTACTTGGGGCGATTGATGACTTGGTGGTTTTTAGATGACTAAAATGCCCAGACGAGACAAGAACAATGGGGACTTATGAGAGAATAAAAGGAACAGAGAATATTTTATCTTCTCTCTTACATGACCTAAGCAGAACGTAGCTCTAAAAAAAAAAAAGATATATTAAATTTTCAGATACTATAGTGCTGGGCTCCCAGAAGATAACTCATTAATCACCACAGCCACCAAATCTGTCAATAATCAGGCACCTACACTGAGCTAGAAAATACTTCCTAGGGAAATATATTTTAAAGCAATAAAACTATGTCTCTGGTTTGGTTAAAAAAAGTACAGAAGAAGAAAGAAAAGTTATTATTATTATAGCAGAAAACAGCTAAAATGTTCTGTTTTTAATAATAGTAAAATCAGCTCTGCGGTTGTATTTTTCTGTGGTGACACCTATCTAGTCAATGTGATCTTATTGGGGTGTGTAAAAGCAATAGATTATGAACAGAACATAAAGTGCACATCCAACTAAAAAATAAAATAAATAAGGTTAATATTTGGAAAATGCTGCATAAAATCGTGGGCAAAGGTTCAGGTGAAATATTGGGAGGGAAGTGTGGGGGTGTTAATGTAAACAAAACGCAAAGGGAGCAATCCTTTCTGCCACAAAGCCAAGCAAGAGGGTTGCATTTACTTACGATTTTATGATTTCGCATCATATTATCAAACTCCTCATTAATTTTTTTATATTTTTCTTCTGTGTGGGGGGTGAGGACATATGAGGCATCGGGGTCCGGGCTATCACAGCCTCTGTGCTCTTTCTTGTTTAGTGCCTGTAGTGAATATCAACATAGAAACAGCAATCAACCAAAAACAGCAAGAAAGAGGCAGTACTTACACCAGAGCGCTTGTATAATAAATCACTTTCTTCATTTAGTTTGCCCAAACGCTCGTCCATGAGGGGACTGTGCCCAAAACAGTCATCAGCATCAGGACTGGCACAGTCATTATGGCCTTTGGTTCTTAATTTCTGAAATGAAATTGAACATTTTACATACAACCCAGATATGAGCATACAACCACAGTAAGGCTATACAGAACAGTATGCAGGTTTACTGCTTTGATTTAATTCTAACTCATTTTAATACATTTCATTATGCATCTTTTAGGCTTAGAAGAAAAAAACAAGGTTAAACATGTACACGACAAGGCATAACATTATGACCACTGACAGGTGGAGTGAATAACACTGGTTATCTCTTCATCACGGCACCTGTTAGTGGGTGGGATATATTAGGCAGCAAGTGAACATTTTATCCTCAAAGTTGATGTGTTAGAAGCAGGAAAAATGGGGAAGCGTAAGGATTTGAGTGAGTTTGACAAGAGCCAAATTGTGATGGCTATAGACAACTGGGTCATCGGGACTGGACCACGGCACAATGGAAGAGGGTGGCCTGGTCTGATGAATCACATTTTCTTTTACATTACGTGGATGGCCGGGTGCGTGTGCACCGCTTACCTGGGGAACACATGGCACCAGGTAACACACTAACATCTTGGTGGCAGATACCACGGCACACCTTCAGGGGTCTAGTGAAGTCCATGCCTCGACAGATCAGGGCTGTTTTGGCAGCAAAAGAGGGACCAACACAATATTAGGAAGGCGGTCATAATGTTATGCCTGATCGGTGTAGATTTAACATATATGTACACTATATGTAACAACATTTATATTCCTAAGTGGTTGATTATACACGTTTTTCAGATAGGAACAAGTTCAGATGCATGAAGCAGATAGAATAATGGTTATGATTGCCTGTCCAATTAGTTTCAGTAAATGAAGTCTTGGCTTATGTACAGTGACATTCTAGAGAACTGTGTGATTCCCTTGTTAAATTTAATGCTAACAAGTGCACAGTAAGCCACATAAAGATTTAGAATAAAGTTTTGTAAAGTTTGACATGGAAAATCCTGGCATGTCTGCACTGAGCACTGACCTTAATCCCATTTAAGTCAAGTCAAGTCAAATGTATTTCAAAGCAACTTTACAGAATCCAGGACAGACAGACCAAAAACTCATGTTGAGCATGCTAAGGGCAACAGTGGCAAGAAAAAACTCCCTAAAATTACAGAAAGAAACCCTGAGAGAAACCAGACTCAGCAAGGACCCATCCTCATTGGGTGGCCTGGAGAATAATTTGAATGAATAGGATTTACACAAATCATACACACACAAAATTAAATTAAACTAAGTTATAACTAGCAAATACTACTAATAATAATGAAAGCAATTGGAGTTCTTTATTATTCAGTCTAGTCTGTGATAAAGTCTGTAGTGAGTTCTTGACATTTTTTTGGTGCAAACACGCCAGGTTCCCTTCATGACTGTGAGCAATGTTTCATTATACAACATTAGCGCCTTGCTTCAATTAATAAATGAAAGCAAATCCCAGCACCATTGAACAAAATCTAATAAAAACTTTTTCCCAGTAGAGGTGGGGTCTGTTATCCCAGCAAAGAAGGACTATCTCACTAATGATGCCCATGGTTCATGATGGGAAACAACATTTGGGTGTAAGGTGTCCACAAACATTTAGCCATTTAAGCAATAGAACATGAGAGGGAGTGTGTTATCGTGAATAACATCACAGCCGTGATGTTATTCGCGATAACACATGACCTCGAGTGTTCTATTGCTTTTATACAACAGTTTTTACAAAATAAAGAAAGAAAATAAATCAAAGAAGCCCTGAATTTCATATTAAATATGCTTTAATTTTGACAATACCTTCCGCCAAAAAGTAGTTCCACAACGAATATAAAGTTTAACACTACAAAGCAGACATCCCAAGTTGCAAAAACTCATTTCAGGGAGGTAGGAACAACAAGAAGAAGAAGGCAAGAACCTCCGAAGGGAAAAAAAGAAATAAAAAACTTCTCGCACACACCAAAGGATATGGGTGATAACAGAACTTTTATGAGCTGCTAACTGGGCTATTAAGCTAACTGTTCGCGTTACAAACACATTAATGTTCCCTACATAGTGCACTAGATTGTGTATCAGATCATGGATATGTGTTCCCTACATAGTGCACTAGATAGTGAATTAGACAATTGATTTATGTTCCCTACACAGTGCGCTAGATTGTATATCAGATAACGGATTTAAACTGCGATCGGGAAAAAAGTCTGTGTTGCCTGCGTGCGCGTTTGTGTGCATGAAGCTTGTCGTTAATGGCAAAGCGTCAGCGGAGTAATACAGTTGTGGTGTGAAAAAACCGTGCTGTTATCACAAATATCAGCACGTTTAGAACGCTTCTCAACCAATCAGATTGTAAGGTCGGAACTAACTGTTGTATAAACTAATTTGTTAAATGTGTTCACCACTTATACCAGGGCGCTTGTACCATGTACCATGACTACTGCATTACTGACTGTGGAGGAAATTCAGTTGTCAGTTTGCCGCCGACACCAAAACAAGAGTCCTCCATCCTGCTCTTTAATATATATCTCTCTTTGTCCCAAAAACACACACTTATATTCAAGTTTAGCATGTGTGTGTGTGTGTGTTGATGCATTTTTCATTATCTTTCAGTTAACATAAGCCACCCAGCTGGAAGGCCGTCTCTTATAAGGAGATCCCAGAGCGCAGTCATTTGGAAGCTGTTCTGACTTTTTTTCAGCATACTTCCATTTATGACGAAGTCAAGTGCTAAGAAAATGAATTATAATATCCATCACTGATGCTTATTTTAGCATGAAATGGGCCGATTTTGATTCGTTCAACAGCATGGAGAACATTTGTATTGATCTTGTTATAGAAAGAGCTGGTTGCTTCTTGCCTGTCTAAAATGTGAGAAATGTGTGAGCCTAAAAAATAAGGCCATCAGGATCATTTTGTAACAACATTGTTTCTAAAAAAATGTTTAAACACAATATAAAACTGTTATCATACAGTTTAATTATCATCATTATTTTTTTTTTTCATTTACTAACCGCATCATCTTTGTCAGGTTTGCGGTAGGTCTGGTACCACCTGGAGCCACTTGGTGCTAGACCAACAAAAACTCACACATTTACTCACTGTTTTCTCAAGGTTCACACAATTTGGAGCTGCCAATTTGCCTTTTTCATGTTGTTCCTGTACCTTAAAGAAACTCATCACGGGCAATGATCAAAAGCAAGGATTAAACCCAGGTCCTCAGAACCTCACTCTACCAGCTCTGCCTCAGTGACACTTTAATTCCAACTTTACTTTCAAAGAATCACCAAAGTAAAACCCATTAATGGGAAATATATAATCACAAATTGAGTGGAGCTATAAGGCCACTTTTAATGGCCTTGGTTCAAATTTTATTAATTAAATAGTTAGTTATTATGATTTTAATGTCATGTTTTACACATGACTATGGGAAAGAACCGGAGCTCTCAAAGGAAACCCACACAGACACAGAGAGAACATGCAAACTCCATACAAAAAGGACCTGGATCACTCCATCTGGTAATCAAACTCAATACCTTCTTGCTGTGAGCCCGAGTGCTACCCACCAAAATGCAAAGTCAGGCCCCATAGTTTAAATGCTAACTAAATAAACAGGCAAACCATCAGTATGTTATATATTTAACCTCATAAAATCATCAGTGGCAATGCCTGTAGATTGATTGTTTTACTTTTTTTTATCAAGAATTATGCTGTAGCTGGTTGATATGCTTTTGTGCTTCAAACTCTTTTAAGCACCATCTCTGCTTCTTTGTCTATTAAAGGTTATGCACATTTGGTGCAGCTGTTGTTGTCAGCCTTGCGAGTTATTTCTTTAATACAGTGTCTTCTAGGGAGAGAGGACATAGTAGTGATAGGGTGGAAAATGTCACACTGAAATACCCCCAGTTGTCCCCCTGAATCATACTTCTGTGGTCAGCATTTAACAGTTTACAACATGACTTATATGAAGGTGTAAGAAAAAAAATTCAAACCAGCTTCCTCTATTAGCATATTTAAGACAATGTGGTGTAAATGTTAAGCTTCACAGCCATAATCAAAATATTAAATAAAAGAGCTAAATGGGGGCAGAAATGACCAGCATTTAAACTTTGGTTCATATAAAGGCTAACATAAAAGCTCTAACTTGAGTCCTGAATGATAACGATCAATATTATAACATATTTTTTTAAGAATATTATCAGAATATGGTTTCTTATACATCTCATTAAATATTATGGACTAAAATGGCACTATTCTTGGGAAATGTAGTGTGCAAGTAATGCGGTAAGTGAGATCTAGGCTACTCCACATTTGGGTTATGCCGTATATATGTCACACTTTATCTTTTGGATCTTTTTAGTGCATCTTTTTAAATATCTTTGCACATTACCATGCTTTATTAAAAAAATACAACTGACATAAAAGACTATAACAACAGCTGTGAGCAAAGTTGATCTGCTTGCAGCATGCTATGTAAAACAATAAAATGAAAGTTTGCATTATCCACTGTGCTGCTGCAAATAATGTATTTGTCTACCGCTGTTAACTCAACGTATTATTGTCACACACACATACACACACGCAGCGTATAAAAGAATTTGAAACCACCACCACCATCACTCTGTAATGTCCACTAGCGGTTTGCAGCTAACAACTCTGAGGTGCCTATTCTGCCCCGTACAACTATTTAGGGCGGGTCGGCAAGAGTGGCTTTCGCTTGCTCTTTCCGAGCAACGCCTTTCTGAGTCATTTCCTGTTTATTGAGGCCTCTGAGCACCCAAAGGCCTGTGTTTACTTGAAAAACTATGCACTTTCGCCCCAAGAGTGCCACCATTTCCATTGGAACCTGCAAATTAAAGTCCCAACCTGCTCATTATGTGGGTAGAAGTTTGCCTAGGACCGGAGGACCATAGATGGGATTGGGATTGGGCCACAAACCTTAGTGGCACACCCAGTGTCTATGCTAGACAAAAGCCAAACAATGCAGGTTAAAAGACTCAAAGACACACCCAACAATTGAGGGACTGTTAAGACAGAGTAAATAAGCATTTAGAAATGTACAAAAGGCAAATATCACACAATGGCAAAATAAATCATTTGATAATGGTACAGAATGCCAATTCTAATTAGAGGGAAGAAGGGCTAGTGGTTAGGGGTGCTTCTCAGGACCAAAACAACAAACTTGGTTTAAATTGTTTTAGTATTAACTAAATCAGACTAGATACCATCACTGATTGAACCAAAACCTAAAAAATATCTAGAAATAATTAAGTAATCACGGTAGACCCTTGTGTGCAGTGGGCACTTTTTATTTTAGTGAAGGAAGTAAGCCTGTTTAGGGCCGTGGTCTAAATATGTAACACTAGCAAAGCAGTCTGTGTTAAAATTTACATTAGATGTTGTATGGCCAGCAACTTTTTGATTACTAGTCCACTACCTTAACCACTAGGCTACAGCTGCCTTTAACAGGTATATCAGGTAAATATGGTTAAATTTTTGAAATACTACATATAGTTCTGCTTTAATATATACAGAATATAACTATACATAAGCTATTATAAAAGATTTGACCTCATCACCTATTGCTACAGTAATAAGGACCTGAATTAATGAAATAAAATCAGCCTGTAGCTTCTTATTACAGTATACCAAAGCAAATTGTAGCAAAAGTTTAACTTTTTATATAGAGGTTGCATGTCAAGTTTAATGTCTTTTT
The DNA here is from genome assembly GCF_030014385.1 of Trichomycterus rosablanca. Lineage (NCBI taxonomy): Eukaryota > Metazoa > Chordata > Actinopteri > Siluriformes > Trichomycteridae > Trichomycterus > Trichomycterus rosablanca. Next base: position 21,521,867 of record NC_085998.1, on the reverse strand, counting down.
GTATACACTTGCACAAGCTCAGTTTTATTCCCTTGTAGTGTAAGTCAGAAAACAGTTTAAAGTCATAATTAAAATAAACTATATTTTTTTTCTATTTTTTTCTATAACATAATGGATAGAAAAACTACATAAAATCAAAATGCATCAGTTATATATATTACCATATATATATATATATATATACAGTGTATCACAAAAGTGAGTACACCCCTCACATTTCTGCAGATATTTAAGTATATCTTTTCATGGGACAACACTGACAAAATGACACTTTGACACAATGAAAAGTAGTCTGTGTGCAGCTTATATAACAGTGTAAATTTATTCTTCCCTCAAAATAACTCAATATACAGCCATTAATGTCTAAACCACCGGCAACAAAAGTGAGTACACCCCTTAGTGAAAGTTCCTGAAGTGTCAATATTTTGTGTGGCCACCATTATTTCCCAGAACTGCCTTAACTCTCCTAGGCATGGAGTTTACCAGAGCTTCACAGGTTGCCACTGGAATGCTTTTCCACTCCTCCATGACGACATCACGGAGCTGGCGGATATTCGAGACTTTGCGCTCCTCCACCTTCCGCTTGAGGATGCCCCAAAGATGTTCTATTGGGTTTAGGTCTGGAGACATGCTTGGCCAGTCCATCACCTTTACCCTCAGTCTCTTCAATAAAGCAGTGGTCGTCTTAGAGGTGTGTTTGGGGTCATTATCATGCTGGAACACTGCCCTGCGACCCAGTTTCCGGAGGGAGGGGATCATGCTCTGCTTCAGTATTTCACAGTACATATTGGAGTTCATGTGTCCCTCAATGAAATTTAACTCCCCAACACCTGCTGCACTCATGCAACCCCAGACCATGGCATTCCCACCACCATGCTTGACTGTAGGCATGACACACTTATCTTTGTACTCCTCACCTGATTGCCGCCACACATGCTTGAGACCATCTGAACCAAACAAATTAATCTTGGTCTCATCAGACCATAGGACATGGTTCCAGTAATCCATGTCCTTTGTTGACATGTCTTCAGCAAACTGTTTGCAGGCTTTCTTGTGTAGAGACTTCAGAAGAGGCTTCCTTCTGGGGTGACAGCCATGCAGACCAATTTGATGTAGTGTGCGGCGTATGGTCTGAGCACTGACAGGCTGACCCCCCACCTTTTCAATCTCTGCAGCAATGCTGACAGCACTCCTGCGCCTATCTTTCAAAGACAGCAGTTGGATGTAACGCTGAGCATGTGCACTCAGCTTCTTTGGACGACCAACGCGAGGTCTGTTCTGAGTGGACCCTGCTCTTTTAAAACGCTGGATGATCTTGGCCACTGTGCTGCAGCTCAGTTTCAGGGTGTTGGCAATCTTCTTGTAGCCTTGGCCATCTTCATGTAGCGCAACAATTCGTCTTTTAAGATCCTCAGAGAGTTCTTTGCCATGAGGTGCCATGTTGGAACTTTCAGTGACCAGTATGAGAGAGTGTGAGAGCTGTACTACTAAATTGAACACACCTGCTCCCTATGCACACCTGAGACCTAGTAACACTAACAAATCACATGACATTTTGGAGGGAAAATGACAAGCAGTGCTCAATTTGGACATTTAGGGGTGTAGTCTCTTAGGGGTGTACTCACTTTTGTTGCCGGTGGTTTAGACATTAATGGCTGTATATTGAGTTATTTTGAGGGAAGAATAAATTTACACTGTTATATAAGCTGCACACAGACTACTTTTCATTGTGTCAAAGTGTCATTTTGTCAGTGTTGTCCCATGAAAAGATATACTTAAATAGCTGCAGAAATGTGAGGGGTGTACTCACTTTTGTGATACACTGTATATATATATATATATATATATATATATATATTAGGGCTGTCAAACGATTAAAAATTTTAATCGCGATTAATCTCAGAATTTCATATAGTTAATCGCGATTAATCGCATTAAATAAAATCTGTGTAAATGTTATAGAAAACAAGGTTTTTTAAGTGAAATGTGAAAAGTGGACGTTTCTACACGAAGTGAGTGTGTTTTGACCCTTTTGGGGCTTCCATAGTTCATGGACTAGCGTGCTTGACTCCGGTATTCAGTGCCGTAACAGATTAAGTTAATAAAGTGTTTTGCTCCCGACAACTTGTGAATATACCGTGTATTTATTTCTTTATTATGCAAGTGCATCCCTACGACGCTCAGTTATATTATTTTAACAAACCGCAAATGAACAACGGTGGCAAGTCCGACATTAAAACGTTGGTTCTACCAGTCAAGTCTCAACATGAACTAGAATCTGCGTTAACGGCACTATTTTTTTTAATCGCGTTAAATTGAGATTGCGTTAATGCGTTATTATCGCGTTAACTTCGACAGCCCTAATATATATATATACTGTATATATATATATATTATATGGTATTACATGCATTATATGTTATTATAATATTATAATATATATATATATATATATATCATTGTATGTTATTATATGCATTGTCTAATAGGTTCAAATGTGGACAGAAGTTTTTTACCTCTACAGTTTAATCAACTGATTTTTAGTAAGAAACTTACACAGGTATAAATAGTTATGTATGTGAGTATTGCATTCAATAAGCCATTTAAATTTTGACTGATCATTAATTGTAAATATTTTGGCTAAAATTGGTCCAATTCCAATCTACAGCTAATCCATTCATTCCACATTGACACCAATGCCCTTAAAGAGGCATATTCTCAAGCGATGACTCGGAGCGTGTTTTAGTCCAAAGTGCAGTACAGTGCATTCGTAAATCCTTCTTAAATGACTTGGCACATTTTGCCTGTCCCGCAGACTCTGCCTGCGGCTTTCAGTAAACGGATCACTAAATCAGCACATGGCCAAACAGGTGGCCCTCTCCCCAACACCTGCCAACCCGCCTTAGCACCAGGACCAGCCAATCAGGAGCATCCGCACGCTAACATCACCATAGAAGGGGATCTGAAGGTCATCAGAAGTAACCCCCGTTAAACCCTCCACAGTATCATTCCGATCCCCACACGTGTTGTCATTTGATGCCTTACTAGATACTCACATGCTAAATTCACTAGATTCCAACAGTCCAAAGTGGTGCCAAGTGTTAAAGCACTTAAAATGGTCACATTGGTCATTCCAAAGTTTTCTTAAACCAAAATATTTACACTGCTTAATACACAATTTTATGTATAGATTACTTTTACTAAGATAGTATGTCATCAGAAAGAAGCAGTATAGGATAGGTCTTATGTAAAAGAGTATGAAGAGTAAAATATATTTTTTGGATACATTATAGTAACAGGACAGCAAAACGGCCACTATTATATGTGTTTGATAAAAATAGATAAAAATACACCCTGTAATAAAGGCTACATTGATAAAGTGCAAAGCAAGAGACACATAATACAATTTGAGGACATGTACGGCTACACAAAACTGTATTAAACAGTAGTGTTCTGGTTTTTGAAAGCAGAGTAGTTTTGTATGATCATTAGATAAAGGTTGTTTAGTAACAGTAACAGTGTAGCAGCTGTACTGCTTGATATAAACACATTATGTCATTTGATTCAGAAGTGTTCTTCCTTAAAGAACACTTCTAATAACTTATACAATAACAAATACATAAAGTTACACAATATAATTTATAGCCATTGCTGGCAGTGTGGCACGCATTTCTTTTCTTTGTGGATGCCAGAGAACACAACCCGTTCAGCTATCGTGTGCCAGTAGTACAAGAAATCATTGCATGCCCATGCCTAAAAGTGCAAATCTGGCAACTGCTTCCAACTGGCTGCTGAAACTGCCCAAATTTTAGTAAATCAAACAAAATTAACACTGAGCAGCACCTTCTATCTCCACCCATTTTTGTTATGGACGTCACAATTCCAGCACAATTTGACACACTGGTTGTGTAAACTGCAAAGCACACAATATATATTTGTGCAGAACACAGCTCAATTGAGAACACATTAAGTCCAGAACACATTTTTTAAGAGATAAAAATAAAATCTGAGTGAGACACTGGAAGAGGCCATTGCCTGTTAATGTCCTGCACTTTAAGTAAAATGGCTGGACTTTGACTTACTCTGCCAGAACTCACCTTGTGACTAGGGCTTTTTAAATTTGACTTATTCATGTACTGTACTTGTATAAAAGTACACTGAGACTAAGGGACTAAAAGCCCTAAAATAAAAGAGAAATAGACCTGGGAAACATAAGTCAAGATCTGTGTGAGAGCAAGCTATATATAATATATGGCCACAAGTATGAAAACACCCACCCCCTTTACTTATTATTGAGTTAACATGTTTAAGATGTGTCCTTCCAGCTTAGGACAGTGGTAGCCTACTGAGTAGAGCTTTGGGTTATCAAGCAACGATTGTGGGTTTGAATTCAAGCTCTGTCATGCAGCCACTGTTGAGCTAGTCCCTTAACCGTACAATGGCTGACCCTGCGGTCTGACCCCAGCTTCCAAACAGGCTGGGATATATGGAAAAAGAGTTCATTGTACTGTACACATGTATACGTCTACATGACAAATAGGGGCTTTCTATTTTTTTAGGGCAACAGTTAGGAGAGGTGCTTCTGTTTCACCATTACTGTGATGCTTTGCATAAAGTGGAGTCTGCGCATAGCCTTAATCTCAAAGCAATCCCAGAAGAAATGAGGCCAATCGTCAGCTAGGCAGAGGAAACCTTTGTATAGATGTCCAATGTTTTTAAATAGGTTGTCCAACATGCTCATACCTTTGGCTACACAGTTTAAAGGTAACTGTCACATTTTGCCACTGCTGACCATAATGTTGTCATAAAAAGCTATTAGACAGTGGCTGTATCCCTGGTGCTTAATTTGGCTGGTCTTCTCCCAAAATACACTGCTGGCTACTGACTTTTCCTTATGTAAAGTGTACATTCTAAATGTTGACCAAGATTCAACAAACTTTCACTTGGTGTTCAGTCTTATGTGTTTATCACAGTGGCCCTTTGAGCATGCAACAGTGCATCGAAAAAAAGTCAGATAGGAAGCCTTTCATCTGCTGAGAAGCATTTCTGCTTCTACATAAGTTCTAAAGAGTCATGACTTTTAGTAAAATCCTGCTTCTGCTTTGTCTACCTATTTCTTTTTAAATTTCTGTCCTATATGTAGATTCACAAGTCCACCTTTGGCTCTCCTGTTTTCTCTGAAAGAGCAAAAAAAATCTAGTCAAGCCTCTGAAAATGCTTGGCAGGCACGACTGCAGAGCAGGAGGTGACTTCATGCTTGTCCTTCCTGCTGAGGCGCTATTGTCCACAATGTGTACTCACAGGAAGCTCAATCGCAGGGGCTCATTTGTGGATGTTTTGTAACTATTATCACTGTGCAGCTCCAAACTGAGATGTACTTTCATATCTCAGCTTTCCACATGTAAACATAACAGATGGATTTATGTGCACTTTGGGGGTCTTACTGATTGATCTCGGAAGACCGTGAGAAAGAGAATGCTTTGATATTGACTTAGCCATATATGGTAGATAATTACAGGCAGTTGACCACTGAGATGACGGTTCTTATGAATATGACAGACCCCTGTTAGCGGCGGAGTCGCACTGCAGGGAGCAACAGTTACCCTGCTAAGAAAGGCAGCTGCCCAGAGACAAAACACCATCAGACTCCACAAAGCTATTAGTTGCTAGAGTGAGAGAGAACAAGGTCTCAGTCAGGGGGGTATTTTGAGACATTAGAGCAGACTGGGAATTCAACTCCGAATTGAGGATGAAGGCATCTCAAAGTCATTCTATGGATAAAGTGGTGCACACAATGTGGCGTCAAAGTCTTACTCCCATCCCAGCTGGCCTCGATATCTTCTTCCCAACTGTATTGCACAATGTAACTGTACTTATTCTACTGGACTGACAACTTAAACCCTTTTGTTTTCTCATTTGTAAGCGTTGTGTTTGACTTTGTTGTCCTTTGTGAAAGCAAGTTCTAGTAATATATATATACAGTATATGCCTTTCTTTAGCACAAGGTTCCCCTGGATAAGGCAGAATATAATTAGCCATTTTTATATACTCACTGCTCTAATTATTTAGTTAATTCAAATGGAAAGTACTGTTGGTTTACTGCTGTTTTTTTTTTCTGATCAGACTTGCAGTATACAGGCACCACCTGAAAGCACCATGCTGATGGTGTAAATACACCCTGAACAGGGCTTTAGTGCTTCCCAAAGCATCACACAATCACCTATTTATTTAAAACTCCCAGCAATTTAGGGTAGCCTGTCCACATGACAAACTCCAGGGGGAGCAATTAGAAGGTAACTCTAGGTCCCTGGAGCTGTTCACCACCCATAACTTCTGCCAATCATTTCATATACTTGAAATTGTAATTCCAAACATGACTATGGGAATAATATAATTATTAATTTAATAAAACTATAATGTAATAATCAGAATCAGAAATACTTTATTGATCCCAGAGGGAAATTGCAGTTCTTAGAGTAGCACCCATTTATGTAGAAGAATAAACACTCTAATAATTTAAAACAAGAAAAAAGAAGAAACATTTGCAAATAGAAGTTAAAAAGTTATTTCACACATAATTAAATAATTAAAAATTAAATTAAAATACTTAAATTATTATTATTGCACATAAAATAAATAAAATAAATATCATCAAATAAAATATTTAGTTTATACCTTTTATTGAATGAATACAAAATACAATTTGTTAATTGTTTGAAATGACTGAAATATATATAAAATGTAATAATTTTTTTAGAGTCATGCCCATAATCCAACCCATTTCCCTAACAAACCAACGGACCCCCAAATTTATTTTTATTTTACAATTATTTTAGTAACAAATGGTAGTATATATACTATTAACAAGCAAAAAGGTGGTAAAGTTGATGCAGCACAGCAATACAGGTCCAACATGGGTTTGATTATCAGCATTGTCACTGTCTGATAAAAGTTTAGCTTTTTTTCATGTAATCACATTAAGTTTCCTTTGGGTACTACAGTTTCCTTTTATCTCCTAAACATGCAGAAGGTAGACTGGCTAATATAAATTGTTCCAGTAAGTAAATGATTAATCGTGTGAGTGTGTCATGCCCTTAAATGTATTGGTGCCTTGTCCATGGTGTATTACAAGCGTTGAGCCAGCATTTCCAGGTCTCTCTAGTCCCACCAAAAATGAGCAGAATTAATCAGTTAGTGGAAATTTGTGAGTTCATTATACTGTATATTATATTGAACAAACCAGACCAGGTTATAAATTTTAGTCAAAAGTGTTATGATATAATGTGATGCCACAGCCATATCAAACAAAATAAATGTGTTTTACATGTTATTAAAAAAGATGGTCTGTTTGACTATGGTGTACTTCTTGTTTAAACTATAGTATAATGTGTAAACTATTAAATAAAATGAATTATTTAAACAAGTTTTACTACAGATTGTACATTTTCTATCAGCACAGTATATCAGGTTTTATTAAAATTAGTGCTAATCTTCCACTACAATGATTAAGAAGCAGCATTTGATCCTGCTAGTCATCTTCATCTTCTAATAAAGACATGTGAGCAGTAACCATCTATGTATTGATGATTTTTATGTCTTTCATTACATTTTGTTACATCTCCTTTTCACTAGTTTCTTTCTATATGGATTTCTGACTGCTATCACGCTCAGCCCACAGATTGGATCATTAGCCATCAAAGCCTTGAAACCACATCTCCCCCCTCATCCTTGTTCCTGCTGGTCACTAAAATATTCATAAGGACAATTAGGAGTTCCGATAAGGCAGGACAGGGTGAGAGAGAAGAGCGGGCAGGACATGGCAGCAGTACTGCAACACTTTATATCCTGTGTGCCACAGAGAAAGTCTCATCAATATGATGAAGGGCTTTACTTTTTACTTTAAATCACACTACATAAATGCTGCATGTCTTGCTTTGTAAAGCCGGAGTGATCAGGCTGAATTTATCCAGTTAAAATAAGTCTGGTCAACCTTACAAAATAACGTAATGCTCTAAAATGACCTTGTTAGACATTATATTTAAAAAACAAATAGTATTAAAATAAAGTGAGCTCTATGTGATCAGCTAAAACAACAGCCACTCTTCTGAAAGTTTTCTTAGAAGACTTATATAGTATGTGGTTATACTATATAGTATAGTATAATAATGTAGTATGTGGGAATTTGTGGCCATTTAGTCAAAAAAGCATTTGTATGGCTGGGCATTGATGTTGGTCAAGAAAGCCTCAATTGATGTTCCAGTGTATTTCTAAGATGTTAAATGGGGCTGAGGTCAGGGCACTGTGCAGGACACTGAAGGTTCTTTCAACCAAGCTTTTCTTCATGTCTTTATGGACCCTTTATTGACCCTTAAACTGGTGCTGCAAAGTTGAAAGCATATAATGTACTTTTTGTAATATATATATATATTATATATATATATATATACAGTATATATATACAGTGTATCACAAAAGTGAGTACACCCCTCACATTTCTGCAAATATTTTATTATATCTTTTCATGGGACAACACTATAGAAATAAAACTTGGATATAACTTAGAGTAGTCAGTGTACAACTTGTATAGCAGTGTAGATTTACTGTCTTCTGAAAATAACTCAACACACAGCCATTAATGTCTAAATGGCTGGCAACATAAGTGAGTACACCCCACAGTGAACATGTCCAAATTGTGCCCAAAGTGTCAATATTTTGTGTGACCACCATTATTATCCAGCACTGCCTTAACCCTCCTGGGCATGGAATTCACCAGAGCTGCACTGGTTGCTACTGGATTCCTCTTCCACTCCTCCATGATGACATCACGGAGCTGGTGGATGTTAGACACCTTGAACTCCTCCACCTTCCACTTGAGGATGCGCCACAGGTGCTCAATTGGGTTTAGTCCATCACCTTTACCTTCAGCTTCCTCTGCAAGGCAGTTGTCATCTTGGAGGTTGTGTTTGGGGTCGTTATCCAGTTGGAAAACTGCCATGAGGCCCAGTTTTCGAAGGGAGGGGATCATGCTCTGTTTCAGAATGTCACAGTACATGTTGGAATTCATGTTTCCCTCAATGAACTGCAGCTCCCCAGTGCCAGCAACACTCATGCAGCCCAAGACCATGATGCTACCACCACCATGCTTGACTGTAGGCAAGATACAGTTGTCTTGGTACTTCTCACCAGGGCGCCGCCACACATGCTGGACACCATCTGAGCCAAACAAGTTTATCTTGGTCTCGTCAGACCACAGGGCATTCCAGTAATCCATGTTCTTGGACTGCTTGTCTTCAGCAAACTGTTTGCTGGCTTTCTTGTGCGTCAGCTTCCTTCTAGGATGACGACCATGCAGACCGAGTTGATGCAGTGTGCGGCGTATGGTCTGAGCACTGACAGGCTGACCTCCCACGTCTTCAACCTCTGCAGCAATGCTGGCAGCATTCATGTGTCTATTTTTTAAAGCCAACCTCTGGATATGACGCCGAACACGTGGACTCAACTTCTTTGGTCGACCCTGGCGAAGCCTGTTCCGAGTGGAACCTGTCCTGGAAAACCGCTGTATGACCTTGGCCACCATGCTGTAGCTCAGTTTCAGGGTGTTAGCAATCTTCTTATAGCCCAGGCCATCTTTGTGGAGAGCAACAATTCTATTTCTCACATCCTCAGAGAGTTCTTTCCCATGAGGTGCCATGTTGAATATCCAGTGGCCAGTATGAGAGAATTGTACCCAAAACACCAAATTTAACAGCCCTGCTCCCCATTTACACCTGGGACATTGACACATGACACCAGGGAGGGACAACGACACATTTGGGCACAATTTGGACATGTTCACTTTGGGGTGTACTCACTTATGTTGCCAGCTATTTAGACATTAATGGCTGTGTGTTGAGTTATTTTCAGAAGACAATAAATCTACACTGCTATACAAGCTGTACACTGACTACTCTAAGTTATATCCAAGTTTCATGTCTATAGTGTTGTCCCATGAAAAGATATAATGAAATATTTGCAGAAATGTGAGGGGTGTACTCACTTTTGTGATACACTGTATATATATATATATATATATATATATATATATATATATATATATATATATATATATATCATTTGATTATTTGTGTTCACAATGTTTTTATACACGGAAGGTTAGCAGTCTTTCTTACCTTCCTTACCTAAAATATCTGTTTGCAAGATAGTATGACCCCACGAAATTCAAAATACAACTATAAAAGACATTTACACCATCTAATCCAGCCTCATGATGGGTTGCTAACCATGTTGCTTAATTTTTATATAATAATTTGTAGTGGTGATGAAAATGTCAGGGTTTGATGAATGTAAAGGCTGCATCTTATTTTTCTGAGACTGCATCTAAAGAAGGTCGAGTCTAAATGAAGGCCAAGTAAAAATGTATTAAATTATTTGTAAGACTGAGTTTTAAATTTAAGTTGTTCTTAAATGCATTACATTTACATTTATTATTGTCGTTTAAAATTATAATTGGTCTCTTTTAAAGAATGTAAAATATCCATTTTTTAAATCTAAATTAGCTGATATGGCTGCACATAACTTATATGCTGTATATACAGTGTATATATATATATAGAGAGAGAGAGAGAGAGAGAGTGTATGTGTGTGTATATGACTTTACATCTACAAGGTGGACCAACTAGGTAAATGTGTCTAATAGAGCGGACAGTGAGTGGACACAGTATTTAAAAACTCCAGCAGCATTGCTGTGTCTGATCCACTCATACCAGCACAACACACACTAACACACCACCACCATGTCATTGTCACTGCAGTGCTGAGAATCATCCACCACCTAAATAATACCTGCTTTGTGGTGGTCCTCTGGGGGTCCTGACTATTAAAGAAAAGGGTAAAAGCAGGCTAAAAATGCATGTAAATAAATAGATGGACTACAGTCAGTAATTGTAAAACTTAAAAGTGCTTCTATATGGTAAGTGGAGCTGATAAAATGGACAGTGAGTGTAGAAACAAGGAGGTGGTTTTAATGTTATGGCTGATCAGTGTATGTATGTATGTATGTATGTATGTACAGTGTATCACAAAAGTGAGTACACCCCTCACATTTCTGCAAATATTTCATTATATCTTTTCATGGGACAACACTATAGAAATAAAACTTGGATATAACTTAGAGTAGTCAGTGTACAACTTGTATAGCAGTGTAGATTTACTGTCTTCTGAAAATAACTCAACACACAGCCATTAATGTCTAAATAGCTGGCAACATAAGTGAGTACACCCCACAGTGAACATGTCCAAATTGTGCCCAAATGTGTCGTTGTCCCTCCCTGGTGTCATGTGTCAAGGTCCCAGGTGTAAATGGGGAGCAGGGCTGTTAAATTTGGTGTTTTGGGTACAATTCTCTCATACTGGACACTGGATATTCAACATGGCACCTCATGGCAAAGAACTCTCTGAGGATGTGAGAAATAGAATTGTTGCTCTCCACAAAGATGGCCTGGGCTATAAGAAGATTGCTAACACCCTGAAACTGAGCTACAGCATGGTGGCCAAGGTCATACAGCGGTTTTCCAGGAGAGGTTCCACTCGGAACAGGCTTCGCCAGGGTCGACCAAAGAAGGTGAGTCCACGTGTTCGGCGTCATATCCAGAGGTTGGCTTTAAAAAATAGACACATGAGTGCTGCCAGCATTGCTGCAGAGGTTGAAGACGTGGGAGGTCAGCCTGTCAGTGCTCAGACCATACGCCGCACACTGCATCAACTCGGTCTGCATGGTCGTCATCCCAGAAGGAAGCTGACGCACAAGAAAGCCCGCAAACAGTTTGCTGAAGACAAGCAGTCCAAGAACATGGATTACGGGAATGCCCTGTGGTCTGACGAGACCAAGATAAACTTGTTTGGCTCAGATGGTGTCCAGCATGTGTGGCGGCGCCCTGGTGAGAAGTACCAAGACAACTGTATCTTGCCTACAGTCAAGCATGGTGGTGGTAGCATCATGGTCTTGGGCTGCATGAGTGTTGCTGGCACTGGGGAGCTGCAGTTCATTGAGGGAAACATGAATTCCAACATGTACTGTGACATTCTGAAACAGAGCATGATCCCCTCCCTTCGAAAACTGGGCCTCATGGCAGTTTTCCAACAGGATAACGACCCCAAACACAACCTCCAAGATGACAACTGCCTTGCTGAGGAAGCTGAAGGTAAAGGTGATGGACTAAACTCAATTGAGCACCTGTGGCGCATCCTCAAGTGGAAGGTGGAGGAGTTCAAGGTGTCTAACATCCACCAGCTCCGTGATGTCATCATGGAGGAGTGAAAGAGGATTCCAGTAGCAACCTGTGCAGCTCTGGTGAATTCCATGCCCAGGAGGGTTAAGGCAGTGCTGGATAATAATGGTGGTCACACAAAATATTGACACTTTGGGCACAATTTGGACATGTTCACTGTGGGGTGTACTCACTTATGTTGCCAGCCATTTAGACATTAATGGCTGTGTGTTGAGTTATTTTCAGAAGACAGTAAATCTACACTGCAATACAAGTTGTACACGGACTACTCTAAGTTATATCCAAGTTTTAGTTCTACAGTGTTGTCCCATGAAAAGATATAATGAAATATTTGCAGAAATGTGAGGGGTGTACTCACTTTTGTGATACACTGTATATATACAGACAGACAGACAGATAGATAGGCAAACATTGCAGAGCCAACATCTGTGTTTAGCCAACATCTAAATGCATCAGTGGCAACACTATGCCAGGTCTCATCCTCAGTCCAGATCTGTTTCTTATTACAAAAATGTATAGTGTACAATGTATATAAGAGACGATACTGACCATGGACTGTTGTACAGTTAAATTCTTGTTTCAAGCAAGAATGGAAAAAAAATTTCACTTGCAAACTGCAACAGTTACTGTCCTCATCTCCCAAAGCATTAAAAATTAATAGGAAAATTAATAGTCTCATTAATAGGAAAGCTAATGGAACAGGGCTAAACACGCCTCTGTCCCAACTTTTTAGGAAGACCAACGATATAGATCAATACCAAGTACAAGCTAAACTATCAAATGTATCGACTATTAACTATAAGTTTAACACAAGCCGAGACACAGTAAAACATTAGGGGAAAAGTACAAATTTACTCCCAAACTGTAAACCTATATAAAATATATGCAGCCTTCTGGCTCTGAGCAATGCTAGTCACAGTAAAAAAAAAATCTTATGACCTTGATAGCCATGGTGTGTATGACTGAGTTTGGGTTTGGGTTATATGTATTTAATTGTTGAGGTGTAGACAGACATAATACCCTTTGCAGCTATTGCACAATGCTCTATAGGATGTTAAATAAGAGCAGTTGTTTGTGAGGGTCACATGTGGCTTGGTGGTTACACTCACCTCAAGCCCACAATGTAAATTTAGGTCACATGCTGCAGGGTTGTGTAAACCACCGGGCATCGCTTTGGTAACCCTCATTCATATCCTCATGTGAACAAAGCTGCCTTGCTGTCATTAGTGATTCCAACCAAATTAGGTCAGCAAATGACATACTTCAAGTTCTGCTACACTAAAGTGCCAAAGTAACCTTGGTTAGTAAGAAAAGGCACACAATGTGGGCTAATAAAACTTTAACGTGGAACTCAGCTTCTCTGTTTTAGTAATGTAAAAACAACCTAACAAAGGTTAGGTTATCAGCATCTGCCAGAATTGCTATTCCTTTTAGGAGGAACAACAAGCGACACCCATAACACCTGTTTAATGTTGTTTAAAACATCTAGGTGATGGACGAAATAATAGAAACACCACATAAAAAGAAACTTGACTTTGAAGCAGCTAAAACACGGTTACAACCACAGCTGCATGGCAGAGCTCTATTAAGTTGTTTAATGACAACATGTATTAGCTATGAATGAGTTATAAGTTCCAATAAGGACAAATATTTGGTGTCCAAATTGAGCACAAAAATAGTAAAAGAGAGGAACACTACACTGGTCAAAATGTAAATGTTGCTGACACAACTATAAAAAACTATAAAAAATAGTTAATAGATGCACCAAAAGTACAGCAACAAACTTTAAAAGTGGAGCTCCGCAATACTGTGGCTAAAAAGCCACTAACAAAAAAATGAGACAATCGCAAATTTATAAGGTCAAAATAACAGAAACAAAGTAACAAATAACAGACACAAAAAAATCCCTAGCCCACAACAGAGAAAGTGGACAGAACAGGGATAGTGCAGAACTGAAAACTGTTTGTCACAAAATGACAGGTTGCTTTGGATGACTGTGACAACTCAGTTTTTGTTAGAAGGAATAATGTGAAACTCTCAGAACCAGACAGAACTGGTAATGCACCAGCGGCACCACAAACATCAACTGGAGCACCCTAAGCAAAACGTGGATTTACGTGCTAGGTTTGCTTTGAAAATGAGACATCAATCCACTCCACAATACACACCCAATCCAGTCTTAAAAATGCAGTGACACTGGGTGAGTTCCCAGAAAGAGATAAGTCTACTGGAATAACACACCGCAGAAAACCGGACCAGACTGAGGGCTTTAGAGAATCAGCAGGTTTGCCAACTAAAGAGCTGGCAAGTGTAAGAGAGAGAAACAGTGATATACAGGAAAAACTTCCACCGGAAGCAAATTAACATTCAAAAGATGAAGGTGACTGTCAATTCAGAGAAACTGACAAATCAATTATCTGCGCCTCTGTGCCCCCTCTGCCGGACAATAGCAACACAGAAGGACATGACTACATTCAGCAGCTAAACTGAAGTTAACATTGTCTTAGCTGCTGGTACTGTACAAGTGGTATAAAAAAATGAACACCTTTATTTGTCATATATACATATACACGTGTACAGTACATTATTTTTCCATATAACCCAGCTTGTTTTGGAAGTTGGGGTCAGAGCGCAGGGTCAGCCATTGTACGGCGCCCCTGGAGCTGAAAGGTTAAGGGTCCAACAGTGGCTGCATGGCAGAGCTTGGATTCAAACCCACAATCATTGTATGATAGCCCAAAGCTCTACCCAGTAGGCTATTGTACGCCTCCCAAGAGCAGACAGGTTTAAGGGCCTTGCTCAAGGAACCAACAGTGGCTGCATAGCAGAAGCTGGATTTGAACCGACAATCTTCCAATTGATAGCCCAAAGCTCTACCCACTAAGTCCTCTACCACTGTCCTAAAATTATATCCTAAAATATGTTACAATATTAGTCTTATAGTCTATCCAATGCAAATCCAATACCTTGTAAAACAGACCAAGTAATAATGAAAGCAACTGAAATGTGGCTAGTTACTATGTCAAACTTTAAAACCATCAGTGGCATTGCTACAAAATATTTAGTTAGTTCTATGTTTTATGTGGTTTGGCACAGCATTAAAATTCCCAAGATGGTAACATTGCCAACATTATTTATTTCCAGTGCTGGCTAAAACACTGGGTGAAAGGTAGGAATACATTCTGGACCTTTCTCTCACATCTAAGAGTTATTTAGAGTGGGCAGACCATCTTCTGCATGTTTTAAGAGAAAAATAAAGTACACAAGTTGCTGCACTACACTCACTCTACAAGCTCTGTCACAGAGATGCCATTTAGCCCATTACTAGTGTGTATAAAATCTAGTCACAAAATAAGAATTAAAGGAATTTGAAAAGAAAACCAGTGATTTAAACAACCTTGATAAGGTAAATGAGGTCAGCCCATACATGATACAATAATATTGTTGGCTACAGTATAACATACTTTTTGTTGAGTTATGAATTGTACTCCTCCAGTAAAAAGTGTCCAAACAACAGTGAGAGGTTAAAAAAACTTTAACTTTCAACTTTAAATGTATACTCACAAAAATCAGCAATTTAGTGGCCATTTAGGGGCTATTTATTGCTAAAATTTGCAAAGAGTATTTCCAAAATTAATCTAAACATATAAGAACAGATTAAACAAAAATACAGAAGGGAAAGACAGATTTATTCTTTATCTTATTGAATTACAATCAATCATATTTGACTGTATTGGTGATGCCTCCCCCCTTCCCACTGAAGTGTAATCAATAGCTCTAGAGTAAGCCTCCATTAGCCTTCCCTCTTACTGTCTGGAGACTGGTTCACAAAAGAGGACACAGAGAAGAGGAAAAAATGAAGAGCATGAGGAAGGTTTGTTAAGTTCAAGAAGGATGTCATAGAAAAGACTGTACTCTACTTTTACCATGTTTGTTTTCATAACACTGCCACACAGCATTAGGGCAGAAAAACACAGCAGCCTGAGCCTCTACTGGAGAAAGTGAAGAACGATGAAAGATCTGGGATATGAAACAAAACTCATTAACAATCACACTCAGCGATTTTAACTAGAAACTGCTGCGTGCTACCACTGCACAACAACAAAACATTACCCAGCCTTTCAGCTCTCTGCCAATTTGGTTGCATGCAAGAGCAAATTACAGCTACAAGTTGCATTTCCTGTAATATCATATTACAGCTCAGTCAGTTCACATTACAGCAAAATTGATAGGGATATTTGCCATCCCTGCAAAGAGCTTTCACAGTTTGTATTGTGATATTTTTGTTGTTTGGTGTAGGCTTGTTGAGGCTTTCTTTAGTCGGAAAGAATATGTAGGATACTATGCATGATCTCTGATAAAAATGCAATAAAAATTTGTCAATAAATGTACACCACTGGGGTATGATATAGTTTACAAAACTATATAAAAAAAATGATCAAGCCAGTTTAAAATGTCTGAAAAAATTATATTCACACACTCATTCATTGCACTAATCCATTATTAAGGGTTGATGTGCTAAACTCCTCACAATGACCGAGGACAAGAATCAAACCCAGGTCCTCAGGAATTATATTGCTATGTGGCACCCACTCTGTACTAGCTGTGCCTCTGTTAGGCCTGTCTTTACTATGTATGTTTTTTTTTTTACCATATACCATGTTAAAGAACACCATTAAGACCAGAGAATGTAATACTCATGTAAAAATAAATATTTTTAATGGATATACACTATTTATGAATTAGTTTATGTAGACATAAGGTTTATGTGTTGTCATGTTACATCGAATTTGATTCTACCAAAGGAAAATTATTTTCAACATATGCAGAACTGAAACTGAGTCAAACAATATATGCAAATTAGTACATTTGAGTGTGTGTGTGTGTGTGTTAATACACTACACACAGTTGTGTTACTATTTAAAAAGTATTTTTTACACTATAACCTTAATAATACTTAAAAAAAAATATACTTAAAATTTATTTTAAACATGTAGTAGTCATGTCACAAGACAACACAAACAATGCCAAGTACACAATTTCAAGCAAACCAGGAATAACTTTATCATCCGCAATAAGAATGCAGCATTTCTAACGTTTCCTTTGACTTTTTTTTCACTGCAGACAGTATGAACCCACGATAATTTATGTTTTGTTTGGTCAACCTAATTTCATTTGTTAACATGCATCCGTTCCTGCATTTTAGGCCTGCAACACATTTCAAAAAAGTTGAAACGGGGGCAAGTTAGGGCTAGTACTGAGGTAAAAAAATATATACATTTTAATGTGATTTTAAATTTATGATGTTAAAGGTTATTGTAAACATTACTGGATTATTGGAGTTTTCGAGAAGCAGAAAATTACTGATTTGCATATTTCTTCTTCTACAGTGCATAATATTATTAAACAACTTCAGGGATCTGGAAGAATTTCAGTGCATGAAGGGCAAGAGTGCAAGCCTAAGCTGAACACTTGTGTGTTCTCCACATCTCCAATTCTTCTAGAATTACCCTGGACCATGGATGAAAAGGGCAACCTCAACTGTTATTCGCAAAAAGCCCAAAAGCCACTCTGTCATGGTATGGGGTTGCACTCCTTAAGACGTGTTTGCAGGAAAAATGGGACAAAATGACACCTTAAACACAAAATCACTTGGTATCCTCGGTGCCAAAACATATTTTAAGTGTGATTAGAAGGAATAGCAACATTACAAAGTGGTAAATGCTTTACAGTCCCAACTTTTTTTTTTATGTGTTGCAGGCCTGCAATTCAGGAATGGACGTACAGTGGGGTCAAAAAGTATTTAGTCAGCCACTGATTGTGCAAGTTCTCCTACTTAGAAAGATGAGAGAGGTCTGTAATTTTCATCATAGGTACACTTCAACTATGAGAGACAAAATGAGAAAAAAAAATCCAGGAAATCACATTGTAGGATTTTTAAAAAATTTATTTGTAAATTATGGTGGAAAATAAGTATTTGGTCAATAACAAACAAGCAAGATTTCTGGCTCTCACAGACCTGTAACTTCTTCTTTAAGAAGCTCTTCTGTCCTCCACTCGTTACCTGTATTAATGGCACCTGTTTGACCTCGTTATCTGTATAAAAGACACCTGTCCACAGCCTCAAACAGTCAGACTCCAAACTCAACCATGGCCAAGACCAAAGAGCTGTCAAAGGACACCAGGAAGAAAACTGTAGACCTGCACCAGGCTGGGAAGAGTGAATCTACAATAGGCAAGCAGGTTGGTGTGAATAAATCAACTGTGGGAACAATTGTAAGAAAATGGAAGACATACAAGTCCATTGATAATCTCCCTTGGGGTCAAGATCTCATCCCGTGGGGTCAAAATGATCATGAGAACGGTGAGCAAAAATCCCAGAACTACACAGAGGGACCTGATGAATGACCTGCAGAGAGCTGGGACCAAAGTAACAAAGGCTACCATCAGTAACACACTACGCCGAGAGGGACTCAAATCCTGCAGTGCCAGGCGTGTCCCCCTGCTTAAGCCAGTACATGTCCAAGCCCGTCTGAAGTTTGTCAGAGAGCATATGGATGATCCAGAAGAGGATTGGGAGAATATCATGTGGTCAGATGAAACCAAAATGGAACTTTTTGGTAAAAACTCAACTCGTCGTGTTTGGAGGAAGAAGAAAAACCCAAGAACACCATACCTACTGTGAAGCATGGGGGTGGAAACATCATGCGTTGGGGCTGTTTTTCTGCAAAGGGGACAGGACGACTGATCCGTGTTAAGGGAAGAATGAACAGGGCCATGTATCGTGAGATTTTAAGCCAAAACCTCCTTCCATCAGTGAGAGCATTGAAGATGGAACGTGGCTGGGTCTTCCAGCATGACAATGATCCCAAACACACCGCTCGGGCAACGAAGGAGTGGCTCCGTAAAAAGCATTTCAAGGTCCTGGAGTGGCCTAGCCAGTCTCCAGACCTCAACCACAGAGAAAATTTGTGGAGTCCGTGTTGCCCAGCGACAGACCCAAAAAATCACTGCTCTAGAGGAGATCTGCCTGGAGGAATGGGCCAAAATACCAGCTACAGTGTGTGCAAACCTGGTGAAGACTTACAGGAAACGTTTGACCTCTGTCATTGCCAACAAAGGTTATGTTACAAAGTATTGAGTTGAACTTTTGTTATTGACCAAATATTTATTTTCCACCATAATTTACAAATAAATTCTTTAAAAATCCTACAATGTGATTTCCTGGATTTTTTTTCTAATTTTGTCTCTCATAGTTGAAGTGTACCAATGATGAAAATTACAGACCTCTCTCATCTTTCTAAGTAGGAGAACCTGCACAATCAGTGGCTGACTAAATACTTTTTGGCCCCACTGTATATTCACAGGTGAAATTTCACCAGACAAAACAAGAACTATCTTGGTTCATACTGCCTGCAATAAAATGAAAGTCAAATAAATTTTTTCAAGCATTTTATATACTGTCCCAACTTTTTTTCCGATTTGGAGTTTGTAGTATATTACATAGCCATGTGGATACCTCTTTACTAATGGTCCCAGCTGTTAAACCCACACATATTGCTAACTAGGGCTGGCTCGAAACCACTTTTTTATGTCCAATAACGATAGTGCAAATTGAGTATCTGCCGATACCGGCACCAATCCGCACCTTGTTACGGCAGTTGCCGAGTGAGCTGTTGAAACGGCACTCTGTTGGAACGTATCTTCGTGTGTTATTTGCTTTATACACAAACAATGACCTTATTTACATTGTGTTATTTACATTAAGCAACAGTATCGGATCGGATTACAGGTTTTTTTCCTTACAATGTCCGATCCAGTGATTTGGGCCGGTGTATCCAGAGTATCGGATTGGTGCCAGCTCTGCTGCTAACATGCATATAATTAGGCATATAGCCCTGAAACGTACACTGATGAACATAAGAGTCAGTGGAATGGGTGGCATTACAAAGTTTAGCGTCTAACCACATCATTTCTTTGAAATACAACTTATCCATCAAATCAGAATGTCAAAGCTGGGAGCTGTTATTATTAAACTGGTTGTTTAAGAGCAACAACTTAGAAATAGCTTAGCCCTAACTCTATGGGCCAACGTAATTTAATAATTATTAAATAATGTCAAATCAACTGTGACAACACATTAATTCCTAAGCAGCCTGTGGAACTGTTTGCTCAAGTTTAGAAAAAATCTTTATAGTCCATCGTACAATGACAAACTAAAAAATATGTGGTAACAGTCTTATAATATGTATAATACACGAACTAAGGTCTTGACTGGCATCACTGTGAGACAGGCTTGAATGAACAATCTTGGCAAAGCAAAGCAAACACAAGCAGCCATGTATCAAAATCCACTTTCTAGAAGATTGTAAACTAATATAAAATTGTACTGTCAGATACTGTATTGTTAGAAAACCCTTTTTTCCTATCACTGTCCCTACCTTTACCAAGATAATGTTTACAACTGCCTGTTCCTTCTTCATGGTATCATAAAAAACCTTCAAGCAAAAATAAGCCACTGTGTTTGTCTCAAATGGTCTAAAATAATACAGCAGAAAACCCATTCTTCCAAATTCACATGTGCTCATGATGCTTCTCTCTCATTTAATTTGCGAAAGAGTGTAAGGGTTATCGGCAACGAGTCAGCAGGACCTGCACTCAAGCACTTCAGATTAGAGGCTGCCTCATTAGCCTTATTCAAGATTAATGCTTAAAGAGGACACGACTCTGTCTGCTTATTTTATCCAGGCCTCTCAGAGAAAGGCTGGTTTTGAAATAAAATAAATATATTAAACATGAAAACAGAGAGATGGAGTGAAAGGAGATGAAAAAACTGGCCAAAAAATGAGAGTCATTGACGTCACTGAGGCATGACACTCCACTCAAGACTCTTTTGGCAGAACAAGACTCTTTTGGCAGTAACCAGGTAACAGGCCTGCACTAAGGAGGGTACGGACACTATGTAAGAGCTGAGTATGTTAGGCTTTTACACATACACCACAAACACACACACATCACTGCATTGCTAGAGGGCTTTATAAACACGCTCTATGAATGATGCGTCATAGTGCTAATGGTCAACAAAACCAAACAACAACAACAAACTAGAAAGAAAAGTGCATGCTTTATCTGTGTGTTTGTTTTGTACTCTTTATGCTCTGTTTTTTGCAATAGCTGGACTTTCTTTTAGGGACAGGAGTCTGTTTTAAGTTTTAGGCTAAATCATGTGTTTTGCATATACAAGAGACAGTAACAGAGACAAGGCAAATACGGCTTTAAACACAAGTAACTCCAAGCAAAAGTACAAAAGGTGTAAGTAAATACAAAATACATAAATTAAACACTAGCATAGAAGAAACAGTATACAGTGTATCACAAAAGTGAGTACACCCCTCACATTTCTGCAAATATTTTATTATATCTTTTCATGGGACGACACTATAGACATGAAACTTGGATATAACTTAGAGTAGTCAGTGTACAACTTGTATAGCAGTGTAGATTTACTGTCTTCTGAAAATAACTCAACACACAGCCATTAATGTCTAAATAGCTGGCAACATAAGTGAGTACACCCCACAGTGAACATGTCCAAATTGTGCCTAAAGTGTCAATATTTTGTGTGACCACCATTATTATCACTGCCTTAACCCTCCTGGGCATGGAATTCACCAGAGCTGCACAGGTTGCTACTGGAATCCTCTTCCACTCCTCCATGATGACATCACGGAGCTGGTGGATGTTAGACACCTTGAACTCCTCCACCTTCCACTTGAGGATGCGCCACAGGTGCTCAGTTGGGTTTAGTCCATCACCTTTACCTTCAGCTTCCTCAGCAAGGCAGTTGTCATCTTGGAGGTTGTGTTTGGGGTCGTTATCCTGTTGGAAAACTGCCATGAGGCCCAGTTTTCGAAGGGAGGGGATCATGCTCTGTTTCAGAATGTCACAGTACATGTTGGAATTCATGTTTCCCTCAATGAACTGCAGCTCCCCAGTGCCAGCAACACTCATGCAGCCCAAGACCATGATGCTACCACCACCATGCTTGACTGTAGGCAAGATACAGTTGTCTTGGTACTTCTCACCAGGGCGCCGCCACACATGCTGGACACCATCTGAGCCAAACAAGTTTATCTTGGTCTCGTCAGACCACAGGGCATTCCAGTAATCCATGTTCTTGGACTGCTTGTTTTCAGCAAACTGTTTGCTGGCTTTCTTGTACGTCAGCTTCCTTCTGGGATGACGACCATGCAGACCGAGTTGATGCAGTGTGCGGTGTATGGTCTGAGCACTGACAGGCTGACCTCCCACGTCTTCAACCTCTGCAGCAATGCTGGCAGCACTCATGTGTCTATTTTTTAAAGCCAACCTCTAGATATGTCGCCGAACACGTGGACTCAACTTCTTTGGTCGACCCTGGCGAAGCCTCTTCCGAGTGGAACCTGTCCTGGAAAACCGCTGTATGACCTTGGCCACCATGCTGTAGCTCAGTTTCAGGGTGTTAGCAATCTTCTTATAGCCCAGGCCATCTTTGTGGAGAGCAACAATTCTATTTCTCACATCCTCAGAGAGTTCTTTGCCATGAGGTGCCATGTTGAATATCCAGTGGCCAGTATGAGAGAATTGTACCCAAAACACCAAATTTAACAGCCCTGCTCCCCATTTACACCTGGGACCTTGACACATGACACCAGGGAGGGACAACGACACATTTGGGCACAATTTGGACATGTTCACTGTGGGGTGTACTCACTTATGTTGCCAGCTATTTAGACATTAATGGCTGTGTGTTGAGTTATTTTCAGAAGACAGTAAATCTACACTGCTATACAAGCTGTACACTGACTACTCTAAGTTATATCCAAGTTTCATGTCTATAGTGTTGTCCCATGAAAAGATATAATGAAATATTTGCAGAAATGTGAGGGGTGTACTCACTTTCGTGATACACTGTAACTGTCTCAGTGTTTGGGTAGGTTAGAGAAAGATTGTAGGCGTGGCCATGCTTAACTCCGGCACAGTTTACAGCCAAAAATCTCTGATAGTGAGGTATTCATATGTGTGGAAAAAATAATGCAATATGTCTTAATGGAAAAATGAGAAATACTGTTAATCTCTGTTGTTTTGGTTTTTGAACCTAAAGTCTCATTCTCAACACAAAAACTGGAGCTATATTGCAAATTGTGTGCATTGATGAGCACAATCATGGATTTAGACATAAACAGAAACAGAAATAGCATTCATTCTCGATAATCACACTGCTGGTACTACATGCATTACCTTAACTCTACTCTATTAAGCCTAAGCACAACTGCATAATAATTAATGCAAACAGCCGAAGGTATAATGACTTATTTAGCTTATTTAATAGGCACAGTGTTCTGCACTTTATTTGCTAGCATTACCAAGTGTGCATGAGTTTTAACACATGCAAGCCCTCAGTGAATCAGGACCTTTAGTGCAAATAAGGGATCTGTTATTCTTGCTGTC
This sequence comes from Trichomycterus rosablanca, assembly GCF_030014385.1. Lineage (NCBI taxonomy): Eukaryota > Metazoa > Chordata > Actinopteri > Siluriformes > Trichomycteridae > Trichomycterus > Trichomycterus rosablanca. The sequence goes on along the minus strand of NC_085998.1, from coordinate 21,498,090 downwards.
TGTTCTCTGTCTGGAAGTAAACAGGCACCAGTGTTTCCACAGCAACCTGCTCACACTTAACACATGAGAGAAAAACATTACCACGACTAAAAATCATGTATTTATCAATCACAGTCCTACATCAAAAAGCTCTTTGATAAAAGCCTGAGGAAAAATTATTTTAAAAAATGATTGTGATTCACAGAGAGAAAGACAAAAATAAGAAGGAAAAATGAGATCTTCAGAACGAGAGCTGGCCTATCCTAGTGAAAACCCAAAGGAAAGGCAGTCCTTGTCCTATAAACGGGGGCACTTTAAAAAGCAGTGGGAGGCTCGGTACAACACCATTAGTGTTCTGGCCCTCAGCATGATATATTAAAGCAGTGCTTTTTAAACCTAACACATGTACTTCACCCCAGCAGAAAAATGAATACTAGTGCTAATTCAGCTATATAGCACAATGCTTTTTCATTTGGCATTTTGAACTGCAATGATCATATGTATGACTGCAAACCAGACATTAAAGCACAAGCAAGCACTTAGAAATAACAGTACTTTTAAAACCCCACACATACTGTACAGGGTGAACTGCATATACTCTGATCTTTATTTAGCTATTTAGACATTACTCTCATTTATGTTGCCTAATCATAAGCATTGTCATCTTGCTATACCAAAATTTTCCATAAAATCTGGGGACAATTTTGTTACCAAGTCACCATCTTCAAATCCAATTCCAAATTCCAGTAAGTAACATGATACAGAGTTACATTTACAAATGCCACTTAAAACTTCACCATGCAAAAAATAAGCCTTGGTCCTTAAACATCTTATTAGAAGTAGTAGCATAGTACCTTGTAACTCAACGTCCCCTAAACTCAAAATCTTTGAAACTCAACGCCCTTCGTCCAGAAATTTGTACCCTTAAACTCAACGTTTCCCTTAAACTCAACGTGTTCAGTTTGTTTTTTGAAAATGTATTTATTTAATTTCAAATTAACAACGAACAGTCGCTTTATTCAGCCCTTGGCTTAAGCAGTGCAGTAGGACGTCATCAAAGTGCGCATATGACACAAAACTGCATTTGTGTGGAATAACCGTCAAATCCACTTTGAAAGCGTCCACATGTATCTGTGTTTGGCTGGATTTTCATCACTGTTTCACTTTTAAACTTGTGTTATAGCTTGGGTGCTGAGAAATTGTAAGAATCAGCTTTTTATTTCAGTGTTTTTATATTATATTTGCGTTATTTTTAGTGTATAAATGTCAAAAACAACCCCATTATTTTACATATGCCTAAAATATATGCAGTTCCACAGGACCATGGAACGCATTAACAGGTTTCCCAAACATCCTTATGGGAAAAAATACCTTGAAACTCAATGTCTTTAAAACTCAATGCCACTCCGAGGACCAATTGACGTTGAGTTTCAAGGTACCACTGTACTACTACTAGCAGTAGCAGTATTACTATTGTAACTATAATTATAATTATTATTATTATCAGTAGTAGTAGCAGTATTATTGTTATTGTTATTATTATTATTATTCATATTAGAATCAGTAGCAGTACTATTGTTATTATTATTATATTAATATAATAATAATATTAGTAGTCATAGTAGTAGAAGTGTAATTGAAATTTTTATTATTATTTTTAGTAGTAGTAGTAGTAGTGGTAGCATTGAACAAGGCCCTTAACCCTCTTGGCTCCAGGGGCACCGTACAATGGCTGACCCTGTACTCTGACCCCAGCTTCCAAAAATCTACATGTGTATTCTACAGTATTCTATTGTACACATGCATATATATATATATATATATATATATATATATATATATATATATATATATATATATATATATATATATATATATATATATATACAGGGTGGGCCATTTATATGGATACACCTAAATAAAATGGGAATGGTTGGTGATATTAACTTCCTGTTTGTGGCACATTAGTATATGGGAGGGGGGAAACTTTTCAAGATGGGTGGTGACCATGGCGGCCATTTTGAAGTCGGCCATTTTGGATCCAACTTTAGTTTTTTCAATGGGAAGAGGGTCATGTGACACATCAAACTTATTGAGAATTTCACAATTGGTTTTAACGTAACTTTATTCTTTCATGAGCTATTTACAAGTTTCTGACCACTTATAAAATGTGTTCAAAGTGCTGCCCATTGTGTTGGATTGTCAATGCAACCCTCTTCTCCCCCTCTTCACACACTGATAGCAACACCGCAGAAGAAATGCTAGCACAGGCTTCCAGTATCCGTAGTTTCAGGTGCTGCACATCTCGTATCTTCACAGCATAGACAATTGCCTTCAGATGACCCCAAAGATAAAAGTCTAAGGGGGTCAGATCGGGAGACCTTGGGGGCCATTCAACTGGCCCACGACGACCAATCCACTTTCCAGGAAACTGTTCATCTAGGAATGCTCGGACCTGACACCCATAATGTGGTGGTGCACCATCTTGCTGGAAAAACTCAGGGAACGTGCCAGCTTCAGTGCATAAAGAGGGAAACACATCATCATGTAGCAATTTCAAATATCCAGTGGCCTTGAGGTTTCCATTGATGAAGAATGGCCCCACTATCTTTGTACCCCATATACCACACCATACCATCAATTTTTGTGTTCCAACAGTCTTGGAGGGATCTATCCAATGTGGGTTAGTGTCAGACCAATAGCGGTGGTTTTGTTTGTTAACTTCACCATTCACATAAAAGTTTGCCTCATCACTGAACAAAATGTTCTGTGTAAACTGAGGGTCCTGTTCCAATTTTTGTTTTGCCCATTCTGCTAATTCAGTGCGCCGATCTGGGTCATCCTCGTTGAGATGCTGCAGCAGCTGGAGTTTGTAAGGGTGCCATTTGTGAGTAGCTAATATCCGCCGAAGGGATGTTCGACTGATGCCACTCTCCAGTGACATGCGGCGAGTGCTACACTGTGGGCTCTTGCTGAATGAAGCTAGGACAGCCACTGATGTTTCTTCATTAGTGACAGTTTTCATGTGTCCACATTTTGGCAAATCCAATGCTGAACCAGTTTCACGAAACTTGGCAAGCAGTTTGCTAACTGTAGCATGGGAGATGGGTGGTCTCGTAGGGTGTTTTGCCTTGAAATCTGCTGCAATGACCCGGGTACTGCGTTCACCAGACATCAACACAATTTCTATCCGCTCCTCACGTGTTAACCTCTGCGACATGTCAATGGCTGTAAACAAAGAGAAGCTTGTAAATAACTCATGAAACAATAAAGTTACGTTAAAACCAAGCACACCATTGTTTTTCTTGTGAAATTCTCAATAAGTTTGATGTGTCACATGACCCTCTTCCCATTGAAAAAACTAAAGTTGGATCAAAAATGGCCGACTTCAAAATGGCCACCATGGTCACCACCCATCTTGAAAAGTTTCCCCCCTCCCATATACTAATGTGCCACAAACAGGAAGTTAATATCACCAACCATTCCCATTTTATTTAGGTGTATCCATATAAATGGCCCACCCTGTATAAGACAAATAAAGGCATTGTACTAGTAGTAATGGTAGTAGGAGTAGTAGTTGTTGTTGTTGTACACTATCAATCTGGAGCATCTATATCTGCACTAACATTTGGCATATTTGAGTTATTTTTAGTTACTACCTGAATCAGCTTGTGCCTTAAAGCACTCTGGATTCCGTGTTTGTTTTGACTGTACAGCATGACAGAACAGGTTAAATGTGCAAGCGAGCTTTTCTTGTGTGACCGAACCACTGCACTGTTCATGAAAAAATGTAGATCCTGTATCTGATTCGGTGCCCTGTGATATAATGTAAGCAGAATGCCAACACCAGCCCGCATGTAAGTCTGACTGAAAGTCGTTTTTACTCGGATAAACATAGAAGGCATTCCCAGACAGTGACAGACTACTGTACGTCTGTAGTGTTGTGATGTGTTAGAGTAACCTGCCACTTCTATTCTGGCCTTCGCTAATTAAACACTAGACACTCCTGATGCATAGCAGAGGCAAATGAAAAGCCGTTTATAATCATGACACATCACAATATCTTCATATAAACATAATGAATGACGATAAATGCATTAATAATCACTGCATGATCTTTCTGGAAGGCATTTTATGATCTCAAAGCTGGTACCCAGTGCACTTTCTTCAGTGTGCATCCCATTAACAAGTATCATGAGACCACAAACATATAATTAATTATAATATTAGTAAATTGACACACAACTGTAACCATCTGTGCTTGGAACATATTATTAAAAATACTTTACTATGCCTGACTGGAAAAAAGAGAGAGAAAACGCTTCTTCTTGTGTCAATACGCCTGACATTTGGTTTGGCTTAATCGCTTCTTTTAATATGGAGACATCTCAATGTGAGAACGAGAAAGGGTATGAAAAGAAGCGCGTGAGGTGAAAGGAGGGGGTTAAAGACTTGTCAGGAGACGACATTAAGAAGTGAGCGCTAGGGAATAGAAGAGAGACGGAGATGAGGATCGTCAAAATGAAGCAAAATGTTACAGATCATGAGGGAAATTAGACAAGCTTTAATAACCGTTACATCAAAAAAATAGTGCCGGAGTGATATCTGAATTGTACTGACAGCTGGTAAAAAGAGGGCTGCTGTGATGGATCAAAATTCTAATGTCAGACTGCAAAAGAACAAAGACGCTTTTGTAAAAGTGGCCTCGTCTAGGAACACTAAAACTTTTAGGGCTACACCCATGCAATCAATCAGAGAGACTGGCGACCAAATGTATTAACCCGAGTGATTCTTGGGTTACACTGAAAAATATATTTTGCTGGTATAGATAGGCAACCCAGATCAGTTTCCTTCTTATGCTAGCCTTAAATAACATGTTACCATAGTGACAGATGCTTTATACACATCACATAATTTATCATACATTTATAAACACAAAACACGTTTTAAAGTTTATTGATCAAGTTGTAATCAACCCACATACAAACACCTATTGCTTATTATACATAATCTATATATTATACATAATCTATATATTATATCTCAGTGGGTCCAGCAGACGCATAATCAGAATCAGAATCACTTTATGTCGCCAGGTATGTTATAACCAGCTGATTTCACTACTGGTATTTTTTTTAAATGCATTTTCTCCCTTTTCTCCATTAAGGAGAGTAAGACTGTCACACGGCACGTGTGCAAAAGCCGACTGCTTCTTTTCACCTGCACGAGGCGAGTTCATATGGATCAGCTTTGTGTACGGAGAGACACACCAGCAGAGGTTGTAATTCACTTAGTTATGAGGTCCCTATCTGGCTTATCGTACCCTATGAACAACAGCCAATCTTTGTTCATGTAGCCGCCCAGCCGATACGATGTATTCAAAATCCCAGCTCTTGTGTGCTAGCGTGTTTTACCGCTGCAAGGCCACCACTGGTAATTTACTGCCGCACCACCCAAGCGCTTCTGCATACAAATATTTTACATGTTACAGCATTTGGGATGCTTCAAGATAAATAATCGACTGTAGCAACTCTGGGGCAATATCAAAATGTGCATTTGCAGACTGTGTCTGTATGAGTTTGCATGCATGTATGCATAACCTTACTGTGCATATTAAAAACTAGTGGTATAGAGATGTTCATTAATTTAAATATTTCATATTGTAAGCACATTCTGGTCTGACTCAGGGTGTGTCTGGAGCAACCGACGGATTGCCTCCCTGTTCGAGGTGTTCCTGCTTTGGGCCCAGAACTTTAGCAGAAACCGGACCCACTGCAACTCTGACCAGGATAAAGAGGTGGTAAACGTGAAAATGAACTAATGAAATGGAATAAAAATGCATCTTAAATTCTGCTTTTCCTATGGCAACCTAAAATGTATTGCGTGCTCAATTGAGTTGTGATTAAAAACTACTAGTCAAAAAGCTCAAACAAATAAACAACAACGACAACAAATTATGTTACTGTGCTAAAAAACTTCTTCAGATCATATAGAGAGGAAACGTAGGTCCCTGTTTCCTTCTGAGCATCACAATAGCTTTAAATAACCCTTAATCATATTTACAACTTCATTTTTTAAAATTAATTTCTGTAATTAATTAATTTCTGCATTTTCCCCTTTTTTCAATCTAGTCATATCCAATTACCCAGTAGTATCTCCACTCAATTGCTGCAGACCCCTACTCTGACCAACAAGGGCCATTCATAACACATGCACACTCCAACATGTGTGCAGTTGCCAACCGCTTCTTTTCACCTGCCAGAGACTGGTTTACACAGGGCAGTATTGTGTATGAAAAGTCAAGCACTGCTCTTTATTATTTCGCCGTCTCTGTGCAGACGGCTTTACCCAGCCAGCAGACACTGCAATTGCAGCGGTAAAGAGGAATTCCTCCAACCCTCAATCAATATCAATAGCCATCAATAGCACGGCTGGGTTTTAAACTTGGATCTCAGCGATGGTGGGCTAGCATGTCTAAAACAAGATTGTGTTTAAAACCCACCAACCAAAGTCCCAAACAACACAAACAAAAGAATTACTGTTATACCACGATCATGTAATTACGATAATGTAATTATCATGATCACGAAAGACTAAAACCATGTCAGCACAATTGGACAAAATTTTTTTTTCACAACAGTCATGGCTGCATTATTCAGTACTGTAGATTTTCCCCAAATCAAGTGCCAAACAGTGTCGCTTACCATGCGGAGCCTTGAGCCATCTTAAATGTCAAACAAGGCTTTGGCAGATCACACAGCGAGCCTGGCCCTTGGCCAGTCACAAAATCGAGCCACTGAGTTAAGCACTTACCAATTAAAATGTAATCCCTCCTCCCTTCATCTGTCGTGCTGTCATCTGTTCATATCAAACGCAAATTAAACCCCTGACCCCTTTTAGATTCGTCTTTACAGACGCAGGGAATAGCTCAAGAGTCAGTGACAGTAAGGAATTGTGTGTGTATGCATGTTCCTATATGAATGTTCCTATAAACCAATAGCAGTGACTTTCATTGTACAACACTTTATAATGCTTCTTCTCCAACCAGTCAATTTTTAAAACTAAAGAGGAAACATTTAGAAGCAATAACAGCTCAATTACAAATCAGTAGGCTGCATCATGTCTGATTACTTTGAATTAATGCCCAGACTCAGTAATGCGCTTGAAGCTGGTCACATTCTAAAACCTAGTGCAAAACCTTGCAGAAAAATAATGGACCAATGTAAACAAATTCATATTATTAACTTTAGTTGTTAAATAACTGGATCTGATGTTCAGGTGTCCACATAAAATTCCTTTACCAGAAAAGTCGATCAATGATTAGAATTTTTATATAACTGATAAAAATTTGAAGTAAATATTTCCAATGTTTTTACTGATCAGCTTCATTCAATTTTGTAAACATTAACACATCTAGAATTTGATGCCTGCAACACATTCAAAAATGTCAGTTACAGTTAGTGCTTTTATCTATTTATTTATGCATTTTCTCCCATTTTTCTCTCAATTTAGCATAGTCAATGTGTTTCACGCTGCTGGGGACCCCTGATTGCATTTAACAAGGTATATTTCCTGCTCACGCCTCCTCTGACCCGTCCGCAGCCCTTAGCGGACCCTTTCTTATTCACCCATGCTTCTGCACAGGCGCCTCTATCTGCTAATCAGGGTCCTTGGACAGCGTTTGAAGACCACATAGTCCGGCCATCCTGCCTTAGCAGACACGGTGGCCAATTAGAGTCTGCTGAAGGCACTGGCAATTATGCCTGCTTGATCGCGCCCAGACGCCGGTGGCAACGCCGAGTTTTAAACCGAGAAGTTCAGAAACTCAGCTGTGCCACCTGGTGAAAAATTCCACTGGTGAAACTGAAACAGTTAGTGTCCTCAGTTCCTGAACCATTAAAAAGTCTTATAAATAGGAATAGTGATGGAACACAGTAGTCATCAACTTTTTGGAGTGTGTTGTAGCTGTAAATTCTAAATGTGTTTATATTTACAAGTTACAATGAAGATGATCAGTGGAAACATTGGAAATCTTGTCTTCCTGCTTTTGTCAGTTAAATAAATATTCAAGAGAATTAACAAATCACAGATTTTTTTACTGCATTTTAAAAAAAATGTCCCAGGGCCTGAAAATGTTTCCTTGGTCACCTTTTATTAGAAATATACCCTGAAAAAATGAATCCCTGTTTATTTAGACTTAGGAGCCTAATGCAATTAGGGAAGGCCTGTGGAATGATGACAGACCTGGATGGTGCCAGCTCCCGCCGTCTGCAAGAGCGACTCTCCATTATTTAGTTACGTCAGGTTACAGATCTTTAGCACTCCAAGCCTGTCAGCGAAAGAGCCCAGAGAGACATCCAGACCCCTAATGTTAGAAAATGAGTTTTGCGGCTAAGACCGAATCAGCTGTGCTGTATAAATAATACCCCTATTAAGATTGCCACCCCTGCCTGCTAAAAGAGAAATGGGTTTGTAATTGCTATGGCATTAACAGCGCATGTTGTGCTTGCAGAGCACCCCAGAGCAGTCTTTGATTTAATAGCTAGAAAAATGAAGACAAATGACAGCATAGGAGACAATTAAACACATAATTATTCACTTTAAAGAACTGTTTTGAGGATTTAATAAGAAAATAAGCAAATTAAACATGTTTTTTTAGTTGATTTGACAGAATTGTTGAAATCTGTTTGTTTATGTGACTGTCAGACAATTAAGAAACTTCATTTATTTATTAGTTTAATGATACTGAGAGATCTGCAATCTGGTGCTGCAATTTACTTCATTATGTAGGATGATTTTCATTATGCTTTTGGAGCAGTTCTTTTTTCTGACCTTTATTTAAAACAAAACTTTATAAAAAAAAATAGATATAAATATGGTATTTTAATATCAACTATCAAAATATATCATATTATCTATTTAAGTACTTCTATATAGTTAGATATTCTCTAGTAGAACTAAATACACCAATCAGCCATAACATTAAAACCACCTCCTTGTTTCTGCACTCACTGTCCATTTTATCAGCTTCACTTACCATATAGAAGCACTTTGTAGTTCTACAATTACTGACTGTAATCCATCTGTTTCTCTGCATGCTTTGTCAGATCCCTTTCATGCTGTTCTTCAATGGTCAGGACCACCACAGGACCACCACAGAGCAGGTATTATTTAGGTGGTGAATCATTCTCAGCACTGCAGTGACACTGACATGGTGGTGGTGTGTTAGTGTGTGTTGTGCTGGTATGAGTGGATAAGACACAGCAATGCTGATGGAGTTTTTAAACACCTCACTGTCACTGCTGGACTGAGAATAGTCCACCAACCAAGAATATCCAGCCAACAGCGCTCCGTGGGCAGCGTCCTGTGACCACTGATGAAGATCTAGAAGATGACCAACTCAAACAGCAGCAATAGATGAGCGATCGTCTCTGACCACATCTACAAGGTGGACCAACTAGGTAGGAGTGTCTTATAGAGTGGACAGTGAGTGGACACGGTATTAAGAATATCCAGCCAACAGCGCTCCGTGGGCAGCGTCCTGTGACCACTGATGAAGATCTAGAAGATGACCAACTCAAACAGCAGCAATAGATGAGCGATCGTCTCTGACCACATCTACAAGGTGGACCAACTAGGTAGGAGTGTCTTATAGAGTGGACAGTGAGTGGACACGGTATTAAAAAAACTCCAGCAGCGCTGCTGTGTCTGATCCACTCATACCAACACAACACACACTAACACACCATGTCAGTGTCACTGCAGTGCTGAGAATCATCCACCACCTAAATAATACCTGCTCTGTGGTGGTCCTGTGGGGGTCCTGACCATTGACCATTGAAGAACAGGGTGAAAGGAGGTTAAAAAGTATGCAGAGAAACAGATGGACTACAGTCAGTAATTGTAGAACTACAAAGTGCTTCTATATGGTAAGTGGAACTGATAAAATGGACAGTGAGTGTAGAAACAAGGAGGCAGTTTTAATGTTATGGCTGATCGTTGTAGTACCGGAAAACTGTTACTAGACTCGATATCATTTAAGGTAAAAACAAAAAAACAAAAAACAAAGGGATATTCTGCTAGCACACCAGCGCCGAGCTTCTCGGTTCGAAACTAGGCCTTGCCACCGGTCGGCTGGGCACCATCTGGCAGTGCATGCAGCAGATACTAATTGGCCACCGTATCTGCTAGGGTGGGACGACCCTATGTGTGGGTAAGAACTATTTTTTAGCTTTATCTGTAGTGCCCCTAAAGCACTGCTAATAAACAACTGTGACATCATTCTACACCTACAGACTAAACAACACTGCATGGAACTTCCTAGCATTTCCTTCCAAGACATCAAAGCTATCTTAGAATCCTAATAAAGTGAATTACAAGACTACATTTCGGCAAAGCATGACCTAAATACGCTAATGAACATCAATTTACCTACATTACATTTTCAAACTGTATTTTTAATAGGTAAACTTCCCTCAGTGATATTTTATTGCTATTTTTCCTCTCTTCTTCAACACCAGGAGGAGGATAATTGATCAATCATGCTAATTGAACAGTCTGGCCAGCTAGCACACAGAAGCAGATGTGCCAATTTGCATTCATTAAGACAAATCACTGTGCCCGCTGTGATTGACAGCGCAAACAATTCTGTTTCCTTTTTTTCTCTCTCTAAACATGAAGCCCACAGCATGGTTTTACATAATTTGCTATCAGTATAATTATGAAAGTATTTAACGTAAATGAGGCAAATCTATTTTAATGCACATGGTTTTGGAGTGGGATGTCCAACATCCTCATGGCTCTTTGGCTACATACTGATGAGCCTAAATATTAGGACCAGCTACCGAATCTGCTGTCAAAACCGCACTGGCTTGCCACATCTGAGGGAGCCCTGTGATAACTGGACTCTGGATATTATGAGCTGGTCCTACAGTGCATCAAGATTTTGAAGAAAACAGGTTGCGTTAGACCAGTCGACCTTCTTATATTGTCCTGATGTCCAAAGCCTACAAGCCCAGTGCAGGAGTGCACAGGCACTGCAAGTACAGAAGGGTTTGTTGCACTTTGTGTTGTGTCACATTCACCTCATCACAAGTTTAACAAGTATCTGCAATTTGAACCACAGTAGTTCTTCTGTTGGTCTGTACCAGACGCCATAGCCTTTATGACCGGTGGGATTAGTGATTCTTGGCCACCCAAGATGTCCAACAACCTCAACAACCTCATGGTGTCCACAAATCTTTGGCTACATACATCCTGAAACATTAGGACCACCTTCCAAAGTCTTGTGGTAGCTACAAGCAGGATATTATGAGCCTGTCACGTTGTGAGGTGGATCATCCAAACATGCATCACTTCTGCAGGTAAACATTTGCCCAGCAATTTAATGTATCAAACTATCTGTAAATTGAACCACAGTAGTTCTTCTGTTGGGTCGTATTAGACGCCGTAGCCTTCGTAACTGGTAGTGATTCTTGGACGCCCAAGATGTCCAACAACCTTAATGGTGTCCACAAATCTTTGGATACATACATAAGTTTTGTGGTAGCTGAAACCAGGATATTATGAGCGGTGGCATTAGTGATTCTTGGTTGCAAAAGATGTGCAAAAACCTCATGGTGTTCACAAATCTTTGGCTACATACAGATGAGCCAAAACATTAGGACCACCATCCAAAGTCTTGTGGTAGCTACAAGCAGGATATCATAAGCCAGTCACATTGTGAGGTGGATCGTCCTACAGTGCATCTCTTCTGCCAGTAAACATTTGCCCAGCTATTTAATGTATTAAACTATCTGTAATTTGAACCACAAAAGTAATTCTGTTGGGCAGTACCAGATGCTATAGCCTTCATGACCAGTGGCATGAATGATTCTTGGCCGCCCAAGTAGACCTTGTCGATGGGTACTCAGCATGGCCGTTTTGGAGTTACTTCAACCCAGTCATCAGTCATCAAACGATTTGGCCTTTATAAAAGGCACTCAAGTCTTCATGCCACATGTGCACTATGAGTAACTACCCTGAGCTCAACATTTAATATAAACCTGACCATGAAATTAACAATGTTAACAAAGTTGCTATGGTATTGCTATGCACATTTTTGGAGAGTGGTCCTAATATTTTGGCTCATCACTGTGTATGCCCATCACCTATGCTGCACAAACTTGATTGTCTATATTTGGTGGAGGTGGCCAAAACCCTACAATGGATTGGCACCCCATTCCAGGGTATTCGTGCCCTCCGCCCAGTGTTTACCATTAAAACAAAGCCCGCCAATGAAACTGCCAATGGCTGTAGTGTAGAAGTCTGTTGCTGTATCTGAGTTACATTTTTGAAGCAAATTGGCACTCTGCAAACTACCTTTTGAAAGCTTGCCCAGCAATCAAGCATGGTTTGCAACTAACGACATGTAATGAGTGCAGAGATGACCTCATGTTTGTGTTATTTCTACAGAAAAAGAAGTAGCAGCCCGGTGCCCACTGCTCAAGCCACTGAAAAAGTCCCTCATAGCAATATGACATCAGCTACACTCCCTCTTCCCCTGAGGTTATGGTAATGAAGGAAAGTCCTTTATCAGAAATATCTCTGAAGCTCAGACACACAACTCAGCCCAGTTTCCTTCCTTTCCTCACCCTCACTCCCAGACACCCGTTCTTCTCTATCCCACAGTAACAGCTTCATCGACCAGTCCTGCTCATTGTCAATAGGACTTTATAATCTCAGAAAGCTATATAATGAATATGTATGCTACAGAAATTCAGTCGAGCTGTTGTTTGGAAGCCTTGTATGCCAGCCTGAATGTTCATCTTCAGACTCGCAGGCAAAAGGACCGTAGGGACTTTTTTGGTCCCATGCTTGATGGAAAGACAATGGTGCAATTCAGGACTGGAAACCAAGAGAAAGGGAAATAAAGAGATGGCTGGCATTTTAAAATGGTCAAGATTTACATTTTATTGTTTGGACGTTTTTAGAATTCATGAAGGGATGTTTGTTGTTCTTTTTAGTAGCTTTAAAATTCCACAACTAACAAATGAAATTAGAAATTCTAAATGATGTGTCCTGGTAAGATGTTGGTGCCAGAAAAGCATCAATCCATATTAACTTTAATACCACAGATTTACTGTACTGAAGATATGAAACACCATTCTTATAAAAGCTGTTCCTTCAGCTGGTGTTGATGATATAGACCATCTCCTATTGGTGTTCAGTTGTTTTGAGATCTGGGTTGAGATTGCACACTACAGGTCCATAGGTATGTGGACAGCTTTTCTGTGTAAGTATTTGTGATTGACACAGACATGATTAGTTACGTCTGGTGGGGAGGGTGTACTTGTTCAACATCAGTGGCTGTTCTCACAAATACAAGCTGTTGTAGCCACCACAGAGGAGTAACTCTAAAGAACGCCTTCCTTTGTCATATATATACCGACCAGGCATAACATTATGACCACTGACAGGTGAAGTGAATAACACTGATAATCTCTTCATTACGGCACCTGTTAGTGGGTGGGATATATTAGGCAGCAAGTGAACATTTAATCCTCAAAGTTGATGTGTTAGAAGCAGGAAAAATGGGCAAGCGTAAGGAATTGAGCAAGTTTGACAAGGGCCCTATTGTGATGGCTAAACGACTGGGTCAGAGCATCTCCAAAACTGCAGCTCTTGTGGTGTGTTCCCGGTCTGCAGTGGTATCTATCAGTATCTACCAAAAGCAGACCAAGGAAGGAACAGTGGTAAACCAGTGACAGGGTCATTGGCGGCCAAGGCTCATTGATGCACATGGGGAGCGAAGGCTGGCCCGTGTGGTCCGATTCAACAAATGAGCTACTGTAGATCAAATTGCTGAAGAAGTTAATGCTGGTTCTGATAGAAAGGTGTCGAATACAAGGCACAGCACAGTTGCAGGGCTGTTTTGGCAGCGAACACAATTTTAGGAAGGTGGTCATAATGGTATGCCTGATCGGTGTACATATACAGGTGTACAGTACAATAACATTCCTTTTCCGCATATCTCAGCTTGTTTGGAAGCTGGGGTCAGAGCGCAGGGTCAGCCATAGTACGGCACCCCTGGAGCAGAGAGAGTTAAGGGCCTTGCTCAAGGGCCCAACAGTGGCTGCATGGCAGAGCTGGGATTTGAACCAACAATCTTCCAATTGATAGCCTACAGTTTTACAAGCTACAACCGTCACATTACCATAGTTTTGATCAAACAGTGGACATTCAAATATTTGTAGTCAGGTTGTAAAAAGACTTTAGATTAGATTCAGTAATTCAATTTAATAAGATTGCCTCTTATTTGTTTAATTACCAGATCACCACTAGCCTACATAAAATAATAAATTAATACAGCCTTTGCTCCAGTGAAATCAAATGTAAAATTGTTGCCAGGTAAGTGCAGTGTGCAATTCAACATAATGTTCAGCTGTTAAACAGACTCCATAGTACTTTGTAATGAAACCATGATAATTCGGACAATGGTGAAGATTTACAAAACAAGGGCGCTGTATCCATGGCATTGTAGCGTGTCACAAAGAAACAAAAGACAAGGAAGGAATGCACAGATGCAAAATATGTGTGATAAGTTAATATCTGAGTTCAAAAAATGTTCTGCACACTGTGGGTCTGTGTTTGCACTGAGAGAGAGTAAGCTCCTACAGCCTCTCTGCGAAGATTTCATTACTTCCAGTCAAAGAGGAAGAAGAGGACGGATGATTGGATTATTTTAATTACCTGCAGCAGCTTTTTCATTTGCAGGGCAAATAAAATTGAATTTGAAAATTACAGGAGCAAAAACAAGAACTGCGGGGGTCTTTCGAGAGCGTGGAAACTGTAGAGTCCAACCTACGAGCTGAGTTGCATATTTATTGCTGGATTTTTTTCTGTACGAAAAATGTATTTTGTTCATTTCACTAATACAAAATGAACAAAATTAATTATAGTAATGTCTTTAAAATGATGTTGGAAACACTGCTGTAGGAATACAGTTAGGTTACATTTGAACAATCTTGTACAGTATAGCAGAAGGCATGGTGGCATTGGGATAGTTTTTACATAGTAATACTAGGCACAAGGCAGGAATGCCCTGTACAGTGTGCAAATACATTGCAAGGCTTCGGCCACCCCTCAGACAACTCCAATCATGTCACCTCTATGATTAAAACCTGGATCATGGTGTTTATGGGATTTCTGGACTTTTTATACATTTTATAATTATATAGAAAGCCTTTGTCATATATACACTGACATGGTGGTGGTGTGTTAGTGTGTGTTGTGCTGGTATGAGTAGATCAGACACAGCAGCGCTACTGTCACTGCTGGACTGAGCATAGTCCACCAACCAAAAATATATCCAGCCAACAGCGCCCCGTGGGCAGCGTCCTGTGACCACTGATGAAGGTCTAGAAGATGACCAACTCAAACAGCAGCAATAGATGAGCGATCGTCTCTGACTTTACATCTACAAGGTGGACCAACTAGGTAGGAGTGTCTAATAGAGTGGACAGTGAGTGGACACGATATTTAAAAACTCCAGCAGCATTGCTGTGTCTGATCCACTCATACCAGCACAACACACACTAACACACCACCACCATGTCAGTGTCACTGCAGTGCTGAGAACCACCTAAATAATACCTGCTCTGTGGTGGTCCTGTGGGGGTCCTGACAATTGAAGAACAGGGTGAAAGCAGGCTAAAAGTATGCAGAGAAACAGATGGACTACAGTCAGTAATGGTAGAACAACAAAGTGCTTCTATATGGTAAGTGGAGCTGATAAAATGGACAGTGAGTGTAGAAACAAGGAGGTGGTTTTAATGTTATGGCTAATCAGTGAATATGTGTCTGCCTGTCTGTCTGTCTGTGCTCGTGTGCATGTGTATAGAGCATGGTTAGGAGCTTTGCTTCATTGTGGTCTAGACTGCTTGCAATTATTGAGTTTGTATTTCATTTTACATGCTAATGTTAGCATAGAGTAGGTTCATCATCATACGTTAAGCCAGTCACTCAAAACACAACTAATTATACAAATATATAATTTGTACATGTTCTGATTATTGTTTTGACCGTATACTGTATTGTCTGTCTATTGTAGAGAGCTACCTGCCTAAAACTTTTAAACAGTACTGTACCCCTTGTAATTTTTGTGTTTTATTAGTAACATATGATTATCTGTTGTATTACAGGACCCATCTCAGGTACAACTGCCTACATTCTCTGTGACAGCCAGAAAGGTGAAAGCAAGGACAGAGTGTACCGGCGGAGACCTGATATGTTAAAGTACCTGTGCTCGTTAAAGACCCCACAAGCTTGCAGAATGGAAGCTGTAACCTCAGAGGAAACGCTCCATCAACCCTGCGCTCCTATTCAGTAAATAAAAGGGCCTGCTTCAGACCGCCAGCCTTTGAAAAGGGAGACACAGATGGGATCGTGGCCACATTTAATCAGACGGAGAAGTGGACAGGATCCACAAAGGGAGATTTCACGCAACGCTTCACCTGTCGCCCAGGGTGTTATTGAAGCTGAAATGCTGCACACTGCCCACACACACGGACACACAAAGACTCACAAACAAGCATACAGCAGAGCAGACATGGAATATTTACCCCTGTACCCCTTTCTCCAGCCCGCCTTTATCAAGATCTGATTCTAGAGCTCTAGACCCAGCAGTGAGCCAGGCCCGAGATGAAGTCGACAGCCATGCACTCTGTTATCAAACTTCGCCCCGGGCAAACATCCATCTGTGGAAAGCATGGCATCTGTTCTAGCAAGCTACAAGGCCAAGTCTTTATCTACAGATGGTGCTGGTAAGGAGGAATGTGACCTTTGATTTGACTTCTCTAGTGGAATGGGAACCATTGATGCCAGCAGTAATGGAAAATGGACAACTGAAGACACATTTTAGGGTGGTGTTTAAGAGTTTAATGTGATTGCTTAATTTAAATCATTAAGTATCTCCATGTGAAGCACAGTTCACATAGAGAGATAGAGGAGTGAGGATAAGAGAAGGTGTAGTGAGGGTTCATCCATTAAATACTCGTTCAGGGCCTTTCATATCCATTAGGATGAGCTGAGAGGATATCCAAAGCTGAGAGACTGGACTCAAAGCTTAAAGAATTGTTAAGCCCTGGAAATCACCTGGATTCCCTTAAAATGTTGTCTAACCTTTATCATAATCCTAAACAAAACACATTCTGCCTGAACTGCTAACACACAAACAATTGTAATTTTCATCATTTAAAGAATTCATATGGGTAGTCCAGCGATAAATTATGCTAGCTCAGTGCTGCTGGGGTTCAGGGTTCGAATTCCCAGCGGTGCTATCAACCAGTTGGGCATAAACATAGAGACATGATTGGCTATGTCTGGGGGAGTGGTGGCTGGTCAATGACCCACAATTGATTTGTTTTTACAGCATTATGCCCAGTGATTTTGGGGATAGATGAATGGATAGATGGCTGAATGGACGTACAGACAGATAGATGGATGGATGGACGGACGGACGGACGGACGGACGGACGGACGGACGGACGGACAGACAGACAGACAGACAGACAGACGATAGATAGATAGATAGATAGATAGATAGATAGATAGATAGATAGATAGATAGATAGATAGATAGATAGATAGATAGATAGATAGACAGATAGATAGATGTTTGGTTTGGTTTTCACAGTTTGGACACTGCTGGATAAATACCATGTTGATTGTTTATTTATGGGCACATTTAATATTGTATGTTAATTTTCTAATATGTTCCATTAAAAAATAGATATTGAGCAATAAGTGTTAATGTTATGTGTGTCTTATGTCGAGAACGTGTAGTTTAAAAATCAACAAAACACAAAATTTGACCAAGGATTTCCAGTCTTAAAAAGACTATATAACCTGCATAAACAGGTCACATCAACTCATGCCACAGCATCTTTTCTATTTTTTCTAAACTATCATGTCAATTTTGAGTATTTAGTGTGTTTTGAGTGACTGGCTTATTGAGGATACAGTTGATGGACCTACTTTATGCTGACACTAGCGTGTAAAACACAATACAAACTCAATAACTGTAAAGCAGTGTAGACCACAATGAAGCAAAGCCCCTAACCATGCTTAATACACACACACACACACACACACACACACACAGACAGACAGACAGATACTACATGGACAAAAGTATTGGGAAATTCATCTACGTTTTCATGTGTTTCCGTTAACAAATCGTATAACAAACCAATTATACAAAGGAAATATGCTTCCAATTTTATGGTAAGCCCTTGCCTGTTCCAACATGACTGTGCCCCTACCAGTCTATAAAGACATGATGAAAGGCTCAGTTTATAAAAACTCCTGACCTGTTTTCTCAGACTTGGAATGAACTGAGTAGCTTTGGAATGAACTGGAAAATCAATTGAAACTTTCTTGACCAACGTCAGTGCCCAGCCATATAAATGGTCCTACAGACATAGTTCTATGTCTTATGAGAAGCTGTCTGAGCAGAGTGGCTGTCATTATAGCTAAAGAGATCACATAGAGGAGTCACTCTATTTTAATATCATTTGTTTTTTCAATAGGTTGTCCATCAAGCTTATGATCATGAATCCTAGCCATAAAGACAACAGGATTAAATGAGATTTGTGTCTGCATCTACATTGAACAAGGATAAGACCCCCTTTGTTGGGCACCTCCATGTGCAGAGCCAGGGTCATGGAAAATACAGCATCTCATCGCCTAGCTTTTGTTCGGCTCTACTCTTTGCCATCATACTGTTCAATCTTAGATCATGGCACTTACAGAACAGAGCTGCCCCTCCAAAAAAATACCCTCCACACTCCAAAGCAGAGGAGCAATTTAATGAATCCAGCATCATGCTTTTTACATCATCTTACTCAAAAGACAGAACAAGAACAGGCATGGCACGGCGGTTATATAAGGGGGGAAAGTGTGCCCATTTATTTTTAACACTGGTGAGGGCACGCACTGTGTAAAAGGTAGGAGTGGGCAAGCATAAAGGTTCTTGATGGAAAATCAAGGCCTTTTGAATGACTGGGCATACTTTTGTGGCTCTGCCAAGCAGGAAATCGACTCGCAATGGCATCGGCATGAATTACAAAACACTACACAGAAGACTCTATTTCACTTTTAAAGCTTACATACAGACTCTTCTGCATTAAGCTATTCAACCATAGATAAAGATGGACTGAAAAGCAAAGTGTGCTTGGGCTGACCTGGGCCAGTGAAATGCACTCCAGCTGGACACAGTTTGAGCTGTTGAAATCCAAACAACAAAGGGTATTTTTTTCCCCTATAAACTCATAGTTATGTACAGCATGCTGTAAATTGTCTCCTATTTTTTTCCTGGACAACATCTGGACTACACTGAATCCATCCAGACAAAATTTCTTAAAGCATATAGTAAAATCATGGGGCTTTTTTCCAAATAACTCCCAAAACCCCCTTTTATGTGCTTTTTAATGGTTGGAGTATAATGTGTATGGGCACAGAGAAGTCACAATCTAAAGTCAATCATAATCACTGACTAGTAATTAATAAGTAATTATTAACTACATTCTCTGTTGTTTTACCCCGAGGGCATTCTGATAGAAACCTGTTTACCCGCCGAGGTTAAGGATTGAAGTCGAGACTGCCGTGACAACGATGCTGCTCCTGCTGGATGTGACGGGTCTGGAGTAATTGCACCAAGAATGACAAGAACTCACTACGGACTTTATTGAAGACTAGACCGAATAACAACTCTATTATTATTATTATTTTAATTTTTTATTTATTTATTGCCCGTTATAACTTTCAGTTCATTTAATTCTGTGTTTGTATGATTTGTGTAAATTCTATTTATTTAAAGTATCCTCCAGACCACCCCAGAAGGATGGGCCCTGCTGAGTCTGGTTCCTCTCAAGGTTTCTTCCTGTAATTTTCAGGGAGTTTTTCCTTGCCACAGTCGCCCTCGGCTTGCTCAACAGGGGTTTTTGTATCTGTTGGTCCTGGATTTTGTAAAGTTGCTTTGAGACAATGTCTATTGTAAAAAGCGCTATATAAATAAAGTTGACTTGACTTGACTTGATACTCAATTTGCAATATCGGTATCGGACATAAAAAAGTAGTATCGAGCCAGCCCTACTTTGGACCAAGAATGACCAAGAGTGAGCATAAAATGCTCCACAGCAAGAGTCATAATCTAATTATACGGTTGGTTACCCATGGACCTAATAAACCAATTGGAAGTCCCTGACATTTACCATTTGCTTACAGAAAGTAAAACATATAACCTGGTCAGTACCGTCCGAAAAGGGACAACCTCCCATGTCTAACAGGACAAACCATGAGCACCATTATGAACTTGCCACGTGCTAGTGTGAACCTAAGATTAACAGAATTAACAGATTTCACAGAGCTGTCATTTCTCTGTTTCCAAACTGTAGCTAGTCTGAATTTATCAGACTCTGCAGACATCCTGCATCCCTATCAGGACAGGGACGAGACGGAAACAGACGGTTACCCATCATCCAGACATCAATCCACCAGTAACAACCCAGTGTGAGTCCCTCATAGATACATGCGGCTTAGTAAGTAAAATATGAGCTGCACTAAATAATTAGACATGACTACATATAAATTAATTGCTGTTTTGGTGCATTATTATTATTTTTGGGTGCAAATAAAAGCAGCTTGGTGTCACTGTGGATCGGTGAACGTAATTATTAATGTGGCATTACCTAAAATACATCTTGTAAATAGCTGGCACAGTTTTTAATTTTTCTGTATCTGAATGTTTCTAAATCAAACGTTTACTCAGCCCGAGTACAGATTAACCACATCCTTAAATGTTTCCATATGTCATTTTCAGAGCTCGTTATTGGCTCAGGTATATCAGCTGATGAGATCCCACTCACCTCGACGATGTCTGAGTTCGTCCTGCTCTCATGGGGCTCGTTGTACTCTGTGTATTTCAGCAGAACTTTGTCCATGTCTGTGCTGGCATACTGAAAGAGTTTGTTGGAGCTGTTGAAGATGATGAGAGCGATCTCGCAGTCACACAGGACACTCAGTTCGTAGGCCTTCTTCATCAAGCCAAACTTCCTCTTTGTGAAGGTGACCTGTGAAGACAGAAGTGAAAATTCAGTGTATTAATATAAATGGAAAGATACTGACAGTTCACACTTTAATGGAGCTTGCATGAGAAATTAATTAGCAACTGAGTGAAAAGGGCACATGGTGAAATTGTGATTAGACCCGTCTTTACTTTACCACTGCTTCAACAGAATGTTTCCCAAAATGCCTTTGTTTTTTTACGATTTGAAGTTTGAACTCTAGACAAGTATTTCAGATTTAATTCTCCAGCCCTATTTCAACAGCTAACAGTAGTTTGTAACTTCAGTGTCACAGTCACAGTGTATTTTCAGTGGATCCCTCAGACAGCACTGCATCAAGAACCGCCACTCAACAATAGCTGATATAACCACATGGGTGAGGGATTACTTTGGCAAACCTTTGACAAGCACTACAATACGAAGTAACATGCACAAATGCCACTTAAAACTGTACTGTGCAAAAAAGAAGCCTCATGTTAACCATGTCCAGAAGCGGCGTTGACTTCTCTGGGCTCGAAGGCATCTAGGATGGACCATCACACAGTGGAAACGTGTATTGTGGTCAGATGAATCAGCACAGCATACCAGGGCTTTTTTTGGAAAGAAATGGACACTGTGTGCTTCGGACCAAAGACGAAAAGGACCATCCAGACTGTTATCAGCAACAAGTCCAAAAGCCAGGGTCTGTCATGGTATAGGGCTGGGTCAGTGCCCTTGGCAAAGGTAATAATGCTGCCCTCAAGTTGCTGCCACGTCATCTTTTCCAGGGACGTCCATGCAATTTTTAACAAGACAATGCAAAACCACATGCTGCACACATTACAAAGGCATGGCTGCAGAAGAAGAGGGTACGGAATTTTGAAACAAAAAATGTGACAACGACGACCCGGAACTGTTGCACATCTGAAGACGTGTTTGCAGGAAGAATGGGACAAAATAAAAGCTGAAACACTAAATCACCTGGTATCCTCGGTGCCAAAACGTCTTTTAAGTGTGATGAAAAGTGGGAAATGCTATTTTTTTTTATGTGTTGCAGGCCTGAAATGCAGGAATGGATGTTTATTAATAAATGAAATGAAGTTGAGCAGACAAAACATGAAATATCTCAGATCAATAAATTGCCTGTCTGCAATCAAATAAAAGTCAAAGTAAATGTAATTAACTCTGTGTTTTTTTATTATTTGCATTTTACATGCTGTCCCAACTTTTTTCAGATTTGGGGTTGTACATTTTTGTATTTAATAATTATTTTTTTATTTATTCTAAATAATAAAAACTCAAAAACATCTCTGTGCTGAGTGTTTATTATTCTTATTATTATTATTAGAAGTAGTAATAGTAGCAGTATTAGTATTATAATTTACATATCAGCATTAGAGTAAACAATGCATTTTAGTTAATAATCCAACATTCATGGTAAAATTAACCCAGCATTGGGTTAAAAAGAACCTTACAGTTGAGTTGTTATAACGACCCAGCAGAAAGGTTAAATTGCATAACCCAACAAGCTGGGTTAAAATAACCCAGTGTGTGTTCTGTCCAATATTTACCCAGCGCTGGGTTGCCAAATAACCCAGGTTGGGTTGTTTTCAGCCCAGCATTTTTTAGAGTGCAAGTGCAGTGTAACAGAATAGACTCTGTAACAGTATTGGGCCCTCCATTAGCTCATGATATGTTGCAAAGCCTCTCCCAGCCTACAGGGGGCAAAGAGGCTACTGCTTCTCCTCTAAGTCTATAAGGAAAATAATTGAAAGGCATGGGGGGGGTTGGGTTGTTTGGTGAGGCCTTCATGAATGTTGGCAATGTTTGGTGTGGAGTTTGGTTCCTAAAAGAACACCCAAGAATTTGGGATTAAAAAGCAGGAGGCCTAGCCTTATAGTCTGCATATACACCCTTTTGAGGAGCTAGTAAGCTCTCATACTCAAAGTAAGTGTATATACTTACACCTTGAATTAAACTGTTATGGTTCACACAGTTTTGTAAATAGACACAAGGGTGTTGGGGTATCTTTCATGTTTATATATCTGGATAGGGTGTTTATGAATTGTTGGAGCTTAATTATTGTTATATTTCCATTTGCAGAGGGTTCTTCATGTGCTCCTGTATGTGTTCTTGATGATTTTGACCATCAGCGTCCGTTCTTTGGACTTGGATTGGGTACACTTTCTAATCGGCTGGCTTCTCATTGCATATGGACTCTTAGTCAAAACGGACTTATGGAATAAGAGGACTTCAATCATAATTCAGGTCGGGAAATACGCCAATATAGATTATGTGTACTGCTATTTATTGTTATTTACACTGAAGGTTATGGGAGACAATGGAGAAAATAAATGATTGTGACTTGATCGGAGAGTCCTGACCCTTGAAGACCTGGTTAACCTGGTTCCTCACAAAAGAAAAGTGGGACTAGTGTTACTATTTTCTTTTTTTCATGCACAGTGAGTTAATCTGCCTCAGGTCCTTTATCAGTGCACACTTTCTGGGCTTTATAAAATACTCCTCCCAACATTTGCATTGAGTTGATTAAAATTCCCAACAACACTGCTGAACCTAATAGGCTTATACTGCACAAGTAAAACACACATTCACTTTTTTTTTTAATTATGCTAGTGCTAAGAATGGTGCACCACCAAACCATTTGGTCAGTGGAGGTCCCTTTTTATTGATAAACAGGGTACAGGGGGTGATAGTGTATAGAGAAACAGAAGGTCTACACCCAGTACTTGTATACTTACAAAGTTTATCTGTACAGTAGGGGTGGCTTATTAACTATATGACACCGATCAGGTATAACATTATGACCACCTTCTTGTTTCTACACTCACTGTCCATTTTATTAGCTCCACTTACCATATAGAAGCACTTTATAGTTCTACAATTACTGACTGTAGTCCATCTGTTTCTCTGCATACTTTTTAGGTTTTACCCTGTTCTCCAATGATCAAGACCACTACAGAGCAGGTATTATTTGGGTGGTGGGTCATTCTCAGCACTGCAGTGACACTGACATGGTGGTGGTGTGTTAGTGTGTGCTGTGCTGGTATGAGTGAAGGAGACACAGCAGCGCTGCTGGAGTTTTAAACACCTCACTGTCACTGCTGGACCAGGAATAGTCCACCAGCCAACAGCGCCCCATGAGCAGCGTCCTGTGACCACTGATGAAGGTCTAGAAGTTGACCCACTCAAACAGCAGCAATAGATGAGCGATCGTCTCTGACTTTACATCTACAAGGTGGACCAACTAGGTAGGTGTGTCTAATAGAGTGGACAGTGAGTGGACGCGTTATTTAAAAACTCCAGCAGCGCTGCTGTGTCTCTCATACCAACACCATGTCATTGTCACTGTAGTGCTGAGAATGATCCACCACCTAAATAATACCTGCTCTGTGGCGGTCCTGTGGGGGTCCTGACCATTGAAGAACAGGGTGAAAGCAGGCTAAAAAGGTATGTAGAGAAACAGATGGACTACAGTCAGTATTTGTAGAACTATAAAATGCTCCTATATGGTAAGTGGAGCTGATAAAATGGACAGTGTGTGTAGAAACCAGAAGGTGGTTTTAATGTTATGGCTGATCGGTGTGCATACAAAGTATAGGTAAAAATAGTATTATAGCTAAAAAGATACAGCAGGTATGATAAGTCAATCATCTATAAAAAGGCACTTTTCAGCTGGTGTTATACTTTGTAGCTAAAATCTATATTGGAAATTGCAAACAAAATAATTTAGTGTAATAAAACCACCACCTAACCAGTCTCAGTCTGCTCTTGGCACTTAATAAGCCCAGTCTTAGTCTCTTTTGGCCACTGGCCTGCAGATCATGCTCATATCACTGTGGGTCAGAAAGGACATCTGCTGGACTGCATCAGTGACTCGTTCCCTAACACATTTAAGGTCATCGCTCTCGCTATGCTCTTGCTCACAGCCCTGTCCTGTATCTGCTGTCTCTGTAACACGAGTCCACTACTGCAGCTCATGGATCAATTCTGGAGTAAACCGAGCCACACTGACATGATCTATTGTCAGACTTCAGGGTCTGTGAGCTGTACAGTGCTTATAAAGGTCGGGCGCTAAAGCTTCTGTGCCATGCTCTAGTTCCGTGTACAATTAGGTAAACAGCAGATTTGCGAACGTTACATGAAAGTGACATGATGCAGAAGCATGGTAATGTGCTCTCACACAGCAGGATGGCAGTGCACATTGCCAAATACACCTAGATGCCAAAGCACTGGCTTAGAAAAGCAATGCTTTGGGCTGAGCTGAGTCGTAGGAAGTGTGTGTGCATACATTTTTTGCCAATTTCACTGACCTACTAAGCAAAGCTGAGAAGATGAGCTTGCTTTGTTCAACTTTAATTGGTCACATCTTCAGGCAACCCTCATTTCCAACTGTATAATGCATTATAAACCAATGAGCTACAGTGTGTCTGTGAAAGCATACAGCCCTAGGGCCAACACCAACCGAGTAGGAGTTATGTCGCATGTTGTGTATATATACAGGTGATTACAGCTCTCAACGCCTCCAAATTGCGTCTGGTAGAACTGATTGTAATTTAAAGAGCTTACCAAACATATACACAGACTCAATGAGGCAGCAATAAAATCATAAACATTTTAAATATTAGTTACCCTTTGCACGGTCTGTTAGTAATCAAGCAATCATTTTCAGTTTGGCTCTGTGCCCAGTAATTTATACCGGGGGTTAAACATCACGGATACGCTATCATCTAAATCTTGCTCATCTAAATCTTGATACTGATACTGCCATCCTCATAGTAACAGTAACAGTGGCGACTAGGCAACAGTGGGGCTTGAAGCAGTGACCTTTCAATGAACAGTTCAGTACCTTACCTGCTGAGCTATCACTGCCAAACATGAATCCAAAAACTTGTGGACACCCAGTACTCAAAACCATAGTTGACCATCAATTACTGTTATAATAGACTGGACCTGGGTTCAATCCTCGCCTTCGGTCACTGTCAGATTGACCGGCTGCTCCAAATTGGCCCTTGGTGTGAGTGATCAAATGTATGAATGTGATGAACTGACTCTGAGAGCAAGCTGAGGGCAAGCTGGAGCCTAGTGGTTAAGGTAAGGGGCTAGTATTTAGAAGGTCGCTGGTTCAAGCCCCAACCACTGACGGGTTGCTGTTGCTGGGCCCTTGAGCAAGGCCCTTAACCCTCAATTGCTCAGACTGTATACTGTAACTGTAATGTAATTCGCTTTGGATAAAGGCGTCTGCTAAATGCCAAAAATGTAAATGACTTCCTCTGCACTGACACCAGACTTGATTCTGGCCTCCACCAATACCCCAGTCATGATGCTAAGGCCAGGGTTGTGTGCAGGTAAGGGCTTTCCAAAACTGAAGCAATTAATTCTCTGTAATGCTGTAAACATATAATGTGTTAATAGTTCCCTGTATTTAAACAAATGGGACCCAGCTTTGACTATTAAAACAGCCCCACACCCTTTACAGTTGCCAATATATTTGCCAACCATTTACATTTTCGGCTTTTAGCAGACACCTTTATCCAAAGTGACTTGCAGTACAGTACTAAGACTGTATATAATCTAAGCAATTGAGGGTTAAAGGCCTTGGTCAAGGGCCCAACAGCAGCAACCTGGTAGTAGTGGGGCTTGAACCAGCAACCTTCTGTTTACTAGTCCAGTACCTTAACTGTTAGGCTACAATGTCCCCAATGTCCCCAACTATAGCAATCTTTGGATGTTGGACTTTGGACAAAGTGAAGCTTGTGCCAAATGTAAAGGCATTGATTCGTAACACTAGATAATACATTTTGAGTTTGATGCCAGTGTGCTTTATACCAATCTTGGCATTGGTTTTCAGGCCTACAGTTTTAATAAATTAGAAAGTCGAGTATGTGCCAGGCTTCTAGTTCAACATCAGTGCTTAAATACTGTATACAAAACTGACTAATTGGGCACATACAATATATAGTTGGACAAGGGCCAAATTGTGATGGCTAGACGACTGGGTCAGAGCATCTCCAAAACTGCAGCTCTTGTGGGGTGATCCCGGTCTGCAGTGGTCAGTATCTATTAAAAGTGATCCAAGGAAAAAACAGTGGTAAACCGGTGACAGGGTCATGGGCGGCCAAGGCTCACTGATGCACGTGGGGAGTGAAGGCTGGCCCATGTTGTCCGATCCAACAGACGAGCTACTGTAGCTCAAATTGCTGAAGAAGTTAATGCTGGTTTTTGATAAAAGGTGTCAGAATACACAGTGCATCGCAGTTTCTTGCGTGTGGGGTTGCATAGCCGCAGACCAGTCAGGGTGCCCATGATAACCCCTGTCTACCACTGAAAGAGGCAACAATGGGCACGTGAGAACTGAGGTCTTAACTTGGCCTCCAAATTCCCCAGATCTCAGTCCAATGGAGCATCTGTGGGATGTGCTGGACAAACAAGTTTAATCCATGGAGGCCTCACCTCACAACCTACAGGAGTTAAAGGATCTGCTGCTAACATTTGGTGCCAGATACCACAGCACACCTTTAGTGGTCTAGTGCAGTCCATGCCTTGATGGGTCAGGGATGTTTTAGCAGCAAAAGGAGGACCAACACAATATTAGGAAGGTGGTCATAATGTAATGCATGATTGGTGTGTGTGTATATATAAATATATATACATATATACATACATGTATATAATGGTTACGGCTGACCCAGTACAGGCATACACCTGAGCAGACCTAGAAGAGCTGTAAGCTTAGAACAGCCAGACAGCAGCTTGCAGTGTTTGTCTCTTTATCCCCAAACCCAGCGAGAGCAGCGCCCTCCCAGCTGTCATTTGTCTTGCTTTCTCTCCCATCTGCTCTAAGCAAAAACACACAGCCATGGCACTGCCAACCTGAACCGCATACCACAGCACAACACCAATTTCCCTGGATCAGATCAGTGGGTGTGGACAGCCTTTATGTTGGGTTGTAAAATGTTAAATACAGTACAAACCCCTTTTCCGGAATAGTTTTGCTGTCTAGTAAAATGCAGTAAATCTGTGATCTCTGATTTGTTAATTCAGTTGGATCTTTATTAAAGTAATAAAAGTATAAAGAAAAGACTTCCACTGTTTTATCAGATCAACTAAATATTACCAAATTCAGAAATGTCTTTACAAGCAATGATGGGTCAGGGCTCATCACACTGTGCCAAAATTCATGAGAGATCTGTCAATCAGTTCAAACAGAACGTTTCTTGCACCCAGGTGGTGCAGCTGGATATTCTGCTAGTACACCAGCTCTGTGAATTCTGTGCACATGGAGATCAATGGAAGACTAATTGGCTACAATAAGTTGGGAGAAAAAGGGAGAAAATCCATAAATAAAATAGTAACAAAATATTTTAGGTCCTTTACCATCTACTGTACATAATGTTGTGATAAGATTTAGAGAATCTGTATAAACTGCATGAGAAACCACTGTAATAAATGTAGCCACATGGGCTCAGTTGTACTTCAGAAATCACTGTCAC
Organism: Trichomycterus rosablanca; assembly: GCF_030014385.1. NCBI lineage: Eukaryota > Metazoa > Chordata > Actinopteri > Siluriformes > Trichomycteridae > Trichomycterus > Trichomycterus rosablanca. Next base: position 21,469,517 of record NC_085998.1, on the reverse strand, counting down.
TTAAAACAGTCCCCCAAAAAAAGCAACCTGAAACTCTATTACACAAAGAGAAAGATGTACATCAGTATTTTGCAAAAACGCTGTAGAGTTCCTTAGGCCTGAGCTCATCTCAGAAAGACCAAAAGACAGTGGAAATGTGTTCTGTGGTCAGATGAGTCTATGTTTCAGGAAAAAAAAAAACTATAGTCAAGTTCTCTGTGACAAAGATAGAAAACTTCCGCCATGGTATGAGGGTGCATCAGTGCCCACGGCATGGGTGACTTGCATATTTGTGAAGCTACCATTGATGTAAACGTCTATATTGGGATTTTAGAGAGACATACAGTGGTGTTCAAAAAAATAGCAGTGATTCTAAAAAAGCGAATAAAGCACAAAATCATTATAATAACTTTTATTTCCATAAATGCAAATGCACTGAAAATACTCCACTTTCAATTCTAAATCAAAACATTAACAAAATTTAGTCAGTTTGTGTCAATCCTTTACAGAAAATTAAGAAAAATGAATATTAGGCTGTTCAAAATAACAGCAGTGCCAGCATTTTTCTTTAAAAACTCAAAAAATTTATCTATAACATGAAAAAATGTTTGAGGTTTCACTTTACTTTAAATTACTGAACTAATATTTAGTGGCAGAACAATTGTTTCCGAGATCTGTGTTGCATGGAGTCAACCAACTTCTGGCACCTCTGAACAGGTATTCCAGTCCAGGATGATTAGACTACATTCCACAATTCTTCTGCAATTTTGGGTTTTGCCTCAAAAAAACCACTCTATTACCTCAATCTTGTTTGTCTGTAACCAAGATGTTTTGGGTCATTGTCATGTTGAAACACCCATTTTAAGGACATTTCTTCTTCAACATAGGGCAACATGATCTGCTCAAGTATTCTGATATATTTAAACTGATCCATGATCCCTCGTATGTGATAAATAGACGTAACACCATGGTATGATAAACATCCCCATATCATCATTTTGTACCACCGTGCTTTACTGTCTTCACAGTGAACTTTGGCTTGAATTCAGTGCTTGGGGGTCGTCTGACATACTGTCTACGGCCACTAGACCCAAATAGAACAATTTTGCTTTCACCAGTCCACAAAATGTTGAGCCATTTCTCTTTGGACCAGTCAATGTGTTGGGTTTGTTTTGTTTTCATTACTCTACTACACTTTCAAGTCAATTTTTTGCTATGTAGAAATAGCATTTCTACTAAAAACAGTGATTTATCAGGTTAATGGTGTTGGACTGCTATTATTTTGAACACTACTGTATGCTTCTATCAAAGTGGACTTCTGCAAAGTCCAAGACAATGCCAGGTCTCATTCTGCACGCACTACAACAGTGTGGCTTCGTAGACACTGGGTGAATGTGCTTGACTGGCCCGCCTGTACATCAGATCTGTCTCCTGTTGAAATCGTATACCACAACATTAACAGTCCTTTTCAACCTTAGTCCGAAGCACAGGGCATCCATTTTCTCCAAAAAAAAAAAAAAAAAAAAAACGATATGGAAAACTGATTTGTCTGACCACAATAGACATTTCTACTGTGTGATGGTCCATCCCAGATGCCTTTGAGTCCAGAGAACTTAATGCCACTTTTGGACATGATTAACATAAGGCTTCTTTTTTGCACAGTAAAGTGATGGAGATGACAGGTTTTCAGCTTAGGCTTGCCTCCTATACGCACTGAAATTCCTCTAGATTGGTAGAATTCCCTTCATATTTTTTACTTTATTACTAGCTTTAAATTGCCACCGCCCCAACTTTTTTAGACTGTGTTGCAGGCCTGAAAAGCAGGAATGGATGTTTGTTAACAAATGAAATGAAGTTGGCCAGACAAAACATGAAATCTTGGGTTCATACTTTCTGCATTTTTTTTTTCTGATTTAAGGTTGTAAATGTGATTATATTTACAAAACACAATTACAACAATCAGTGAAAATGTTGAAAGTCTTCTTTCTACTCTTGATAGTTAAATAAATTAAAAAAATTAAACCCACTTTATGGTAGAGGTTTTAGCTAGAGCTTTAGATTCATGAATACCAGGATGAAGCTGAGAACACCACAGACAGAACAGTAAAAGTGCTGCTGTAATGAACTTGACATTGACACTGGAGTGCCTGAGCATGCACATAGCCTAAGGTTGGAGCTTTATTTCATTTTAGCTTTATTTTAGGTGACTATTGTGCTTAATTTGTACTCTGTGAATAAAGTGTAGCCTATTGGTGTGCTTTAATCAGTAAACACTCAGCTATTTATGCTTTGGTTTAATGTGTACTTGGGGACAAGTGCTTTCAGAACAACCTCTTATTTTTAAATTAATAAAGTTACTATCGCTAACAAACAGGTCGGCTTTGAACATAAAATGGATTTATTAGAATATATCTTGACCTGTCTGGCAGACGCTTATGGGTGGTATTTTCACAGCATTCTGCAAGCTGCTGAGTAGAGTCATTTACTGTTTTTACCACTTTACTGTTTAAGATGCTTTATTAGTTACTGTTTGGGTTTTAAGGAAACATGTGTATGATTGTTTAATAAAGTTTATGAGCAGCAATTGGTGATCATTAGGCCTGAGCCAGAGTGGTGGCGTCTATATTAATAGATGGGCTATATCTCTAAGATGTGTCACTAGAGACATGACACTATTTAGCTTGAAATGATGTGTGGAGAATAGCTTTATGTATTTCGTGGTGATTTTCATCTAGTATGATTTGCACTGTAGATTGGTAGTTACCCTGTTCTGGTTACCAGACCACCATAGTTGTATTATTCCCTTTTAATTCTTTATTTCCCCGAAATTCTCTGATCCTAAGACCTATCCAAATTCCACTGCTGTTTCTATTCTAATACTGTTTCTATTTGTAATAAAGCAATTCTATTTAATGTGATGTATATTATATTATAGAGCGGCACGGTGGCTAAGTGGGTAGCACTGTCGCCTCACAGCAAGAAGGTCCTGGGCTTGATCCCCAGGTGGGGCAGTCCTTTCTGTGTGGAGTTTGCATGTTCTCCCTGTGTCTGCGTGGGTTTCCTCCGGGTGCTCCGGTTTCCTTACATAGTCCAAAGACATGCAAGTGAGTTGAATTGGAAACACTAAATTGTCCAAGACTGTGTCCGATATAACCTTGATGAAACTGATGAACCTTGTGTAATGAGTAACTACCATACCTGTCATGAATGTAACCAAAAGTGTAAAACATGACGTTAAAATCCTAATAAACAAACAAACAATATTATTCTCCTACAATTCACTAGGAGAAATACAAGTTACCAGTCCATCACAGGGCAAACACACACACACATATTCATATCTGGACACTTTTAGTATCTCCTATTAATTTGACTTTAATATCTCCAATTACCCTCCAATTAACCTGATAAATAGCATGTTGTTGGACTGTGGGAGGAAACTGGAGCTCCGAGAGGAAACCTACTCAAACATTTCGGCATTTAGCAGACGCTTTTATCCAAAGCGACATACAGTACTGTGACGGTATATTGTCCAAGCAATTATGGGTTAAGGGCCTTGCTCAAGGGCCCAATAGTGGCAACCTGGGAGTGGTGGGGCTTAAACCAGTGACCTTTTGATTACTAGTCCAGTACCTTAACCGCTAGGCTACACAGACAGAACCCAGACCCAGCTTTACCTTTGATTCAAACTCAGGACCTTCTTGCTGTGAGGCAACAGTGCAACCCAATTACATTTACTTTGACTTTTGTTTGCAGACAGTTTGAACCTGAGATATTTCATGTTTTATCTGCTCAACTTCATTTCATTTATTAATAAACATCCATTCCTGCATTTCAGACCTGCAACACATTCCAAAAAAAGTTGTGATGGGAACAGTTTAGGGCTAGTAATGAGGTGAAAAAACTAAATAATGATGTGATTCCAAACAGGTGATGTCAACAGGTGATTGTAATCATGGTTTGGTACAAAAGCAGCATTCAGGAGAGGCTGAGTTTTTGATGAGCAAAGATGGCCAGAGGATCTTCAGTTTGTCAACAAATGTGAAAGAAAATGATTGAAATGTTTAAAAACAATAAACCTCAAAGAAAGATTGAAAGGAATTTGCATATTTCTCCCTCTACAGTGCAAAATATCATTAAACGATTCAAGGAATCTGGGGGAATTTGTGCGTAAAGGCCAAGACGCAAGCTTATCCTGAACGCCCGTGATCTTCCATCCCTCAGACGGCACTGCATCAAGAACCGCCACTCAACAATAGCTGATATAACCACATGGGTGAGGGATTACTTTGGCAAACCTTTGCCAAGCTCTACAATACAGAGTTACTTGCACAAATTCCACTAAAAACTTTACTGTGCAAAAAAGAAGCCTTATGTTAACCATGTCCAGAAGCAGCGTCGATTTCTCTGGGCTAGAAGGCATCTAGGATGGACCATCACACAGTGGAAATGTGTATTGTAGTCAGATGAATCAGCATTCCAGGTCTTTTTGGGAAAAAATGGATGCTGAAACACTAAATCAATTGGTATCCTCTGTGCCAAAAAGTATTTTAAGTGTGGTGAAAAGGAATGGCAACATTACAAAGTGGTAAATGCTTTACTGTCCCATTTTTTTTAAATATGTTGCAGGCCTGAAATGCAGGAATGGGTGTTTATTAATAAATGAAATGAAGTTGACCAGACAAAACATGAAAAATATCAGGTTCATACTGTCTGCAATCAAATAAAAGTCAAAGTAAATGTAAGATTTTTTTATTATTTGCATTTTCCATGCTGTCCCAACTTTTTCTGATTTGGGGTTGTATTTTATATGCTTTGTGTATGTTATATTGACTTGAGACTTGACTTAGACTGTAGCCTAAAGACTCGTAACTTGACTTGGCCTCTAGTCTAAAGACTTCTGACTTGACTTGGACTTGTATTTCATGAGTTCTAAACATTTCTGACACACACACACTCACTGACACCCTTGTGTGGCAGACCACACACAGGAAGTACATCCTCCCAAAAGAGGAAATAAAATATCACCACAAACACGACAATGAAAAAAACCTAACAGGCCTCCAAACCTACCAAACTCCACACATGTGGTTTAAACTAATCACTTTTTTGATTAGGAGATCTACGTATTGTTTTACACTTACTTCACCATGTCAAAAAATAAATAAATAAATACATTTAGATAAAGATCGCTTAATGACCCGTTAAAACAAACATTTAATAGATAATAAAAGTAGAATAGCTGTAAATGTGCTCCTAGACAACACCCTCACACTCAATAATGCTGAAAATGACAGTGGAAAACCGCAAAGCTTTCTGAAATTACGTGAGATGTTGCTTAGCTTATGTTTTCCACTTGATCACAGACTTACACACAAATCCACCCACCACATGCACACTGGTTGGATGTGGTGGGTGTTTTGGTAAAGGTTATGAATGATTTCAAAATCTGAACAGTCCAATTTAGTACATTTACTCATTTTATCTTCTCAGCCGTAATCAAGCACACATTTGAAGTTAAGAGATCACATACACTTGCAAGTGAGATGTGCACTTCATATGTACAGTACATCAGTCATAACAGTTTCTAACAGTTGTAGTTAATGATATAATGGAAACTATATGTTTCTAACTTTGCAGCAACAGTTTAGGGAGGGTCCTAGGGGACAGAGGTAGCCGAGTGGGTAGAGTGTTGGACTATCAATCAGAAAAATCAGATGACCATTGAACCCCGGCTCTGCCATGTAGCCACTGTTGGGTCATTGCGCAAGACACTTTAACCTCTTGGTTTAAGGGGTGCTGTATAATGGCTTACCCTGCACTGTGATCTCAACTTCCAAACAAGCTGGGATATGCGACAAAAATAATTTAATTGTACTATATACATCTGCATAATTATATATGACAAATAAAGGCATTCTATTCTTTTCTATTCTATTCTATACTATTCTGTACTGTTCCAGCATGATTATAGCTAGGTCTATAAAGAAATAAAGAAAATATTGGTATAAACAACCTCCAGTGGCTGTGTAATAATAACACTATGACACGCAGATACATTACATTAAACATTTTGTAAAAACTTAATTAATCAGATAATGTATGTTTTTATCCTAGATTAGATGTCTTATTTGTATTATTATTATTTTTTTTTAATTATCTATTTTTTCCCACTTTTTCCCCCAATTTTTATCCCTATTCTAGTCATGTCCAATTACCCTGATTGTGTCCTCTATACTGATTCGACCCTTTTTGCCGCTGACTGAGGACGGCAAACCTCCGGCACGCAATCAGTACAGCCTGCATTTTTCACCTGCACGAGCCGAGTTCATACACCGAGAGACACTGCGCACGGAGGGTCACACCCCCCTCAATGTTATTCCTCAGCCCTGTGCAGGCGCCGTCAGTCAACCAGCAGGGGCCGCAGTTGTACCAGTTATGAGGACCTATGCTCCGACTCTACCCCTAAGACCCTGAACAACAGCCAAACGTTGTTCATACTGCCGCCCAACCCAGTCGGAAAGGCAGAGCTGAGTTTCGATACGATGTATCTAGAAACCATTTGCTTAGACAATATGCTGTCACTACTGTCATCTGCTAAATGTAAACACATATGCAATATATATGTATATGTATAGATACATCAATCAGGCATAACATTATGACGACCTTCTTGTTTCTACACTCACTGTTCATCAGCTCCACTTACCATATAGAAGCACTTTGTAGTTCTACAATGACTGACTGTAGTCCATCTGTTTCTCTGCATGCTTTGTTGGCCCCCTTTCATGCTGTTCTTCAATAGACAGGACTCTTCCAGGACCACTACAGAGCAGGTATTATTTGGGTGGTGGGTCATTCTCAGCACTGCAGTGACAATGACATGGTGGTGGTGTGTTAGTGTGTGTTGTGCTGGTATGTGTGGATAAGACACAGCAGCGCTGCTGGAGTTTTTAAACACCTCACTGTCACTGCTGGACTGAGAATAGTCCACCAACCAAAAATATATCCAGCCAGCAGTGCCCCATGGGCAGTGTCCTGTGACCACTGATGAAGATCTAGAAGATGACCAACTCAAACAGCAACAATACATGAGCAATAATCTCTAACTTTACATCTACAAGGTGAACCAACTAGGTAGGAGTGTCTAATAGAGTGGACAGTGAGTGGACACGGTATTTAAAAACTCCAGCAGTGCTGCCACTCATACCAGCACAACTCACACTAACACACCACCACCATGTCATTGTCAGTGCAGTGCTGAGAATCATCCACCACACATCCTGTGGAGGCCCTGACCATTAAAGAACAGGGTGAAAGCAGGTAAAAAAGTATGTAGAGAAACAGATGGACTACAGTCAGTAATTGTAGAACTACAAAGTGTTTCTATATGGAAAGTGGAGCTGATAAAATGGACAGTGAGTGTAGAAACAAGGAGGTGGTTTTAATGTTATGGCTGATCGGTGTATATACATATATAAAATATAAAAGTACTGAAGATCCAAAAGTTTTTGGTCAATACTGACTTACACTGACTCCAAAGCAGAGCAGCATTTTCTGACATATTACAGCTAGTCTGTACCTAAAAGTATAGCTAAAGTTAAAAAACAAAAAAAAACAAAAAAAAAAACACTACACTTGTTTTCTTGTTCTTTTCCTACTTCTTGAAGGCTTTGATAAGGTCACTCTGATGACCTGTAATGCCAGACATGCTGTAATTATATTAGCATTTCTCATCTAATTGTATGCCAGGAATGAAAAAGCTGACCTTTTCAAAACTCCATTTTTTTTCTCAGAGTTTCAAGTGAGCAGCTTTGCATTGCTAACTAAGTTTCAGCTGCAAGTCATTTTATTATCTCCTCTCTTCTCTCTGCTGCCAGACAGCAGGACTAGCTGGAGCAATGGTTCTCAACCTTTTTATTAACTGGGCCAGACCAGAAATTAAGAGCGAGTCTCACAGACTGAATGCACACAAGAGTGTACGGTAATAATCACCACAATATATAAAATGCCAAGTCAGAGTCCATTCATGTCCCAAGTGGGCATGACCAGGCTGTGATGGGAGATTTTAGATCTAAATGGTCCACCACTGCAGCACAGTTAGGAATGTAGACTTGATGCAGCATTTTAGCTTTAGTCATTATAGCTTCACAAGTGCAAATCACCTTCCTGGAATTAATTTCTGGAACCAAATCAGGTCCTGTGTTTATAAAGAACTAATCAGCTAGATGTTTACTCTGGGATTATAATGTTACACTATTAAAATATTGCATTAGAACTGTTTAAATATATTAAATGTGAACGAAGGGAGTGGTTGGCTTAGTCCTCTCTGAATAGCCAAGGTGAAACAAAAACATGCCCGCCAGTTAGCCACTGTCTGCACGATCCAGCATTCGTTCTTGTTAAGTGACCAAGCCAACCTAAATCATTTTACCACTCATTAAGGCATTAGTCTTACTGTTTGACCATTGTTAGGGTCAGTGATTTACATTTATAGGGCTTGGCTTAAAGCTGTGAACCTAAATCTTTGCCCTTAATCATTTTACATTGGTACTTTATTAGAAGTCTGCCTTGCTTGCTAAAATCAACAATAAAAAGCACGAACAAAAAACATTTTCCAGCAATAATCAAATGTTTTAAACAGTTATTGGGTTATACTGTCAAATCTCAACTGTGTCAGTTGTATCACCAGAAAAACAAAACTACTAGGCATATTGCAGACAGGATGAACCTGAAATATTTCATGTTTTGTCTGGTCAACTTCATTTTATTTATTAATAAACATCCATTCCTGCATTTCAGGCCTGGGAGACATTTCAAGGTTGGGACAGTAAAGCATTTACCACTTTGTAACGTTGCCATTCCTTCTCACAACACTTAAAAGATGTTTTTGCACCGAGGAGACCAAGCAATTTAGTGTTTCAGCTTTTATTTCGTCCCATTCTTCCTGCAAACACGTCTTAAGATGTCTAACAGTACGGGGTCGTCGTCACATTTTTCATTTCAAAATTCTCCACACATTCTCTCTTGGGGACAGGTCAGGACTGCAGACAGGCCAGTCCAGTACCCGTACCCTCTTCTTCCACAGCCATGCCTTTGTAATGTGTGCAGCATGTGGTTTTGCATCGTCTTGTTGAAAAATGCATGAACGTCCCTGGAAAAGATGACGTCTTGAAGGCAGCATATGTTGCTCTAAGATCTCAATGTACTTTTCTGCATTAATGCTGCCATCACAGAAGTGTAAATGACCTTTGCCAAGGGCACTGACAGTTCTTGCTGATAAAAGTCTGGATGGACAGTTCATCTTTGGTTTAGAGCATACGGCATCTACTTTTTCCAAAGATCTGGACAAATTCCACTGTGTCATTCTCTATCCCAGATGCCTCAAGCCCAAACTTTACTTTTGCACAGTAAAGTTTTAAGTATAATTTGTGCATGTAACTCTGTATTGTAGTGCTTGAAAAAGGTTTGCCAAAGTAATCCCTCACCCATGTGGTTATATCAGAGACATTTGTTGACAAACTGGAGATCCTCTGCTTATATTTAATGCTCAAAAGCCTTTTGTGCATACTGCTGTTTACCAAATTATGATTACAATCAACTGTTGACATCATCATCATTTTTAATAGAGATGCAGGAATGGATGTATATTAAATTAAGTTGACCACATCTTCATAGGGCGGCACAGTGGCTCAGTGAGTAGCACTGTCACCTCACAGCAAGAAGGTCCTGGGTTTGATTCCCAGGTGGAGCGGTCTGGGTCCTTTCTGCATGGAGTTTGCATGTTCTCCCCGTGTCTGTGTGGGTTTCCTCTAGGAGCTCCGGTTTCCTCCCACAGTCCAAAGACATGCAAGTGAGGTGAATTGGAGATACAAAATTGTCTATGACTGTGTTTGACAATAAAGACTTGAATTGATGAGTAAAATAAAGATATATTCATACTGCTCATACTGTCCGCAATGAAAGTCAAAGTAAAATATCATATATCAGTATTTTCCGTAGTTACATAATGCAAAACTGATAGTGAGGACGTTTTCAACATTTTGTGAAATTTATGTCGTTAGGAAATACAGCTGTTCAAAAAGCATAAGAAGTAGAGGGGAAAGTATTTCACACTTGATAAAATGTATCAGTTTATTCGCTACATGAGTGGATATGTGTGAGCACACATTAATGCTGCACGTCTAGGTTCGTGCTTCACCTCCAAATATGAAAAAAAAAAAACTTGCCTATCAGTCAGTCACTCAATTACAAGATGTTCTTGTGGAAAACATGCCATGCTGCACCCTATGGCACTATAGTTAATCACTGTGTTTAGTATGTAATGTGAAGAGATTCAGCAGGATTTGAAAGGAATTTAACTTATCATGAAAACTACATGTCAGCTTTAGTACTTGTCAGCTTTTCCACATGTTAAAAAATACCTGCTAAAGATCAAAGTATGACCACAGGAGCGGACAGGTCTGAAAGACAATGGCCGGGGTCTCCTCTCTCTGACTGATCACCAAATGTGAACTGAAATGACAATGAAACCTGCACAGAGTTGCTACTTTTTTTTGCATTTGCCAGAGCCGCAACTTCCACCCAACAAAAGTAATTAAATTAAAATCTCGGCTATGAGCAACACCTTCTTGACATCAATGCCCGACCTCAAACAAGTTATTTTGAATAATTGGGCACGAATTTCCAGAAACGCACTTCAAAATCTTAAGAAATACCTTCCCACAGGATAAGAGGCTAGAAAACTTGGGCAGTGTAATATTATTGCCCACAGCAATTAGCTTTATTTTCTAACCTTTTTTAAATGTTATTTAATTTTCATCAACCACTTTATTTAGGTCAGGGTCAGGGCAGGTCCACTTCCACCAGTATACAATGGGTGCAAGGCAGATACACCTTGGACAGGGCACCTATCCATTGCATGGCTTTGGCCACCACCACTTTTTCAGACAGAGCCAATTATCTGGCCAGCCAACAACACAGCTCAGATTCAAACCATAAGCTCAGAGGTAGTGGGCAAGCAAAATAGACCGCTATACCACCTGAGCTATCTGAAAAAAGTCTAATTAGGATTAGCATCTATTATAGAGTGCCAATTCATTCATTTGGTTACATTCATCTTTGGTAACGACTGGTCAGAGTCCTAGTTAGACCAGACCTGAAAGTGAGGAAAAAAAGGCAGTGGGTGGTAACTACAGCACAAATCGCCAACCCTCTCAAATATGGAACGTTCCTGAGGCACTTGTTGTAGCCAGGAATTTTGGGCAGAGTGCCAGTTTATAACAGCGCATCACACATTTACTTATTCGTTCCCACCTACACCTAGAGGCAAATTGAAGCAGCTATAAGAGCATTTTTTGGGGATGTGGGAGGAAACTGGAATACCTGCCTACAGGATAAACGTGTCAAAATGGTGTCCATGGGAAAATATCAAACCTGAAACCTAAAACCTGATGCCCACAAGATACTGACCAAAAATAATTTCTATTTCTATGTCTATTTCTTCTCAAACAGAATCCATATATATAGTGAGTGAACATTCGGACAGCGGACAGTGTTTTTACGGTGTTTTCTTTATATTTTGTAAAATTCTGTATTAAAATGTCCCCAGAGAAGGTGCATTTTTTTGTATATTTACTCCTGCCAGTAGCTGTCACTGTGTATCAAACAGAGGGGACATTGAGTAAGAGAGAAGAAGAAAGTTATTCTTTCGTGAAATTACACCTACAAAATACAACGCTATTGAAATAAAGAAGGAAATAATACAGAAATATGACAGTTATTGTTGTTTCTGGTGGATACAATGTATTATGGTGTATAGTACAGCACACGTACTGTACTGAAATTTGATGTGTGTTTATGTACAGTACAGTACTAATGTGTATTGTTGTTTATTATTGTTTATTACAGGAATGTCTATTCTATAATTTAGGATTTAAGGGAAAATACACTTGTATTTATAACAAGAACAACAAAAAAGAGCATTTAAGACATTAGAAAGGTTAGGTAAGGGGGTGGTTTGGGAGGTCTGGCACGGATGAATTCTGTTTACATGATTTCTTATGAGAAAAAATAGGTTTAACTAATGAACATTTTAACTTAAGAACAGCCCTTCGGAACCAATTAAATTCATAAGTTAAAGGTCCACTGTAGTATATAGTGTTTTAATCTGTGTCTGAAAAAGAAAAACTTCTAAACTGCCGACACAGCTCATTTCTTTGCTGTTTTTGTTTATTTTTTTCACCATATTCAGTAAAAACCTCTCTCATCTGTTAACACTGTTGTGCTAAGGCTAACAGTTAACAAGTGAGCTAATCTGCACAGCACTACTCCATAGCGCTTTTAGTGGCGAACAATATCATATGATTTGCATCCTATTGAAGCTTACAGCTGTTGTATTAACTGTGCTACGGTATGGCAGTATATGAAAAATCCATACCATATGAGAAATCAAAGCTGGTATACCGAATGTACTGTGTATGTTAAAACTCAAACTTTACTATTGTTGATTTTTTAGCACAAAGAGAAGCCTACGATGGCTTAAGTTGTCAGTTTGTTCTTGCTAATGGAAAGGTGAAAGCCACAAGCATGTCGAGGCATGAAATTCATTACCACTCATTGTATGATATAATCATGATATGCAGCACTTAGATGATTTTATTCTGCTATTATAATGAATCATCACGCATCGCACGGACTCGCCGCTGAGAGTAAGCTTTAGGTCATCCCACTGCTGCTGACATCAGCCAGAAATTACACACGCAAAGAAATACACACCTACACTCTTTCCCATCACAAACCTACAAGTGTAAGCTAATGTATTTACACTAAAAACCTGTATTCGCTTCAACTAATCCAGTATCAAAGACCTTCTCGAGCTAGTGTTCTTTAAAGCCTGCCGTTTTCATCATTCTCCAGCAGTGTGCTGTTTTTCTTTTTCTCTTCAACATGTTTTAACCCATTAAAGAATAATAGGGCCAGGTCAAGAGCTTTTAGGAACTCTGAGAAAATAAAAAGGAGATTTGAAGGATGTACTTTGCTGTACATCTGATGGAAAAGAAAGAAAAAAACAAAAAACAAGAAAGTCGTGAGCATGTAAACCAAAGCTAGAGCAGGCAATTCTCCCCCCAGAAGCAAAATCGTCAAACTTTTAATGACTTGGGCAATTACCCCAAGTGAGCCTGCTTAATGGTGTACAAAGGACGTTGTTAGGCATGAGTTTCACATATGTGCACACAAAAAGTAGAGACAAAATAAAAACGAGTGATGGGTACCAAGGTTAATCCCTTGCATTCAGTCTTTTTCACTTAAACACAGTTTATTATTGGCACAACTGTGTCCCCTGAAGCCCTGTGCTTACAACAGGACTCGTAATATTATGGCCTGCCATCCACCAGAAGAGCTGTCGCTACAAAATCTGTCCCGATCAATAGTGTGGGTTCTTTCAGCAGAGGCATCCCTCATTAAACCCTATTGAATCCACTCGAGTAATTAAGGCCCTCGTGATTGCACCGACTAATTTAATAGCACATTTCAGCCCAAATATTCCACACTGTCCGGACGAGACAGGTGCACGTCATACTCAGGGCTAATAATTACAGGCTCGAGAAGTAAATCAGAGCTCAAACTGAGGGGACGAGCAGACAGGCAGGGAAGCTCGTTACAGGAATAATTCTGCCCTCCTGCACTATTATGGCAGGAATCCGCCCCTACACAGCTTTGCAATTAGCTTGTCAGGCTAAGACTTAGCAGTTTCTTTGGCTTCCTTTTTTTCCCTCCTCTCCCCATCTTCCTCCGCTAGGACGCACTTAAGGGGCAGCCAGGGAAACATTTCTGAAGGATAAGGTGGCATGCATGACATCGTCTATGCCTATTTCATTTTTAATACAGTGCGAATACAAAAAGCGGTAGAGCCAAGAAGAAAGGAATCTCTACAACCATCATCAAAAATGTGTGGTAGGGTTCTACCAAGTTTATGGCTCACTTACTCTACTGTAGTTACGGTAGTGGATTTTGATAATCACTTTTAGCAACAATTTCTAATTATTTTGGCTGATTAATTAGGATTGTTGTCTCAATAGCCAATAAGATTTAAATCTATTATAATTAAAATGTCCCAATACTGACATGAAGAAGAGAAAGGATCGGTCAGTACCTTTATACTTCAATGTGTGGATGATGTTCTTGAGATCATAAGTGCAACTCTTTTTTTTCACCAAATATGACAAGTTTAATGATTCCCAAAGTTCTACATTTGTCTTGATTTGTGTTCATTAATGTACCCAAAGTTAATACCTGAAATTATAGGAAGGTAGGAGCTAAAGAGCTTTCTTACCTTCACCCTAATTGGTACTGGTTGAATAGAATATATTCAGTAAACGACATCATCTTTTATAATAGCCAAGGTTTTGAATCTCACTGGTGCTCTTATCTGGCTGGGCGTCTACACAGACGGAATTTGCCATTTGGGAAAGGGGGTGGTTAAACAGCCAAGCCACTGAGAAGTGAATTTGTCAGTGCACTCTCTGTGCCTCCCACAGTCCAAAAACATGCAGTCAGGTTAATTGGAGACACTGAATTGCCCTATAGGTGAATGGATGTGTGTGTGTTTGCGTATGTGAGTCTGCCCTGCAATGGACTGGTGCCCCGACCCGAGGGTGTTACTGTGTGCCTTGAGCCCATTGAAAAGCTGGGATAGGCTCCAGCACCCCCCCCCCCCCCAGCGGTTAAGTCAGTGAATTTGCAGCATTAACAATACAGAACTTGACTATAGTCGTTTTGCAGTATTAACATATAGAACTTAATTTATTTCTATGCAACCTCTATGTATACATTTTAATCATATTATATTAATCAATTTTGTACTCAATTTATTGTAAATATGTACAACCCCAAATCTGAAAAGTTGGCACAGTATGGGAAATGCAGATGGACTGGATATATGCTTTGGAAGTATATAAAATAGTGGCGCTCAGGTGGCGCAGTGAGATATTCCGCTAGCACACAGGGGATTCTGAACTTTCTGTGTTAGATTCTAAGCTCTGCAATCGGTTGGCTGGGCGCCCCCTAGGAGGCACAATTAGCAGTGCTTTTAGCAGGCAAAATGGCCATTAGTCTGCTTTGTGGGAAAAGACCGGACTAAAAGCAGGACTGGGTCTTTGATGCTGTGTAAGCACCCTGTTTAGTTACCCGAGGCACCTGTACAGAAGTGGAGGAATGCAGCACAATGAAAGATCAGTGTGTGACTCTCCATGCGCACACACAAATCCACTGAAGTATGGGTGAATAAAAAGGGGTCGGTGGATTGCGCACATGTTAAAGGGAGCGTGTATCAGGCAAATATACACTTTTCAGATGCGATCAGGGTCCCCAGCAGAGGAAGACTAACTGGCTAGACCAGATTTGGAGGAAACAAGAAAAAGTATATTAAATAACAAGAACATAAGTGACTGAATACTTGTTTTCTCCCACACAATGTCTCCTTCAGGTGTTTGTGAACTTTGGATTCCAGTTGTACAATAAATCTATAAATAAAAGTTTTTTCTTCAATTGTTTAGTCAGAGCAAAACCAGCACAAGCCCTGAGGTTGTGTAATGATTTTTAATCAACAGGATTGTGTTATTTAAATAATAATGCCAATATGTGTGCAAATGAAACTATTAAGATATGCACATGTGTGAAAAAATAATTGCAAAAAGGTGAAAAACTGACAGACAGACCCCACACTGGAATAGAATGTGCTTCAGTGATGAACTGCTGTTTACTGTGTCCATGTCTTAAACTTTAGTTAAACTTTTAACAAAACTTCAGTCATCACACAAACTGCACATCAAGTTAGTACCTGATCTGGCTTTCATTATTTAAAAGATTTTGACACTACAACCCCAAATCAGAAAAAGTTGGGACCGTATGGAAAATGCAAATAAAATGCAGTGTTCCTTACATTTACTTTAATTTCATTGCAGACAGGATAAACCCGAGATAAAATTTTTTGTCTGCTCAACTTCATTTCATTTGTTAATAAACATCCATACCTGCATTTTAGGCCTGCAACACATTCCAAAACAAGTTGAGACGGGGGCAATTTATAGCTAGTAATGAGGTGAAAAAACTAAATAATGATGTGATTTCAAACAGGTGATGTCAACAGGTGATTGTAATCATGGTTTGGTACAAAAGCAGAATCCAGGAAAGCCTGAGTCTTTGATGAACAGAGATGATCAGAGGATCTCCAGTTTGTCAACAAATGTGTGAGAAAATTATTGAAATGTTTAAAAACAATGAACCTCAAAGAAATATTGGAAGGGATTTGCATATTTCTCCCTCTACAGTGCATAATATCATTAAACAATTTAAGGAATCGGGAGGAATTTCAGTGCGTAAAGCCCAAAGGCGCAAGCTTAAGCTGAACGCCCGTGATCTTCGATCCCTCAGACGGCACTGCATCAAGAACTGCCACTCAACAATAGCTGATATAACCACATGGGTGAGGGATTACTTTGGCAAACCTTTGTCAAGCACTACAATACAGAGTTACATGCACAAATACCACTTAAAACTTTACTGTGCAAAAAAGAAACCTTATGTTAACCATGTCCAGAAGCTGCGTCGACTTCTCTGGGTTTGGAGGCATCTAGGATGGACCATCACACAGTGGAAACGTGTATTGTGGTCAGATAAATCAGCATTCCAGGTCTTTTTTGGAAAAAAAGGATGCTGTGTGCTCCAGACCAAACGACCATCCAGACAAGTTCAGCAACAAGTCCAAAAGCCATGTTCTGTCATGGTATAGGCCTGTGTCAGTGCCCTTGGCAAAGGTCATTTACACTTCTGTGATGGCAGCATTAATGCAGAAAAGTACATTGAGATCTTAGAGCAACATATGCTGCCTTCAAGACGTCATCTTTTCCAGATTTTTTTTCAACAAAGTGGTAAATGCTTTACTGTCCCAACTTTTTTTGAAATGTGTTGCAGGCCTGAAATGCAGGAATGGATGTTTTTTAATAAATGAAATGAAGTTGAGCAGAGAGAACATTAAATATCTCAGGTTCATCCTGTCTGCAATTAAATAAAAGCCAAAGTAAATGTAAGAAACTCTGTGTTTTTTTTATTATTTGCATTTTCCATGCTGTCCCAACTTTCTCTGATTTGGGGTTGTATATATTTTGTCTTATGTGCCACAAACCACCTTTTATTGGTGATATAAGTTTGAGAAACTCATGATTATCCAAAGCGTAACAGAGCTAGTATAAAGACCACACTCCTGAAGGGACTTATTCCAATAACAGAACAAAACCAAACCAAAAAAAAAGAAAAGAAAAAAAGCAGACTTAAGCACTCTGTGTCCCAGCTTGCTCTTCAAGAGAATCCATTTGTTTTGATGGATTCCACAATTACAGACCTCAACACCCCTACCAGCCTTCTCCATATAAACCTCGATAGGTCACCAGATTTTACAGAACATTTCCTACAAAGACAAAACATGCAGTCTCCAGCATGAGCAGCTTATTTAATTAGCCTACTTACGGTACTGTCTCGTTTCAGAGCTGTGAACGCAGACTGGTGGCCGCGCAACACACTGATAAAGAATTTAACTCATCTTCACCATGAACGCAGAATGCTAATAACTATCTCCAGAGACAAGGATCATAATGCGTGGAGGACAACACACACACACACTTATACACACACTTGAGTGGCTAATAAGGGATTTAGAAGCATCTCTGTTAGGTCTCCAGTGAGAAGTCGAAACTAACACCACTGATAAGCACTATGCGTGATGCAGATGCTGACATCTGAAACCTGCTGGACACAATAACTATTAATTAAGAGTCAGAAAGCTTTGTGCTCAGCTCTGTGGTTCCAGGTAAAGACTGAAGCTCTGCTTAAATAATATGTTTGTATAACTAACTAAGTGGGGCATTTCAAACCGTCACCCTGTATGTTTAGCTAAATTAACCGACATTAAGTAATACTACAGTAGTGTTCCAAATCAACACTAGGAACAATGACAATTATTTAAAAATACGAGGGTTCTTCAAAAAGTTTCCGCACTTTTAAAAATCTATTTATTAAGAATTAAAAAAATTAATTACATCACTTTTCTACATAGTCACCTTCCCATGCATTTTTCCCAGCATCGTACCAACGTTTTAATGCCACCAGAAAAACATGTTTTTGGTTGAGCGCATAGCCACTGATGCACCGCTGCTTTCTCATAATCATTACATGAAAATCTTCCTCCCCTTAAAGCCCCTTTGAGCAGTCTAAAAAGATGCTAATCAGATTGCGCTAAATCCAGACTATAAACTCTTTCAGTCTCTCAGATACGACCAATAACTACTCTTCCCGCTCTCACCGTTTCCAACCAAAATATAAAAGTGTGGAAAATTTTGAAGATGCCTCATATCAGATATATTAATACATTCCACATGCCATTTCATTTCCAGTGGTGGTGCAGTGGTGGCACTACTGCTTGGATCCAGGGTTTGAATCCCTATCAGTGCTGTCAATCGATTAGGTTCCTACATACAGACAGGAATTGCTTTGTTTGGAAATGTGGCAGAGGCACCCATATTTGATTGGCGTCCTGTCCAGGGTGTGTTACCCTGTTTATTTCACATTGTCCTGGTCATGGTGCCTATTCTGGAAGCTTTATATTTATATATTTATAATAGAATATTTAGACCTGAAAGAAAGCATTTTCTATCCCTAACAAATACACTGATTAATTCAGCACTGAGCTACAAAACTCCTTTATTTTCATTTAGGATGTTTTTTTGCTGATGGTGTAGACCACGGTGCAGAGTGCAGACACTGATGATCCTCGTGGCCGTCTCTGTCTGCCTGCCTCCGTGTTTGGATCCCACCCAGCGCTGGTGTTATGCTGATAATTGGCCTGTCCTGTAAATTTGGAGTTTCTCACTCGGATGAACTGCAAGCTCCACACTTGCTGTTGGAGAGAAGGGGCTGAGCGTTAGATAGCAGGGAGAGCGGGAAAGGGGGGAGGTGGGTGCAACTGGCTGTTATGTTATCACCCTCAGGAGAGCGTGCAAAAACCTCAATTAGCTTTCCGCCAGCGCGGCAAGAAAGTTCTTTCACTGGCAAGACGGTGTGAATGGGGCGCATTCAGGGTTTGATGATGTACTGTTTTACAAACCCTGTTTCCAGAAAAGATGGGACGCTTTCTGAAAATGCAATAAAAACTAAAAACTGTAATTTGTTAAATCGCTTGAACTTTTATTTAACTGATAAAAGTACAAAGAAAAGATTTTAAGTGTTTTCACTTATACTTAGCTATACAAGTAACACTATTCTGACAAGTTCCACAATTAGCACTTTAACTGGCAACCTGTGAGGCCAAACTCTTTTATCATCTACAGTTCATAATATCATGAAAAGATTCAAGGAGTCTTGGTGCCCAAGGGCAGAACGTGCGTACTGTCTGAGAAACCAACATAGCCACATGGGCTCGGAAGTCCGACAAGTCCCAAAGTCTCTGGAGTCAAGTCATCTCAGATGGACCAAATGACAGTGTGAATGTGTTCTGTTGTCAGATGAGTCCACATTTCAGCTTGTTTTTGGGAAAAAAAGGGAACAGATTCTACATGCCAAAGAACAACTGACTGAACAATGACTGTTATCAAATAGAAGTAGAAAAACAGCATCTGTGATGGAGGTGCATGACAGCCCCCATATGTGAAGATACCACTGACGCGAAGGGTTAAATTAGTATTAGTATGCTGTCAATACACCTTTTTCCATGTCTATTTTAGCAGGACAATGCCAGGACTCATTCTACACAAGTTACAACAGCATGGCGGCATAGACATATAGAGTGTGTGTGCTTGCCTGGCCTGACTGCAGTCCAGATTTGTCTCCTATTGAAAATGTATGGTGCATCATAAAGAGGGCGAATAAGACAACGGTGACCACAAACTGCTGAGCAGCCGAAGTCTTGTATGCAGTAAGAAAGGGCAAAAAATTCAATTAAAATATACATTTGAAGAAAAAGGTGATGTGATCCAGTTTGTTTATATTTAAGAATTATCATTAAAAACACAAAAAATCTTCACTTTGCACTCTTCTATGTTGAATAAAGGTTTGGGTGATTAAAAAAATCTACAGATTTTTGTTTTATTGCATTTTTAGAAGGTGTCCCAATTGGAAATGGGGCTTTTTTGCAATTTCCCTTTTTTCAATCTAGTCAAATCTAAGTCCACAATTGTAACATCCTCTGTAACATTGTAAAGCCCACCACCCTGCCTGATGAGAGCCACAGACTGGCAAGTTCCCCCACCAACATACACAGTCACCAACCACTTCTTTTCACCTGTCAGAGAAGACTCACTCACCGCTATCCATGAATCAGCCATGATGGCACCTCAACTAACCAGCAAAGGCCACGATTGTAGCAACAATAAAGATTCACCATTCACAATTCACCATTCTCTCCCTCAAGACACAGCCAATCGTGACTGTCTGGGCACCAGCCCAATCGATAATACTGCTAAGATTCAAACTCGAAGCCTAGAGATATCAGAGGTGGTGAGCTAGTGCATTATTCTAACAGATATTCTATCAGAATCCACAGAGAATCCGAGAGGAATATTAAGATGACAAACAAACTTTGTTAAATCAAGGTTATGCAAAAGTTTAGACGCCTCTGGTAAAATTCCATGTTTTGTAGATTTTTTTCTATTAAGTAAAAGGTTGACCTACAAAAAATAAAGTAAAATAAAATAAAAATGGCATTTCCCAGCACATTATTATGCATTATTGCTGTTTATATGCCACATTTAACATAGTAGAAAAATAAAACACTTAAGATCATCTGAACTTTTGGATGTCACTTTTAAAAATGTCAAATTCAATCAACAGTTAAAATGTGCAGACTGTATATAGACTGTATTAACTTATTATTACTTGGACAATTAAAAAAACATGGACTTTGACCCAAACTATTCAAACACAAGCCTATATATATCAGTGTAGTTTTGTTTTAGAGGCCTGCCAGGACTAATGCATGTTGTGCTGTTTATACACACTTGCTGTTATAAATGAAATAACCACCTTACATTACATTTAATGTTCTGCTTTCTCCTTGAATACATTTATTTTTCACCATTACAGACAGTAGGTGAGTCTCTGGTATCAAAGAATATTTTTAACATACACAGTAACATGATCATATTAATAAAGAGGACATTAGAGGACATTACATCATGTGTGCACCTCCTGCCTAAGCACTGACTGGTTGGTAGGATAACAATAATTATGTGTTTATATTATTTTAACATTATTATTAAGGGTGTAACGAATCACAAATCTCATGGATCAGATCGTTTCATAGATTCTGAGTCACTGATTAGATCAGCATAAAAATACACAAATGTAACTTTGCTTTCTGTTCAATAATAAACTTAACTTTAGGACAACTTAACCTTAAACTTTTGCCCATGGCCTTAAGAGTGTGGCCATGCTCAACTCATGCTTTTCAAGCCACAATGCCTACATACTGTAACGATTCTGTCCACCATCCTTCTTCCACCATCAGTATATGTTACAAGAAAGCCAAAGGCTCCAATACATGTGATTTAAACAATGCGAGAGGCTTTTCAAGTTCTTTCTCTCCTCTAGCAGCTATGCCGTCGCTGCTTAGAACATGCTCCATTCACATGACACACAGCGGCTTTGTCTGTATCTTTCCACTGCATCACTGCTTAAGATTTAAAGAATTAACACTTAACTAAGTAATAATTTCATGCCTTTAACTAAGTATATTTTTAAGTTATTACTAAAACTTTATTCCACACTATTATGGTTAATCCTTGGCAATTGTGGGTGATCCATTCGGATCACGATTATCCATAGTCGTTACACCACTATTATTCACTGTTATTAGGTGTTAAGCTGGGTCTCAGTAGTGATTAGTGAAGTTTAAGACTTAGTTCCTTAGTAAACTTGGCACAATTTATCTCAGTGCACCACCTATTTACTGTGAATCACCCGTTCACTTCCTTCTTTGCACTTGGAATTTAAACCAGGCAGTTGGCTTTGTTTATGTATTTATGTGAAGGAAGAGTACCTGAAAGCCAACTTATAAGGACATAAAAAACAATCAAAATTCCACACAGACAGATTTGCATGTGAGGTTTGAACCCAGTTTCCTGAGAATGTGATATTTTGCAGCAACTACACTACTTGCTAAGCCACCGTGCCATCCTTTTTAATCTCTTTATATGTTAAATACAAAGCAGCCAGACTTTTCTTTTCTTATTCAAGAAGAAATATGAGTTTAGGTGGCACACCGGCACAGCTGGTAGAATTCATGGTGCTGCACATCATCATGGCTCTTATGTTACTGCGTTTGGTCTTCATTTCTATCACTGTTGGTGAAGAGTTTCCCTTGAGATGTTTCTTTAAGCGTTTTGGTTTTCTTTTATCTCCTAAATGCATGCAAAAGATAAATTGGCTACTCTGAAATTCACCCTAATGCCACACAACATCGTGGCTTTTATGGTGCTAGGTTCGATCCTTGTTTTTATCATTGTCTGTAAAGAGTTTTCCAAAACGACTGTGTGTTGATGCACTCCAGGTGGAAGTTCCCCTATATATTGTGGCCTCTCTCTTTCATTCTCGCCAGCTCCTTTCACACTTGCTTTTCTCTAAAGCCATTATACCATGATTTGGTCCGGTTTTCCGTAGACGTGAGATGTCAGCATTTATTTGGTTTCTAGAAACTGCCCCAGCTGTTGCAGGGTTTGGGCCTTGTGATGGAGCTGCACTGGGAGAGCGGATTGCACCAGAGGCTGCATCACATCCCTTTTCCGGGGCACTGAAAACACCAGTTGGTAGGCTAGAAGTTCATATATGGATGAGCCGGCAGGTTCTGATAGTTCCCTGTCTGTTCTGTTTGCAAGGGGTGATTTGTCGCAGATGGTCAGAGCAGCCTGCAATATTGTGAAATAAAGTTCTCCCTTCTGCGCTATACCGGTTCTATCCACTTTGTCCATTGTGGGTTGCTGACGTTTTAATGTCCTTCATTTGTTACTTTGTTACTACTAATTTGGTTGCTTATTTATTTGTCTTTTTGGCCACAGTATTGCTCTACCTTGATGAAATATTTGCAAATGGGTTCTATTTTTATTCTAGCAGGTCTGTGGAATTCGTTCTGCACTTTCTGTAGTGAGGTGTGTTCCAGCCCTGTTACACTAG
Source organism: Trichomycterus rosablanca (assembly GCF_030014385.1). NCBI lineage: Eukaryota > Metazoa > Chordata > Actinopteri > Siluriformes > Trichomycteridae > Trichomycterus > Trichomycterus rosablanca. The sequence continues at coordinate 21,446,321 of NC_085998.1, read as the reverse complement.
CTCTGAATTTGACCCTGTGTGTGTTAGTAAATGGACACCACCAATGGATTGACACAATGTCCAGGATGTATTTCTGCCTTGCTTCCAGTTTTTTTGGGTGGCATCAGACCCAAACTAACTGTGATTAGGATTAAAGGGTTAGTTAAGATGAATAAATAAATAAACATTAATTTTTAGCCGTTACTACATGCGTTGGTGTTTGTCCAATTAAAGGTTTGGCACCATATTCAGGGAATGATTGGTGTACACTAGGCTTCCTGAATCACACAGAAACAACTATTGCTGTAGGCTACAATGTTTTACATCAGCTCAACCCAAAAAACTGATGTCTAGCAGATTCTCCTGATAAAAAAAAAAAAAAAAAACAGTGTGGAGTGGATGGCTGAGACGTCTGTGAATGGATGAGGTGTGTGTGGGAGGCAGTGGTGAGGCGGTGCAGACCGAGCTGGCTTCTGCTGTTTATATTTAGAGTGAGCAGACTAGGGTGAATTCCAGCCTGTCGTTGTGGCTGGCCAGAGTTGGCACTTTTTTTTGCAAGGTAGAGAACAGACAGGGAAAGAGACAGCACGAAGGGTGCTGTGTGTCCCGCTGACCCTCCCTGCTAATGAGAGGGTGCTGCGGTGCAGTGGCTGCTCCTAATTACTAGCAAGCAGCTGCAACCGCAGGGAGTGCGGGGCCCCCTCTGGACCTGAGCTGTCCATTGAGGCCCGAGAGAGAATCTCCAGTCAGCCCTTTTCACCTCAGTCACCTTTTGCTAGCCTCTGCTCCCGTACAGGCTGGCTAACACAGGCTTCTGCTGCCTCATCAACTTTCTTAGGACTGAAATTGTAGGGTGCGAGTCGCGTCTGTACATATCTCTGTAAACGTGTCCCATTTTAACAACTGTCTGTCTAGTAGGCTTACGCAGAGGAATGTTGGAACAGACATTTTGGCCAGTGACTTTAACTAGCCAGTAATCAACCTGCCTCTGTAACCAATTTACTTAATCTTCAGTCTATATTTTTAATCTAGTCGTTGCTATATAGAGTCATAATATACATACGTCATAATATAAGCTTAGCATTGGTATGACAGTTATTTTAGGGAGCTAGTGTGGCTGCTGGTGAAGGCAATGTCTTAGTTCCAAGGGTTCGGATCCTGTGCTAGGCTCACAAATACAAATGGTACATAGTGTAATTCAAATCTAGCCATAAATGGGTTCGAATTGGGGACACCATTAGTGCCAATCCCAAGCCTGAATAAATAGGTGGGTTGTCTCAGTAAGGGCATCTATTGTAAAAACTGTGCCAAATCAAATATGCAGACAAATGATCAGCTGTGACGACCCAACAGGAGTATCCAAAATGAATCATTTATTTATCAGTAGGACGGTTATTATGTGACCTTTTAGGAAGAACACAGCCCACCTTAAAATTCATGTAACTAACATGCTAAAAATCAATTTTATTAAAAATTACTATGCTTTCAACAAGGGCAACAGTTTGGGAAAAGCCCATTTCTGTTTACACATGACTGTGTCCTTATGTACAACGCATGGCACAGTAAAATAATTAATAATCATGGTGTAGATAAACTCCAGTGACTTTTTATTGACAATCCTTAAGATGAATCAGAACATGAATTGCCAGCCAGGTCTTCTCGCCCAGCATCACTGCCTGACCTTACATCAGACCATACCTGGGCATTGAACGGCCCCCGGGCCACATCCGAACCTTTAATCAGACGTAAATACGTTTATATCATACATGCAATACAATGGCTTTGTTTTTTATTTTAAACAAACTGCTATTTTTCAATTTATGTAAGTGTGTGAGTGTATCCAGCTTCACCGTAACGTGTTGGTTAACAGAACTCTGAGTGTGACTGATAGAGATGGTAAAGTTTTTAACAAGACATGGACTTTTAAGTATTTATTTACTGAAGTCAGATGTAAAGACGTGTTTAGTTTATGGAGAACAGACCGCTGTTTTTAATGATTACAATTTAAATTGCCATTACGGAACTAAAGCAGTGGTCACATCTAAAGCTTTGATAGCTAAAATGCAAAAGCAACACAGGCTTTTTTATTAAGTTTTATACATCCAGGAGTAGAGCGGTCCAGACCAGCTTTGTGATTTTAAAAAAGAATATAAAAACAAGGGACTGAAAAACAGCAAATGATGAAGTTAAAGAGTAAATAGATTATGCAGCATGCCTACAACCTCAAATACAAACACGTTCACAATGGATGAAGAGAAACTACTCTAATTAAAATCCTCACCTAAAATCACTAAAAACTGTGTCTTATTTAAAGCAGTAAGCTAAAAAACATATCCAGCAGTGTTTAAGATCCTCAAATCTGTCCATCTGTTCATCAGTAATACTGAGGGGGAATTTACTTTTTTACTGGGTTTATAAGTATTGCGTAACTTTGTCATAATAATTGTAATAACAAATTATAGAGATTTGTTTGTGTTTAATAATCTAAAATCATTGCAAACAAGGCTGGAACAAAATAGGATGATTCTTGAACCTGTCAGAATAAGATTTTCTAGACAGATAAATACAAAACTAACCCTTTGACACGACATGGGTCTTATTATTCCTAAAGAAAAGCAAATACAGCACTTCATAGTAAGATTTTTTTTTCAGACGTATTGAACACTTCATAGGATCTGAAGGTGAAGAGTAATTAGATTATGTAGCAGGCCTACAATCGAAAATACAAACACAAGTTCACAACGGCTGAAAAGAAATCGGATTACAATTTTGGAGTCTAATAAAATAAAATCAGGTGTGTCTGATTCAAAGCAGTGAGCTAAAATACCTATACAGAAGTGTTAAAGACCATCAGATCATCTGTCCATTAGTAACATTGAGGGAGGAATTTACTTTTTTATTGGGTTTAGAAGTGGTGAATAACTTTGTCATAATAAATGTAATACTGAATTATAGAGATTTTGTTTAATAATCTAAAATCATTGCAAACAAGCCTGGAACAAAATGGGATGATTCCTAAACCTTATTATTCTTAGAGAAAACCAAATACAGCATTTAATAGTAATATTTTTTTCCAGACGTACTGAACAATTCATTCAGTCTATGATCTGAAGTTAATGAGTAATTCGATTCTGCGGCAGGCCTAAAAAGTTTTTATTTGAAAAATGATTTAAAGTAGTGGGCTAAAATACCTATACAGCAGTGTTTTAGAACATCAGATCTTTCCATCTGTAACACTGTGGGGGAATATAATTTTGTTATAATAAATGTAACAATGAATTATAGAGATTTGTTTGTGTTTAATCATCTAAAATAATTGAGAACAAGCCTGGAACAAAATGGGATGATTCCTAAACCTGTTAGAATAAAATGTTTTTAGACAGATAAATAAAAAACTAACCCTTTGACACGACAGGGGTCTTATTATTCCTAGAGAAAAGCAAATACAGCACTTCATAGTAAAAAATTTTCCAGACGTACTAAACAATTCATCTGTCTATGATCTGAAGTTGAAGAGTAATTCAATTATGCTGCAGGCCTACAATTGAAAATACAAACACAAGTTCACAACGACTGAAGAGAAACTGAATTAAAATTTTAGAGTCTACTGTAGATAAAATTCTCACCTAAAATCACAGATATGATGAGACGTTTGTCTGATTTAAAGCAGCGAGCTAAAATACCTATACAGCAGTGTTTAAGACCATCAGCTCTGTCCATCAGTCCAACTAAAATTTACTGTTTTATTGGGTTTACAAGTATTGGATAACTTTGTCATAATGAATGTAATAATGAATTATAAAGATTTGTTTGGTTTTATACATCCATGTGTCTAATTTTAAGTAGTGGGCTAAAATACCTATACAGCAGCATTTAAGACCATCAGATCTGTCCATCGGTCCAACTAGAATTTACTGTTTTATTGGGTTTACAAGTATTGGATAACTTTGTCATAATGAATGTAATAATGAATTATAAAGATTTGTTTGGTTTTATACATCCATGTGTCTAATTTTAAGTAGTGGGCTAAAATACCTATACAGCAGTGTTTAAGACCATCAGATCTGTCCATCTGTCCATCAGTAACATTTGAGGGGGAATTGAATTTACTTTTTTACTGGGCTTAGAAGTATTGGATAACTTTGTCATAATAAATGTAATAATGAATTATAGAGATTTGTTTGTGTTTAATCATCCAAATTTATTGCAAACAAGCCTGTTACAAAATAGGATGATTCCTAAACCTGTTAGAATAAGATTTTCTTAGACGGATAAATAAAAAACTAACCCTTTGACACAACATGGGTCTTATTATTCCTAGAGAAAACCAAAATACAGCATTTCATAGTAAGATTTTTTTTTTCCAGACGTACTGAACACTTCATCTATGATCTGAAATTAAAAAGTAATTTATTTATGCAGCAGGCCTACAATCGAAAATACAAACACAAGTTCACAACAGCCGAAGAGAAATCTGATTACAATTTTGGAGTCTAATAAAATCCTCATTCAAAATCAATACAGATGTTGTGATGAGATCTAAAAAGTTTTTTATATCTGAAAACTTAGAGATGTGTCTGACTTAAAACAGTGGGCTAAAATACCTATTCAACAGTGATAAAGACCATCAGATCTGTCCATCTGTCCATCTAGAACAGGGGTGTCAAACTCACGGCCCACGGGCCAGATCTGGCCCGCCACATCATTTAATGTGGCCCGCGAGAGCTTAAACGACTGTACGATTGTTGTGATGGTTCGAGTCGTTACAGAGACGCACTTATAATTTAATAGGACACCTGCGCCTTTAAGCCTTTAACTGGTGACGTTGTAGTCATGGCAACTAACTCTGACCTTCGCTGAGAAGCCATGTGACTTTTACAGCAAAAGAACGCGGGTAGTAATGTAAACAATAATAATAAATATAAATAAATATCTTGTAATATATTACCAAAGCATCGTCTGTAAGTAGTGGCGTTTATATTCTCAGTTGTTTGTAAATGTTTAGTGAGTATATCACAGCGTTTTAGTTACAAATTTACCGTAATTAAATACAATTGTTACCGTTACTATAGCAATTAGTATCTTTACACTAAATGCTAACTCCTTACCTCTATTTTACGTTTGGTTAAATCTCATATTGTACCAGATGTAACACTTGACTACAGCTGTGTGTTTGTACTGTATTAAGTTCTTTATTGTTTTTATTGTTTGTATTTTTACTTCATTCTGGTGCACACAGTGTATCACACAGCTGGGAAGCAAATAAAACCGACTGTATTCTGAAGAGAGCTGTCTGTCTGTCTGTCTGTCTAGCTGAGCAAGGGGGATAAACTATTAGTGAGGGCAGAACAATTGTCTTAAAATACACTGTAAAAGCCTACATTAACTGCATCTCTCAAAATGCATGCTGATTTTGTGACCTGCAAAGTGACACATCCTGCCAGTAGATGATGTTAAGAAATATTTACACATAATCCCAAAAAGAAGATAAGTAAGAAAATTAAGGAGAAAATGTAATGAAAATGAAAACAAGTTTGTGCTTCAGGAATAGAAAACGGTGCGTCTCTTGTGTTATGAGGCCGTGTCTGTGGTAAAGGAGGACAATATAAATGCAGAATGTTTTTATTGAGTTTAGAAGTATTGGATAACTTTGTCTTAATAAATATTCTGATCATTTTAGAGTATTAAACAGAAGCAAATCTTTATAAGATTTTCTAGACAGATAAATAAAAAACTAACCCTTTGACATGACATGGGTCTTATTATTCCTAGAGAAAACCAAATACAGAATTTCATAGTACGATTTTTTTCCCAGATGTATTGTACACTTTGTGTCCATGATTTAAATACAAACACAAGTTCACAATGGCTGAAGAGAAATGTGAAGCCTATATAAAATCCTCACTTGAAAATAAATACAGATGTGATGAGACTTGAATAGTTTTAATATCTAAAAACTTAGAGATGTGTCTGATTTAAAGCAGTGGGCTAAAATACCTATACAGCAGTGTTTAAGACCATTAGATCATCTGTCCATTAGTAACATTGAGGAGGCATTTACTTTTAATTTTATTGGGTTTAGAAATATTGAATAACTTTGTCTTAAGTGTAATAATGAATTATAAAATGTTTTGTGAGAGATCTGTTTGTGTAATCTAAAATCATTTAGTGTAACAAATATGCAGTAATTAAGGCAGCCTGCAGAACTGTGTATTATGAGGGTGAAACTGTGTTAAACAACATATAGAAAAAGTTATGTATATTAGCACAAACAGATAGTATTAAAATATATAATATTTAATAAACTTAAACTTAAAATAACTTAATTTCTTACATAACAAGGATGACTTTTGCATGGAATTTAGCTAAATGTCTTAAGTAAGACATTATAGTTCACTGTGATCCCAGTCACATGACACCAGGCTGAAACTAGCAAGTTGAGAAGTGAGACTGACCTGACGATTTCTCTCGTCCATAATCCGTGTGATCTGGATCTTCTTCCGTCCCATCTTCGTGTCCTGGTAGGTCTCTCTGGCAGCCAGAGAAAATCGGGGAAAAAAACACTGGTGATTGTCTTCCTGCGCTCCACTAACACATCGTACACCACCTCTCTCGTTGCTCGTCTTCCTCTCCTTCTATCTTCCTTTTTTCAGTCTTTCTCTCGACGCGTCGGCACCGCTATCTGCGCGCGGAGAGGCAGAGATAGAAAGATGGGGAGAGAGAAAGAATGAGAGGAAGAGAGCAGGGGTTGGAGTTAGTGACATTTCAACTCGTAGGAAGTGCTGCGAGACAGATGAAAGGAGTCGAGCGCTCTGTGCTCTATTGGCTCAATTGGTGGAGAGGATATGAGACTGAGGCCCGTGATATTATCAGTTCTCCACACCTGCACCTCGAACAACAGCTGGAGCTCGATGCAAAGCTTCTGTCTCACAGCACTGACACAGAACACAATACAACAGATCCTGACCGGGTGGTATGGCGGTATGTAGCGTTTGCCGATAAAATACTATTATTTGTTCACCGAAAAGTGCTGCTTGAGTCAAATTGACTAGAGAGCAACTGATTTACATAATTTCCATGTAGGAAGTAAGAAACCATACAATGAAAATAAATTTAACACACATTCCCCTCGTATATTTATATTTCCGGCATTTAGCAGATGCTCTTATACAGATAGACTTACAGAAGTGCTTCCACAGTAACCATTACCTTACTCTAGTTCAAGTAGACAACAGTCCAAGGGTACAAATCTGCTGAAACCCTGTTTTTTAAATGCTATAGAAGATAAATGCATGTTATTCTTTTGTCCAAAGCAACTTACAGTACTGTAGAAGTATACTGTGGGGCTTTAACCAGTGGGGCTTGAACCAGCAACCTTTCCATTACTAGTCCAGTAACTAAACCGCTAGGCTACAACTGCCCCACAACTTTAACTGTATGTTACATTTTATAATTAAAGTTTATAATTATATAATAGTAATAATGTTAACAAACAGATCATTCCAAACACAAACCATGGGCATTGCTATGGAAGGGTTTACAATGTCCAAATTGAGCTTCCCCAAGACAAAAAGACTTGGCTTTAGGCGCCCAGGTGGTGCAGCAGGATATTCCGCTAGCACACCAGCGCCAAGATTCTGAACTCCTCGGTTCGAAACTCGGCGTTGCCACCGATCGGCTGGGCATAATTGCCAGTGCCTGCAGCAGACACGGTTCTACTAGGGCGGGACAACCAAACTATGTGGGTGGAGTCTTAAAAACTGTGTAAGGACCTTGATTGGCAGATAGAGAGGCGCCTGTGCAGGGTGCACAAGTGAAAACGGGTTCCGCAAGGTTGGAGGAGGTGTGAGCAGCAATATACCCACCTCGACTGCAATCAGGGACAAATTGACTATGCTAAATTGGGAGAAAATGCATGAATTAAATAGAAAAAGGAAAAAAAGACTTGGCTCATTTTTCCAAATAATTTCAAAGGTGTTCTGTCAGGCTAAGGTTCTATGCAGGTCACTTGTTTCTCTACAGTTCCTCTACAGTCGTCAAACATGTTTCTGGCACTTGCTTTATGCACAGGGTAACAGTTACTTTGGATCAGAAAAGGACCTTTCCAAAAGCGCTGCCATAGAGTTGGAAGCGTATGATTTTCCTACAGTATATACTTGCTTTCATACACTTGTTAGCAATGGGTGGGGCTAAAACATCCTAACTCCATAATTTAGATAGGCGTTCCATAGGTGTGGAGAGTATGACCATACATATGCAGTATGCTTTTCCTCTGTGTATAATTATTATTTTTAATTATTATTTTTAAATATATGTCTATATACAGCATACTCAACATCAAACTTTGGAATGCGCTACAGCATTGTCCAGCAACAGTGGAGACAAACCTTTATTTATTTATTTATTTATTTATTAGGATTTTACCGTCATGTTTTACACACAGGTAGTTACTGGTTACACAAGATGCATCAGTTCAGGTCTACTTAATATCAAACACAGTCATGGACAATTTTGTATCTTCAATTCACCTCACTTGCATGTATTTGGACTGTGGGAAGAAACCAGAACTCCTGGAGGAAACCCACACAGACACGGGGAGAACATGCAACTCCACCCAGACCACTCTATCTGGGAATCCAACCCAGGACCTTCTTGCTGTGAGGCGACAGTGCCACCCACAAGGTTAACAAGGTGTTTACTACTATACCACTCAACTGTAGTATGAATATAGGTATAAACTGTAATTAATATGTGACGGTTCCTTGTGTTCACAACTTCTTCTTTCAGGTTGAGTTGGCTTTTGCGTGTGATTGCCCATAGCTGACATAACAACGAAAGCCAGACTTCTGGCTACTTGATGGGCTAGCACTTAATCAAGTGGGAAGTGAGACAGTATAATCAATATGACACCAGAAAGCAGATCATATTGTCTGTCTGGTTTCATAATGTGTACAAGCCCAGTCTGGCTTCAGCTTTTATTGTGCTGTCTTTGCTATGTGTGCGTTTTTTTTTTTAGTTGTTTTTTTTCCCTGGTACTCAGTTCCTATCCTCAGTTTCCTGGTCATCTCTGTCAAAAACAAGTACCCGCACATGCCTCTCGAGATGGCCTTATTCTCCCTCTCTTGCTGCCAGCTCTTGCTCTTAAGATGATTAAGAGTGCACCCAGTCTCCGGCAGATATTAACATTAAATCCTTTGGGCCTCGGATGAGGCAATTCGCACTCTGGGCTCATGCTTCAGAGCATGCTTCGCCTTCAGACAGTGCCCCGTCTGCCCCTTCTTTCTCGCCCCCTGCTCCCAGAGCCAACCTGCTCACAAAGAGCCCTGCCACAGAGGCATTCATCATCCCTGTCCAAACAGAAAATGCCTAGGTAAACACATCTCTCATCACAGAGCCAGTGCTGAGAAAGCCGGCAAACTAACTCTCCTCCAGAGATAGAGACACGGCATGAAAAGCAGCCGTACCCTTTGTGGTTGTGGACAAGCGGAATGTGATGACCAGGAGGACTGGGACTGAGCAGAGGCACTGCGGACCAGTAATTAGCAGGTTAGGACACCATTATAGGTGTGTCCGTGATGCACTGTGTAAGCTTTAGCACTGCTAAAAAGTTTTGCAAGAGGTCATGTCCCTGGCACTTCACACTAGGAGAACTCTTACCACACAAGAACCCGATGAGAAATTTCTCTGGTTTCTATCTGAATGGGCGACTGTTGTTTATCAGTGTACCATGCCCAGCACCGCTCATGCAACCATGGTACGGCCTTGGATGCTCTTCTGTCATCTATTCAAGCTAGAAGTAGGTGAACGCTGGAGATGCAGCCAAGATCAACTTAGTTGAGACCAAGACGAATCCAAGGTTGCAAATAGACTTACATGGAGGTCCAAAACACTGAGACTGAGTCAAGTCTTGATAGAATTGAACTGGGTCCCATTAGTGTATTTGCATTTGAAACAATGTTACCATGTGTTGAGCAGTTAGCAAAATACATAACTCATGAAGGAACGCATGTTTCATGAGCTGGCTTGATGGGTATATAAGGTGTGTGATACACTGTCTGCACATATATCCCTCAGTGCTGTCATGGGTAAGAGTACCATGGGTAAAATTGTCTTCCTTGGGGCGGATGGGATCTTCCACCAAGACAATGCGACATGTCACACGGCTAGAAATGACCAAGACTTCCAAGTACTACCCTGGCCCCCTAATTCCCCAGACTTGAACTCAATTGAGCATCTGTGGGACCTCGATCGTCGTGTTTGCTCTGTGGATCCTCCCCCACGTACCCTCCAGCAGCTGTGGGATGCACTGCAGTCAGCATGGCTCCAGATATGTGTGACAACCTACCAGGACCTTACTGAGTCACTCCTAGACTGTCTAGCTGCTGTTTGTGCTGCACACACCAGTTACTCTGGATATTAGCTGGTGCTCATAATAATGTGAGTCGAATGTGTTAAATGTATAAATAGAGGTAAATTGCAATCACATGTAAATTGTGATTCAAACATCGGATCCCAGTGGGAGCGTCTCTCATATGATCACATTCATATTTTTGTTATAATTTATAACCTTTTTGTGAACGGGACAGTGGTAGCCTAGTGGGTAGAGCTTTGGGCTATCAATTGAAAGGTTAAGAGTTAGAATCCCAGCTCTGCCTTGCAGCCACTGTTGGGTCCTTGAGCAAGACCCTTGAGCAAGTCTCTCGGCTCTAGGGGCTCCGTACAATGACTGACTCTGCGCTCTGACCCCAGCTTCCAGATAAATAGTATTGTATTAGATACACACTAAATCGAGGTTACAGGGCAGTTGTAGCCTAATGGTTAAGGCACTGGACTAGCAATCCAAAGGTTGCTGGTTCAAGCCCCACCACTGCCAGGTTACCACTGTTGGGCCCTTGAGCAAGGCCCTTAGCCATCAATTGCTTAGACAATATAATGTCACAGTACTGTTAGTCGCTTTGGATAAAAGCGTCTGCTAAATGGCGAAAATGTAAATGTACACAATTCAGCTCAGTTAAGTTTGTCGTCCAGCTTAATCAAGCTGTTTGCGAATCAGACATCACCACTTTAAATGAGGGAAGCTAGGTCTAATCTAACCTTGAGCACTTTCCTCTTTGTGTCTCTGTGTTTGGATAGTGCAGGTATAGAGCAGGAAGGAGGCTGCCTTGGCCTACGCTCACATTGCCTCCTGCTTATACTCAGGATGTTGCGCTTCTGTACAGAAAATGGATTGTTTGCCAAGTTAAAGCACAGAAGTCTGAAGCGCCACCTCATTAGTGTCTCAGCACATCTAGATCCACTGAAGTTCTACTTTATAAACCAAGTCCCGTAACACATTACAGTCTGGATTGTGAGCAACGACCTGCACCAAAACTGCTGGGTTATTATCAAATAGTCAGGCATCGACCCTAAAGGTGAAACATGCAAACATAATAACCCGCTTAGCCTGATTATTATACGTAGTCTCCCATTCCCGTTCCATCACTGCCAGTAATCCCCTCCTCTTTAATCAGCGTAACTCTTGATACCTTGTGTGCAAGACACACATGCATAGTAAAACTGTTGTTCCTTCAGCACGCCAGTGTTTAGAAAGTTTGACTAATCGCAGTATGTTTGAGTTACCTGCTAAAAACACACAGAGGGAAGTGCTTAGACAATCAGCACCTTGTCAAAGGGAAACAAGGAGCCCATTGTATTTATGTTTATTTATTTGTCAGTGCATCACACCTGCCACAAAGCTAAGCATACATGATAGAAATCAAACCTGAACTTATTTAAAGAACAGCTTTCAGCATTTAGGAAAACAGACAAAATAAAGTTGTTAAACTGACAACTTTTACTATGAAGGTAGCTGGTCATAGCTGGGTTTAGAGAGTATTCATGCTGTTCTAGGGTAAAATTAAAATATTTAGCCACCTTTCAGACAGATCAATGATGCACTAAAATGGTAATGCTGGTTAACCAATTACACAAAGCCTATGGTTATGGTCAAGCAGTATGGTCAAGTTGGTAATGCTGGTCAACCTGTTTGGCTAAACCTTTTAGCCGGGGTGGCCCAGGACTGGGTTGGCGTCCTGTCTGAAGAGTGTAATTCCAGGGAGACCAGACCCAAAGAGAATGTTATTGATATTGTTGTTTTAGTAGTTACAATCATCAACATTTTTATTATTATTATTATTATTACTATTATTATTATTATTATTACCAGTTATTGTTATTGTAATATAATAATAATTATTATTATTATTAATTATTATTATTATTATTATTATTACTTATTACCAGTTATTGTTATTGTAACATAATTATTTTAATTATTATTACTATTATTATTATTATCATTATTATTATTACCAGTATTGTTATATAATTATTGTAATTATTATTACTATTATTATTATTACCAGTTATTGTTATTATAATATAATTATTTTAATTAATATTATTATTATTATTTTACTAGTTATTGTTATTGTAATATTATTATTACTATTATTTTAATTATTATTACTATTAGTTAATATTATTATTACTACTACTTTAATTATTATCATTTATTATTATTTCTATTATTATTATTATTTGTTACTGTTATGTAATATTATTATAATTATTATTAGTAGTAATTGTTATGTAGTATTATTATTACTATTATTAAATTAGATTATTAGTTATTGTAATATTATTATTATTATCATTATTATTATTGTTGTTTTGTTGTATTTATTTTATTGTTATTATTATTATGATTATGATTACTATTAATATTATGATTACTATTATTATTTCTTTTTTATTATTATTATTATTTCATTTATTATGATTATGATTATTATTATGATTGTTATTATTATTATGATTATTATTATTATTATTATGGCTTTTACATCTGTTCTTTTTATGTTTTTTTTTATAGGCTTTACAAACTCTTACTGTTATCTAGAGCTTATTCATAACCATGTTTATAGCTCACTAGGGTTGTAATTATGAGATATGGAGTTATGTTCCTATAAAATAAATTGCTGATTATGCAAAACTTACTTTGGCAGATTGTTATAAGACAGGAGGTCCGATACATAACATCTTTAGGGGGAGTAGTTTCCTAGGTGTGCCCCAGAGGTGCTCAGACCAGACCTGTTTAAGTGTTTTCGGTTTATACCCCTCCAGCAGCTCGGTAAGATGCTTAGCAAAGGTTTGTAGTGGGGCTAATCGATATGCCGGGAACATGCCTCTGTGGGACAGGCTGTCTGTATTTGAGATGAAAATCAATGAAAGAACATGCCGTAAGAAGAGTGTCCATGTTCGTGCACTGAACTGACCTTGACCTGGCTGTGCAAACACAACCAAATATCCAGCTGGTGCCCTCTAACACAAATGTTTTTTTTTGTGTGCGTGTGTGTTTTGCCAAAAAAGTAAGCTAGTAAGTTACCAATTTTTTGGTATGAAAATTTTAGCCATGCCATCCCTGTGGCACTGTTATGGGATGCCACCTTACCAAGTCAGTTAATTAAATAGTTAAACATTTAACTCATATGCTTATTTAATGATATGATAAAGAACTACGGGCGCAATACTTACTCAGCCTTAATTGTTACATTCACTACTATGTTTAAAACATCTGGCAGCAACATCAGAACCTGTTTGTCGAGGTAGCTGCACACAAGCCAAAGATCACCATGTGCAATCCCAAGCATAATCTGGCACACACTACCATGGGTAAATTGCTCTCTAGATTGATTATACCACACTTTACCTGCCTGACAGAAAAATCTTGAGTTTGTCAGATGCAAGAAGAATGCCAGTGTTGATTACCATAGTACCAGCTGCAAAGTTGCAAAGGAGGAATTATGGTTTGGGTATGTTCTTTATGGTTTGGTATGGGCCCCTACAGCAGATTCTACAGCACAAAATACCATACTGGAGAACTATATGGTTCATTGTATGAGACAAAACTTACTTGTTTCATCATAAACTAGACTGAAGAAAGCCCTGACCTCACCCTTTCCATCATCTTTGGGACTCTGCCAAATGTCAGTGCCCAAGTTCACAAATGCAGTCATGGTAATTAGTCGGTCATGATCCTAAATCTAGTGGAACACTGTTGTAGTAGTATGTCTAGTAAATATGTTTTTTGGACGTGATGCTTGGTTGTTATGTGACCAAAAACTCTTGACCATGCAGAATATGTTTTCTTATTCCGATTGGCCTGTGTTATGTGGCTGGAACTCGAGTGTCATGTATGTTTATATAAAGGCAATTGATCAGTAAAGAAAAGAAACCTTTCAGTGCCCCATGCAAGTCAATCCTCTTGTTTCTAACAGTGCTGTTGAATGTTATTGTAACCCTGTGATATAATTATTCCACAACTCAGACATTATTCCACAACTCTTTGTATGTCAAATGGACCATGTAAGAAAAAGAAACATTTCCCTCTATTCTACAGTCATTCCTTATACACTATTTAAAAATCTACAGCATAAAGTGGGTTTTGAAGGTGTATTTGAAGGTAGTGAATAAGTCGCTGATTATGTTATTATTAAAAATAAAGCATATGAATTTGTAAAAAGACACAGCTAGTCTTTGTTAATGAGGTCCTGAAATGAATTGCGTCTAGTAATTCTGGGTAAACTGGATCCACTGTGACAGACAAGAGTGGCTATGTCTTTGGGGGTCGGGGTCGGGGTCGGGGGGTGGGGGTGTATGGTTTATGCACTGTCCAGGGTATTCCTGCCTTGCGTAAAACTGTTTCCGGGCCTGCCGCGATTCCAAAAAAGTAATAATTAGGGCAGCACGGTGGTCGGTGGGCACTGTCGCCTCCCAGCAAAAAGGTCCTGAGTTCGATTCCCAATCGAGGTCGGTCCGGGTCCTTTCTGTGCGGAGTTTGCATGTTCTCCCTGTGTCCGCGTGTGTTTCCTCCGGGAGCTCCGGTTTCCTCCCACAGTCCAAAAACATGCAGGCAGGTTAATTGGAGACACTGAATTGCCCTATAGGTGAATGGGTGTTACTGTGTGCCTTGTGTCCACTGAAAAGCTGGGATAGGCTCCAGCACCCCAACCCCCACCACCATACGACCCTAATTGGATAAGCGGTTAAGAGAGTGAGTGAGTGAGCGAGTGAGTGAGTGAGTATTATCAACCCAACCATAGTCCATGTGTGTACTGTCAGTGTGTGACATATGCGTTGTGATTTTATAACTAAACACTTCTCCGTATGTATTGGTTGTTTTACTCTCTTCCCTCTTTCTTCTGGCCTCTCTGGGATACGGCAGAGTGGGAGGCCTGGAGCAGGGGTCAGGCCTTTCACACTCAATAAAACAGTCTGTGCTACCACCATAATTACCACAACTTACACATCGTGCACATGTACACACACACAGAGCATACAGTCCAAGCCCTCTGCTGACTGCCAAATCCATTATACCCAACCCCAACTTTACAACCCCTCTTCCTTCTGTAGAGGTTGAGCCTTTTCCACTATCAACTCTAGTGGTCTATAATGGGTTGCATGTAAAATTTTAATCTTAAAATCTGACATCAACTGCTTTTTTTAGAATAGGTGATGGTTCAATAGATGTACACCTAATGAAGACATTGAAACTTACTGGTAAAAGTACTTAGCATATCTGCTTTAAAAGCAAAAACAACAACTCTCTCTTAAACTACCTACACTTAGATTTACATGTATGCTATTTACCAGACACTTCTATCAAAAGTGACCATTACCATTGTGACCACATACAATGTAAGCAGTTCAGGGTTAAGGGCCACACTCATAGGCACAACAGTGGCAACCTGGTAATGGTGGAGCAAGAACCAGCAACCCTTTAATCACTATCCCAATTTATTCACTAAGCTACTACCAAAATGTGGCATAACCCTCATACACAGTTCTGGCTGGATGTGGGTTATAAAGTTACCATGCTTTTCCCAAACAGATCTATTCCAAAGCAACTTCAAAGAACCTGTGGTGAGATAAATGAGATTTAAAAGGCTTCAAAAGCAAATATGTTTGTGTCACTACTGTCACTGAGAGTATTTAGGGGTCACCAACAAGGACCTGGTAAGCATACCTGATTTTGGCTCTTTTTTTTAATACCCTTCTTGACGTAGCCTGCCCTTTTTTATCTGGCACTGACAACTGCACCTCCCAATGGCTGGCTGCAGAACATGTCAAGCAAAATTAGATTTTAAAAACCCATCTAGCGGGCACAGTTAGTAGTGCCTGCAGCAGACAAAATTGGCCATCAAGTCTGCTGGGTGGGAAAAGACCAGACTAAGTGGCTGGGATCTTCAAATGCTGTGCAAGGAACCTGGTTATCAAACTGAGGCACCTGTGCAGAAGTGGAGGAGCCTTATGTGCGAATCCACCAAGGCACGGGCAATAAAGAAGGGGTTGAGGGACTGCGCACGTGTTGGAGGGGGCGTGGAGCAGGCAAATCTACCCTACTCGAGCGCAATCGGGGATCCCCAGCGGCAGAACACTAATTGGTTACGCTAAATCGGGAGAAAATGCACAAATAAATAGAACATATGTTCAACAGCCAATTTTAAGAAAAAATACTAATTAAAATGAAGAAGAAACAAAGCAATGGAGCAATGTTTGCAGCGCATATGTCAAGTTGGCAAAATACCAGTTGGATTTTCAACTGGTTAGATACTTGGAGTTTTGGTGACAATGCACAATGCTGGGTCTTAGAGGAAAATTAGTGCACCAACACTAGTATATCTTCCAAATTGTGAAGCATAGTGGAGGGCTAAACAGTGCTCTTAACTCAAGATATCCCAGAACCGTTGCTGAAAGATATTATTAGAAATTAAATGCAGGGGTTAATACAATTGTATAAACCAATTATGACTTTCTCTCAAGAGTAAAAGTGTATAAAAACTGTGGAAACAAGAAAGGCAAATGTGCCCGGCCATCGCTTGCTGCCAACATCTCGGGCACACCCGTGAATTTAGCACTTCCTGTGGAGTTCCACACCACAGGCCATGGGCAGAGCATAGCAAACTCCTACATCCTGCTTCCCCACTTCCTGTTTTTCGGACCACTACATGTGACCACCAACAGGCAGTCATACATCAGAGAAGAGAAAAAAAAAAAAAAACAAAGCGAGAGGGGGAAGAAAAGCAAAAAGGCAGTATGCTTATGGGACAAGCATCCGCTCTGATTCTTCCCCTTGTTATCTTCCTGCCTGTAGAGTCTGAGACTAAACAACAACACCGGTCTATCTCTGGTGAATTCTCTCACCATGATTCCCTGTGTCCGACCAACACTGTTTCGTGGTATTTGTTGCCATGCTTTCACTTGTTTGGTGGAAAATAGACAAGGAAGGACTGTCCCCGTGTCAGCCTTGGCTAATAGGCAACTACAACATGTCCTGGTTTACATAACTCAAAACAGACATTCTAATACAGCCAGAGAAATCAATTGGGGATCGGTCTGGTTAGTCAAGCAACAGTAATTTACCGTTGGAATGCATGTCTGAGTACGATCAAGTAGCAAACTGATTATATCTCAATATTCCAACAGGATAAGTTTCTTTGAACCGCACATTCATAATTAAACAATTAATTGAAAAACCACAACTAGAAATCCACACAGACACAGGGACGACATGCAAATCCCACACAGAAAGGACCTTGACAACTCCACATTAGAATCGAACCCAGGACCTTCTTGCTGTGAGGCAACAGTGCTACCCACTAAGCCAATTTAATGCCCCAATTACTAATCATGTATGTATAATTAAAAATGCAGTCACGCCATTCAAATTGAACATTGCCTACTGTCACTATTACCAAGTATAATTAATAAAAGCTTTGTTCTGGCCAGTAGTCACATATGGATGCTAAGCCTGGAAACTTAAAAGGAAGAAGGACGCATTCAGGCTTTTTAGAACAAGTGCATCAGAAAATCGCCATGAGGAAGATGATCACTACTGAGTAAGTGTACAAGATGGCCAGAACAGAAAAGGAGCTACTGAACCACATAAAGTTCCACAAGTTATGTTACTTTGGGCATGTGGTGAGACACCCACATGACAACATCAAAGGCAGTGTTATGACAAGATATGTGGAAGGAGGATGAGTATGACCAAGACAACATCACAACATGGATTGCCGTATTAGGGGCTAGTCGGCTACAAGCCACAGGAGACAAAGAGCATTGGACAAAGCTGACCCATCTGTGCAGTAATGTAATGACGTAAAGTGACACCAAACCCAGGGTAAATGGCGATATAAAGCTCACTTGATTGTAGACAGTGTCACCTGTGTTCTAGTAGTACTTTGGGTCACTCACTCACTCTTACTCACTACAGCCACTTATCCTAATCAGGGTTGCAGAGGGTGCAGGAACCTATTCCAGCACTCAATGGGCGCAAGGCACACAGAAACACCCTGGAAACACAGTCCATCGCAGCGCAGACATACACACAAACACATTCACACCTTAACGCACACACATCTAAGGCCAATTTTATTATCTCCAATTAACCTGACTGCATGTCTTTGGCCCGTAGGAGGAACCTGATCACTCCACCTAGGAATCAAACCCAGGACCTTCTTGCTTGTGAGGCGACAGTGCTACCCAGCAAGCCACCATGCTGCCCTACTTTAGGTCATTAAACTCAAATCAAAATCAATGAGAGACCAAGATTGTCATGATATTAATGTCAGCAAAAACTGGGCTGTGTCCCATTCATTATCTTATAAGAAGGGACTTTTAAACCAGACGTCACTAGGCAAAATTGATCACAAGAATTAAATCATTTTTAAATTCGAAAAAAAAAATAATGGCAACAATAAGAGCAGATTTTTAGATAAATAGTTAAAAATAGGTAGTTTAAATCAAGTTTTGCTCCTGGTCTATTTCTGACAGCTGTGTACCTTTATACAGAGTGAAGGGGACACATTTACCCTCCCTCCCATGCCCCCTTATGAGTTTGACACTTATCTCGTTTTCCCAGCAGACCTGAAGCAAAGCCTGGGCTGGTGTTAATGTCTACTGATACTAATCTAACACCAGCCTGATCCAACAGGAGCCACTTTCCGCTATAGCAATCTCTCGCCCGCTCTCTCATTCCTCCCCTCATTAACTCCCGCTCGCTCTCCTCCCTTCAGTCCTCATTCCCTCACCTGTTTCCAAGGCAACTAATGAGATATAATTAATAAGATCTAGCGAATGGAGAGCGATGGCTGTGTGCAGAAATGAGTGAGAGCGAGGCTTCAAACTGAGAGTGTGAACTCAGGCAGAACCATGCAAAGTGCTTCGCCTACCCACTGCATACAGTACTGTTCACATGTTAACTCTCCAACCGAGCTGTTTACAGCAGGAATAAACAACAATACAAACACAAAGTATAGGTAAAGTGATTTACTTTAATAATAACTAGGGCTGTCAAACGATGAAAATTTTTTATCGCGATTAATCTCAGAATTTCATATAGTTAATCGCGATTAATCGCATTAAAAAAAACAACGGTGTAAATGTTATAGAAAACAAGGATTTTTAAGTGAAATGTTACAATTAAAATGGTGAACACATTTTATGCTATATGTACTTATGTTAAAAACTGCTGGGACAAGAGAAAACTGTAAGGGAGTTTTATTCACTCACATACTAGGTAGTAAATGTCAGATTGTAGGTTAAAATTTCTCCATCAGCAAACATTGTAGATCAGTGGTGCTTTAGGTGGGATAAGGCGTAGTTATTGTAACAGACTTTTCTGTGGTTGTATTGTGACAATGGTTTGATGGACGTTTCTACACGAAGTGAGTGTGTTTTGACCCTTTTGGGTTTCCATAGTTCATGGACTAACGTGCTTGACTCAGCTTTCCGGTATTTGGTACCGTAACAGAATAAGTTAAAAAAAAAGTGTTCTGCTCCCGACAACTTGTGAATATAGCGTGTATTTATTTCTTTATTAAGCAAGTGCATCCCTACAACGCTCGGTTACATTATGATAACAAACCGCAAATGAAAAACGGTGGCAAGTCCGACATTAAAACGTTTGTTCTACCAGTCAAGTCTCAACATGAACTAGAATTTGCGTTAACGGCACTATTTTTTTAAATCGCGTTAAATTGAAATCGCGTTAATGCGTTATTATCGCGTTAACTTCGACAGCCCTAATAATAACATTATGACCACCTCCTTGTTTCTACACTCACTGTCCATTTTATTAGCTCCACTTACCATATAATAGCACTTTGTAGTTCTACAATTACTGACTGTAGTCCATTTGTTTCTCTACATACTTTGTTAGCCTGCTTTCACCCTGTTTTTCAATGGTCAGCACCACCACAGAGCAGGTATTATTTAGGTGGTGGATGATTCTCAGCACTGCAGTGACAATGACATGGTGGTGGTGTGTTAGTGTGTTGTGCTGGTATGAGTGGATACGACACAGCAGCGCTTTTTAAATACCGTATCCACTCACTGTCCACTCTATTAGACACGCCTACCTAGTTGGTCCACCTTGTGGATGTAAAGTCAGAGACGATCGCTCATCTATTGCTGCTGTTTGAGTTGGTCATCTTCATTAGTGGTCACAGAACGCTGTCCACAGGGCGCTGTTGGCTGGATATTTTTGGTTGGTGGACTATTCTCAGTCCAGCAGTGACAGTAAGGTGTTTAAAAACTCCATCAGCACTGCTGTGTCTGATCCACTCATACCAGCACAACACACACTAACACACCACCACCATGTGAGTGTCAGAGCAGTGCTGAGAATGATCCACCACCCAAATAATACCTACTCTGTAGTGGTCCTGGGAGAGTCCTGACCATTGAAGAACAGCATGAAAGGGGGCTAACAAAGCATGCAGAGAAACAGATGGACTACAGTCAGTAATTGTAGAACTACAAAGTGCTTCTATATGGTAAGTGGAGCTGATAAAATGGACAGTGAGTGTAGAAACAAGGAGGTGGTTTTAATGTTATGGCTGATCAGTGTATTTGTAAAATACTGGAAACGTATTCCACAATCCATCTTAATCCATCACACTAACATCCACTTTTAGGGTCATAGAATGGCCAAAGTGACATGGTCAAAACACTCACTGGTATGTTTCTAGGGGGCAGCGAGAAACCCAGTACCCAAAGAAATCTCACAGATACACAATACATCACCAACACAACCCACGTCACAGTGCATCTAAAGAAGTAAAAATGTTTTTTGATTAATTATTAATTCATCTTGAGTAACCACTTCATCCTGCTCAGGGTCATGATGTGTCCAAAGCCTATATAAAGCCTCTCTGGAAAACACGTGCATTATAGAAAAACACACTGGATAGAAAGCCAGTCTATTGAAGGACACACTCACTCATTTATTTACACACTCACTCTCACTCAGTTAATCTAAAGGCAATTTACCAACTTATTGATAAGCAGGCTGAAATCTAGGGTTATTATATGCACAAATTCTACAGTCAACATAATTTCACATGAAAAGTTGAATATTTTTGAAGAAATATACAAGAATTTCAAAAAAGGTATTTGGTTTGACTTAGGGATGACCTAGAGATGTTAATGGTTTAAGGGTTAACCAGTAAATAAGTCATTTTCAATAAATGCTGTTGGTTAGAATGGTCATTTAAATGCATTTCCAAAAGCAGAGTAGAGCTACACATCACTAAAGCTGTACAGAAAGTTTAGATTGCTGATTTGTAAGTCTCCCTTACCCACCCTCAGTGCTCATGCGCCAGTTTTCTAAACATTTCTATTGTAAGCAAGACCTCTCCTCACAGCAAGAAGGTCCTGTGTTTGAATCACAGGTGGAGCAGTCTCCACCCTTTCTGTGTGGAGTTTCTCCCCAGGTCTGTGTGGGTTTCCTCTGGGAGCTCTGGTTTCCTCCCATAGTCTAAAGACATGCAGTCAGGTTAATTGTAGATACTACAATATGAATGTATGTGTACATGTGTTTGACCTAAGATGGACTGGTGACCAATCCAGGGTATTTCCCACCTTTCACCCAGTGAATCAGACCCACTACAATCATGAATAGGATAAAGCTGTGGTAAAACAGACAACGAATAAAAGAATGAATTATTTACATCATGAACAACACAATGAATACATATCTAAATCACATACAGGGAAGTTGTTTATCTTACGTTTGGAGTCAGACTGCATGTCAAACTCTGCACATGTAGATCTGTGTACTGAAATTATTTTATATCTTGCACATTTTGTCTTAGTATAAAGGTAAAACTCTGCTTACCATGATATGATAGATGAACTAAAGTTTTAATAACGCGTTTAATTGTAATTCACTGTTGACTCTGTACAAAATCTATAATCTGGATGCTGAACTGGTTCTGCTCACGGCGTTTTATGTTCATCTTACTGTACCACATTTCGGCCATGTTTACTATGTTACCCTGTTTTAAAAATTTTCTTCCCTAACCTAGTCGTGTCCAATTACCCTGAATGTGTCCTCTATACTGATTCGACCCTTCACCGATGACTGAGGACATCTCTCAACTGACATGCGCCCCCTCCAGCACGTACAGTCAGTACAGACTGCATTTTTCACCTAAACGAGTCGAGTTCATACACCGACGGGCACTGTGTACGGAGGGCCACACCCCCATCAGCATTATTCCTCAGCCCTGTGCAGGCGCCATCAGTCAGCCAGCAGGGGCCGCAGTTGCACCAGTTATGAGGACCTATGATCCGATTTTTTGCCCCTAACCCTATAAACAACAGCCAATCGTTGTTCATGCAGCCGCCCAGCCCAGTCGGAAGGCAGAGCTAAAATTCGATACGGTGTATTCGAAACCCCAACTTTGGTGTGCTAGCGTACTTTACCGCTGCGCCACCTGAGCGGCCTGTTTTATAATTAAAACATGAAGTTTTTTTATAAGCTTGTCAGTTAACAGTTAACCATTGACTACTGACAATCAGTTATCAGTTAAAAAAAATAGGCAAAGTTTGTCTTTAGTATGTCCATATTTATAACAGGTAAACAACTGCTACAAATGCATTAACTCATCAAGAGTGCATTAAATTCACATGCTCAAAACTTAATGCCTAGTTCACACTACACGATTTCTGCCCTCATTTTAGCTCGCCAAAAGGTTGCCTCTAGATGTGGTAGCTCGAGGGCAACTCTGCATTCGCTCTGGGATCTAAACTCAGCTCTCGATCACTGTGTGAGAATTGTTAAACGACTCGATCCGAGAGGCTCGAAGAGTGCTCACAGACTGAAGAAAAATATCTAACATGTTAAATATCTGAACCAGACAGCAAGTGCTATGTTGAACTACAGCCAATGAGAACGCAAGATACGGGGAGAGGGGAAACCCAGGGGAATAGTTGTAAAAACGTGGGACAGGGGCATAATGTGGTTTCTATCAGAATACATTGGCACACACATAAGCTTTACAGTATTTGTGATCTTATAGTCCACACCAAACCTTAAAAATATTTATTAACCTCCAGCTCACTACAGAACATGCAATCCTTGCTGGTCGCGTTGCCAAATCCACTCGGATTCATTTATTTTTCCTTCTTGCTTTTACTCTGCACATCAGCGAACAAACAACTTTGATTGCTCGCTTCTTGTTGACGTGCATTTTTGGACATGGTATCATTAAACCCTCATCAATTCTCGCGTGTGTTTTCGTGACAAAATGTAATTTGGGAGGCCAGATAGACTCATCTGCGATTCCTCCTGATGGTAGATCGTGTAGTGTGTGACCCCCTATCGCCGATCAGTCGTGTAGTGTGAAAACCACAATGACTTAAAAGACTCCCGATCACAAGAGATCCAGTTGTGTAGTGTGAACTGTACAGTGATCTGAACATCTTGAAAGTCGTGTAGTGTGAACTTGGCATAAGAGATCTAGATTTTTTTGTTCAAAGGAAACGATCCAATCCAAGTCCAATTTCACAAATGTGCTTAGCTGATTTGTAAATGAATGATTCCTTTGAACTGCTTTCATTAGAGGTCACCACAGCAGATCATTTGACCAGCATGTTTGATTTGGCACAGTTTACACACCAGATGCCCTTTCTGGCTTAACACTGTTATTTATCCGGGCTTGGGACCAGCACTAAGGGTGCACTGATGTGCTTCATTCCCTAAACGACTAAGTTCACATAACACCATGAATCTTCTGTACTTGTTAGCCTAGAACAGGATTTAAATCCCCAAAAATGAGGCACTAATTTCACCAATAGCATGACTTACTTGGTTCATCTTTTGCAGGGGTGGGCAATTAAATTTTTCAAGGGGCCACATAAGAAACTGGGACTGTTGTGGAGGGCCGGACCAATAAGGTGAACATAATTCTGCTACAGTATTAATTTGATCTCTTTATAAAAAGCAGTACATTGTACAGTTCTGATAATCTGTTACTGTTTAGATGTTACAATCAGAAGAAGTAGGCAGAGTAAAAACAACATTATTTCACTATTTAATCAACAAATTTTTCAAAAACAAATGTGAACAAAATGTGCAGGTTTTTAAACTTTACATTATTTTGTTTGGAGTCTAATTACCTCATTTGCTGTTTTTCAGTCCTTTGTTATTGTTGGATATTATTCTGGATGTGTTAAACGTACTTAATGCTTTTGCAGTTTAGTTAGTGAAGCTTCAGGTGTGACGCTCCGCATCGTTCATGTTCTTGTATTTCTCTGTTTAGTAGCGTAACAGCGATTTAAAGCCTAAATTGTGATCCTTAAACAGCTTTACACCTGACTTCAGTAAATAAATACTTCAGAAATTCATGTCTTGTTAAAAACTCGACCGTCAATCACACTCAGTTCTGTTCGCCGACACGTTACGGTGAAGCCCGATATACTCGCACACACGTAAATCCAAACTTGCGGAAATTTAAAGACATAGCGGTCCCATCAAAACAGTCCTGTTACATGGCATGTGTGATGTACATTTATTTACGTCTGATTTTTAATTGCCACGGACCTCATGCGGGCCGGTTGGGGATGTCTCCCGGCCCGCGGGCCGTACAATGACCAGGTCTGATCTTTTGCCTAGTTTAAGTTGTACAAAATTGAAGCATGGTCTCAGACTTTTGGCCTCCATCAATGTTCATAAGAATTTTATTTTTGCAGTAGTGTGTGGTACCAACCCTTCAGTGCCACTCAAGTGATATTCATTAAGTTTATTTGGTATGAAGCTTTCTAAGAACCGATTTAATTCTAGTTCCTGAAAAGCATTTCAGGGGAAGATGTGTTTTCATCTGATATTACAATTAAATCCACAATATGATTAAATGTGTTTAACAAAAAGTGTTGTATTATGTAAGATCTATACTAACTTGTGAATTCTCACACAATCTCGCAAATATGTAAAACAGTTCGCTGTCTACCAGGGCCAAGGGGAGCATTCGGAAAAGTCACCAAACAAAGAAGAAAAACTGACGATGACTATATTTGGAAGGTGGAATCCAACAGATTCTGCAAAGACATAGCATGAAGAAACCGCGGTCATTTTTTTTTCTTTCTTGCTGCTGCTGCTGCCTACGCTATTCTTGCTGCTTTTCCATCGATTGTGATTTCATGTGTGCATGAGTGTCGGAGAGGGAAAGGGGAAGGATGAGGTGTGATCCAAAATAGCTCAGTTTCAGTTCTGCAAAATGGATAGAAATAGGCACTGACAGCGTTTCCACAAGCATACGATGTGCCGACTGAGAATGTTTAAGAATTGACTAATGGTTCCATGTGGCAGTGTTTGTGTCCCTAGCTGGAGTTAACAGAGGTGTGTCCGAGTTTTAGTCTTTTTATTGTCAGGAACCCGTATCACCACACTGACAGCTACACCCGGCACACGGCTGCATTCCTAAGAATAATGTTCACACCAGGTTTAGGTCACACAAACATAACCATTATTGAGATGTGGTGAATTATGGTGGTTTGACCATATGTATATTCAGAGTTAAACGGAAGCTGGTTTGTTTTCTACACAAGCCTATCTCTCTTATCATCTCCTATCAGCAACTCTAATCTCTCACGCAGGCCTGCTAACACTGCAAAAATTTGTGTATTTTGTATTGTGGATGGAAGGTGTGCATGTGCATGTTCTGGTCTTTAGATGTAAACCTTCTGAATGTGAGTGTGTGTGAATATACACTGATCAGCCTTAACATTAAAACCACCTCGTTTCTACAATCACTGTCCATTTTATCAGCTCTACTTACCATATAGAAGCACTTTGTAGTTCTACAATTACCGACTGTTTTTTCTACTGATCTATTTTTCTACACCATGTCAGTGTCACTGCAGTGCTAAGAATGATCCACCACCCAAATAATACCTGCTGTGTAGTAGTCCTGGGAGAGTCCTGACCATTGAAGAACAGCATGAAAGGGGGCTAACAAAGCATGCAGAGAAACAGATGGACTACAGTCAGTAATTGTAGAACTACAAAGTGGTGACAGAAGTAGTCATGTTTTCACTGATCACCTTCATAGTTTATAAATAGTAACAAATTTAGAATTTAATGCCTGCAACACTGCAACAGTGGCGTGTTTAGCACTGTATTTCATCAGCTTTCCTATTAATGACACTTTTTTAATGGTTTAGAAACACTAGGACACTAATTGTTGCAGTTTTGCAAGTGGATTTTTTCTCCATTCTTGCTTGATACATCACTTTAGCTGCTCAAAAATCTGTGGTCGCCATCTCCTGAGTCTCCTCTTTATATACATTTTAATTGGAGATAGATCTGGATTGCAGGCGCAGGCCAGTCGAGCACACACAACTTTTTGGGGTTTGTTGGAGACATCAAATTCTAAATGTGTTAATACTTACAGAATACAATAAAGTTGATGAGTGAAAACATTATAAATCAAACTATTGTCAGTTAAATAAAGATTTAAAATAATTAACACTGGCGCTCAGGTGGCGCAGCGGTAAAACACGCTAGTGCATTAGAGCTGACATTTCAAACTCGTCGGTTCAAAACTCAGCTCTGCCATCCGGGTGGGCTGGGTGCCTACATGAACAACAATTGGCTGTTGTTCATACAGGGTGGGAGCCAAATAGGGACCTCATAACTGATGCAGTCATGACCTCTACTGGCCGATTGATGGCACCTGCACAGGGTTGAGGAATAATGCGATGATCAGGGTGTGACTCTCCGTACACAAAGCTGATCTGCACATGAAATCGCTTCATGTAGGTGAAAAGATGCAGTCGGCTACTGCACATGTGTTAGAGGGGGTGTGTGTGTCAGTCTCGCTCTCCTCAATCAGGGCGGGGATCGGCATCAGTAGAAAGGAAGCATAATGCAATTGGATAAGCTAAAAGTCAGGATAAAAAGGGAAGAAAATAAATAAACGAAAAAATCTATATAAAATAATTAACACTGTCGGCACTGCCAATAAACACTGCCTAGATACAAAAGAGCAAGTGGTTAATTGCAATCTTGAAAATATGTAAACCTGATTACAAGTGTCAAATGGGCATGCCAAAATAATAAAACCTAGTAATGGCTATGTTTGCAAAGTGAAGACCCAATTTTTGCATGGCATTGCATTCTAACTCAAGCTGATTGGCAATGACAGTTGTGGAGCCAGCACTGCCGCCTAACACCATCGAAATACCAAGCAGCAAGTGGTTAATCTCTGCCAGCGAGTGCCATCTCTTTGCAGCTCCCTACTGAACGCTATGTTATCCCGGGCCGGATCAATGCCGGTTCTCACAATCGCTTGGTTAGCACATAACCCTGACGAGCTACACGGCAGGGTAGAAAGCCACTTATCACCTCCAGAATGCCATCGCCACATTCAAAACTCCCAAGATGAAGAAGGTCCCACAGCTCTTCAGAGGCCTGATGATCACATGGCACAAACTCAACCCCTGCAGTAGTAAAGGAACGACGTTCAGCTGACAACATGATACAGTTTGGTTGCTTTTTTTTATGAGAAGGCCTATTCAGATTATGGAAGGGACTTGTGTGCAATCAAATGTTTAGATGCATGCTTTATACTTCATATGTCGAAAACTTCTGGGACTCACTCCAGCCTCTTTCTGTAGCATCTTACTAACAGAGCTTCAGCAGATTTGTATCCTTGGACTGTTGTCTACTTATCTAGAGTAGGGAAATGTTTACTGTGGAAGCACTTTTGTAAGTCGCTCTGTATAAGAGCGTCTGCTAAATGCCGAAAAATGTCAATGTAGACAATGCTAAAACAAAAAACATCCAGTAAGTGGCAACTCTGCAGGCAAAAACGTCTTGTTGATCAGAGAGATTGGAAAGGAATTATCATTCTGGTTCAAAATGCCTGGACTGTTGAATTCTGTATTTCTGCTACAAAATACAGATTGACAGATACAGATAGAAGAATTTGGAGTAAACAACATGAATCTATGGACCCACCCTGCTTTGCAGCAATAATTAAGACTGGTGTTGGTAATATTATAGTACAAAGAATGTTGGCACACTGGGCTACCTAATGCAACTGGAATATTGTTTGAATGTCACAAACAATCGTATACACCGATCAGGCATAACATTATGACCCGTCAAGGCATGGACTCCACTAGACCCTTGAAGGTATCTGGCACCAAGATGTTAGCAGCAGATCCTTTAACTCCTGTAAGTTGTGAGGTGGGGCCTCCATGGATCGGACTTGTTTGTCCAGCACATCCCACAGATGTTCGTTTGAATTGAGATCTGGGGAATTTGGAGGCCAAGTCAACACCTCAAACTAGTTGTTGTGCTCCTCAAACCATTCCTGAACCATTTTTGCTTTGTGGCAGGGCGCATTATCCTGCTGAAAGAGGCCACAGCCATCAGGGAATACCGTTTCCATGTAAGGGAGTACATGGTCTGCAACAATGCTTAGGTAGGTGGTACGTGTTCCATCCTTGGACCACTTCTGATAGACACTGACCACTGCAGATCGTGAACACCCCACAAGAGCTGCAGTTTTGGAGATGCTCTGACCCAGTCGTCTAACCATCACAATCTGGCTTTTGTCAAACTCGCTGAAATCCTTACCCTTGCCCATTTTTCCTGCTTCTAACACATCAACTTTGAGGATAAAATGTTCACTTGCTGCCTAATATATCCCACCCACTAACAGGTGCCGTGATGAAGAGATAATCAGTGTTATACCTGTCAGTGGTCATAATGTTATGCCTAGTTGGTCTAGTTGCTTACACGTTGTTGGGCTACTTCCAGCATCATGAGCTTTTATATCCTCTTTAGTTAGCAGATCTGAATCCAATAGCGTATGTTTTGGAACCGGCAAATCAGGAGATTTGCGATTCACGAAAACGTTCCCAAAATCAAGTGGAATTTATGCCACACTTTTCCCAATACCTTGTTCAGGGGTACAAAGCCTTGCTCAGGAGCCCAACTGTGGCAAGGATTGATCTGAAAACTTCTGATTATTAGTCCAATACCTTAACCACTGAGCCACCACTGCTACTGGCCAATGTTCTGGTGTCCTTATTAGTAATTTGGTTCCAAATGCAAAACAGTTCCTAGAAACTATCTGTTGTATGTTTCGTCTGGGCCAAAACTTTAAAAGGTCTTTATTCAAGGACGATAGACATAATCAGGATATTTACGGTCTGAATCGAGTCCTTAATAGAGAGAGAGCACAACTGGGACTGACTTTTCTAAAGCATCTACTGGCATCTTCATCTATAATGCTTGGTAAATGTCACAGCCAAAACTGGGTCTGACCTGCTACAGTCTAGTCCTAGTGTGTGTCTATCTGTACGTGCAGACATTTGCCTCAATGTGCATGGCAATAGGGACATACAATTTAAAAAAATGCAATAGAACAAACGATGTGCCACTGCTCCCCCACCCCATGGTCGTGCGCGGGAGAAGCATTGTAACATAATTACTGCGGGGACGCTCCTATTCCCAGTGATCCATTTGCGTCAGTCAGGTTTGGAAACCGAGCCGATGAATGGATTCTCGTTTTCTCAAGGATACAGCGATGACCCTCAACATACGATTAGGTCCATTTCGTGCAGACAGAGCATTCACCTGGTGCAAGTTTTGCTCAGGCAAAGAGTGATGCATCTGTGATTTTCTCTAGTCTACAATCAAAACGACTAAACAGTTTGCTTGAATCCCTTTAAAGCATACATGCATTAGTTTTAAAAGGAAATAAGATGACACAGTAACAAGTATTACCACAAATAACATCACCCACAAAGTGGGTGCTGCACAGAAACATGAGTCAAGTAAAATAAAAGCATTTTCTGTAATTGTCTGAAGTGATGTCATGTGTCCCTGGGTGTTTTTGCAAGGTTTTCCTTGAGCACAGAGAATGACAGGGAAACAGAGGTGTACCAGTTCTCTGTCATATGCCCCCTCGTGCCCCCAAACAGAGCCTGTGAGTTGTCTGAAGTGGCATAAAAGTCTCTTTGATGTTGCCCAGATCTAAACTAGAAAATGGTAAACAGTGCAGATGATTTGAGATGATCTTTCTGCTCTGGGAACAGAGCACATGAGGATATTAGAGATGCCATGCATTAATAAATTAATGTGCCTCATGTACCACTCGTACACACAGTAGTGGATCAGATACTAAACATCTCTACTAACATCATTCCTTATCTTCTTCTTCAAAAAAAGCACAACTGCATGGAAAAAAAACTTACTCGAGTATACACTATATGGCCAAAAGTATATGGATACCTAAGTATGAGCTTGTTGGACATCCAATTCCAAAACCATTAAAATCACTATCATCTTGCACCCATTCCCTGTGCATCTAGAAGATTTTTCCCCAACCTTTTGTTACATTTTATGGAATTTGTGCCCATTTAGTTAAAACAGCATTTGTTAGGCCGCTCAGGTGGCGCAGCGATAAAAACACACGCTAGAACCACAGCTGGGATCTCGAATACATCGTATCGAATCTCAGCTCTGCCTGCTGGCTAAGGCTGAGTGGCCACATGAACAACGATTGGCCTGTTGTTCAGATATGGCAGGACTAAGCCGGATGGGGTCTCTCTCCCATGACTGGTGCAATTACGTCCTCTGCTGGCTGATTGATGGTGCCTGCACAGCCAATAAGTACATCACCAGCAGTATACTGTGCTGGTGTTTAAGTGAAAGCTCCTGTGTAAAAGACAGCCACTATTTAAAAATGTATAGCCTTTTAGTCTGTACCATTACTGCTTTAGCTCTCCTGGGGCCCTGTAGTTTGGAACGAGTTTGCTGTTTTTCTATTCCTCCAACTGTGTAAGTTTACAATTGTTTGGGCAACTAGGGTAATGATAGAAGCTCAGCCAAGTGCCAAGCAAGGGCAGTTAAGCAGATAAGGGCTCAGAGAGTGAGAAACCCTTGCCAAGTAGGGTTTCCAATAAAGAACAGCTGAGATATCTGTGGCACTCACCCTTCTTCTAGTGTTTCAACTGGATCAGCAGAGCATTCCATGGAGACAGGGATTGAGTACAAAAAATATACAAAAATAAATAAGACCATAATGAAAACTGAATATCCAAAGATGGCTTGATTGCTTGGAATAGAATAATTATTTAGAGAAATCATTAAGCACAGATTAACCATGTTTTAGATACATGGTTTTTACAACCATCTACATGTCCATACTTGTCTATTTTTATGTAGCAGAAAAGCCTTTCCTCATGTAAAACACATCCATCAAGTGCACTTCTCGTTGTCAAAATCCGCTGCGCACTGATTGTGTAATTGGGCTTTTTTTCCCTACAGGGAATGGTATCATGTTTTCCTTGGCTCAGAAGCGCCAGAGCCTGTGAAGCTGATACCTCCTTGTCCTGGCTTTCATTTCTTGTCCTTACATGGACAGAGGTCAACTGCTCGGTATCGGCTGGTGAACCTTCTCATCCACCCGCCTGTATCATTCGACAGCCTCGTGACGAATAGTCATGGCTGACCCCTTCAAGTAATGATCTATGTTCGATGGGAGTTAAGTCAATGCTCGGGTTACAGCACTGAGATACCTAATACGATTGGGTGGGTTTTTAATGAGAGGAAACAAACTGCTTCTTCTCCAAAGCCAGAATCTATAACGAACTTTATACCACAAGCAGTAGGGAAACAAGGTGATTAAGTATTGAGAACTGTGATTTGAAACAGACTGTTGTTTTTGGCAGAACTAGTCAGTCATATTTAAATTACTGAAGCATTTAAATGAATATGGACCCATACAGGTTTGTCAGCAAAGCCAGGATAAAATCCTATTTCGTGTAAAGTAACTACAATCTTACTAGGGCTCCTAGTATCAGGGCTGTGCATGTCACTAGACCTTTTACGGTGATGACAAATCAATGTGGTCATATATTACAGGAATTACATCACTGTGGATTAGGGTCATGATCATTTCTCTGCAGTGTCTGTGATGATCCTGCATCAGCAAGCTTTTGACCTAATGTGGTTAAGGTTGAAGACTGACAACCTTATAGAAAAGACTTAAATTAGCATTTTATCTTATATATATTTAGTAATGCGCAGACAAACTAATAATACAACCCCAAATCAGAAAAAGTTGGGACAGTATGGAAAATGTAAATAAAATTTTTAAAAAAACAAGAGGGTATGGGTACTGGACTGGCCTGCCTGCATTCCTGACCTGTCCCCAATAGAGAATGTGTAGAGAATTTTGAAACGAAAAATGAGACGACGACTGTTGCACATTTTAAGACGTGTTTGCAGGAAGAATGGCAACATTACAAAGTGGTAAATGCTTTACTGTCCCAACTTTTTTTGGAATGTGCAGGCCTGAAATGCAGGCATGGATGTTACTTAATAAACGAAATGAAGTAGGTTCATCCTGTCTGCAATAAAATAAAAGTCAAAGTAAATGTTTTTTTTATTATATAACTTGATAACTCTGATTTGGGGTTGTACTATGTAATATGTAAGAGTTTCCTCAGGAAGTCTAGATAGTATATAAACCACCAAGACTCAATATCCTCAAGTTTTGGATAAGTTAGTAGAGCTTTGGGCAATCAGTCAGAAAATTGTTGGCTCTGTCATGTAACTCTGGCCCTTAACTGATAGGGCTTTTCCACCAAAATAACCATGGTTCTTGAACCGGTTCTGTTCAGGTTTCTTAGAACCTTGGTGTTCTGTAGAGAACAGACGTGCGTTTCCACCGGGTTTTAAGAACCAAGTCTGCGTCATCAACGGTGGGCGTTGCTTAACGAAAGTTAAGAGTAGTAATGTCATGGCGGAGCGTGTAGATTATGTGCGAGCATTTGAGCTGTTGTTACAGATGTTCAATACCACTGATAATACCACTGACAGTCATCTGTGGAATATTTAGTAGTGAGGAAATTTCACACTGGACTTGTTGCACAGGTGGCATCATATAACGGTGCCACGCTGGAATTCACTGAGCTCCTAAGAGTGACCCATGCTTTCACAAATGTTTGTAGAAGCAGTCTGCATGCCTAGGTGCTTGGTTTTATACACCTGTGGCCATGGAAGTGATTGGAACACCTAAATTCAATTATTTGGATGGGTGAGTGAATACTTTTGGCAATATAGTGTATATACAATGAAGCTGATTAAAATTCTAATTGTTTTCGTTAAATTTAAATGAATTAGGTGCATTTTACAAACCGTACCCATTTGTCTGGCAATGGGGTAACAGCTGTATGCAACAAACTATAAAACCCATCTTTTTCTCAGCTAGAGAACATCTTATAAGCTTAATCTTATTGGTCATTTTTTTTTACTATTATCATTTATCATCAAGTAATAGAATAAAGTTTGGGGCACTTTATGTCTAAGTTTACTTTCAATTAAAATGGTGATGAGGGTAATAAAAAGTCCAGGTAAAAGGGTTGGAACACAACAAGAGAACCGTGCCACTAGTCAAATATGATGTCAACAAAAGTGACACACCCAGGAGCATCGCATGGCTTGGCTTGGCCTTTTGTTCACAAAATGACAAACGTGTTTTCAGCTCAGCGTGACGTCAGCCTGCAATTGAGGAATGTCTAAGAGCTCAGTGACGTGGTTAGGGTGAGAAAACTACCAAGTGCAAATAAAATTCACACTTAGTACCACATGATGCCACAGTGCCAACCCAAAGGTGAGCTGTTTTGTTGCCATATCGAAGCTGAACCATTCAGTCCAAATATGTATGCTGTGTTTTAGAATCATGTCAGATATGAAGTGCACACTTGACAATACTGAGTTGAGTTCAGATATTCAGAACATGCAACATGTGATGCGGCGCAAAACACAGCTGCGGTTTGAAGCTACCACTGAGCGGGAGGGGGGTGTGGAGAGGGTGCTGTGGGGTGCAGAACACAGGTGCAAACTGCATCGTGCAGAGCCATCAGCCCCCTGTGTGTGTATGTTAGACTCCTGGGAGCACCTCAGAAGCCCCACTTCCTGCCTCGCACCTATTGTGATTGTATGATATGAGCTCTTTTTACTTTGTGAAATGTTAAGAGAATATATACTTTAGATTTACTAATATGTGATGTTTCATGAACTTAAAAACATAAACTAAAAAATTGCTAAGGATAAACAGTTTCAAATATAGTTCATTATAGTCATACTGCATGTAAAATGTTCTATTTTATTTACACACTTCCGTGGCTTGAGATCTACTATTTCAGTCAACAGGTCATGGCAATCTACTTTTTATGGTTGGCCTCATCATTTTTCAAATAAGCATTGAAGCTTTTTTTAATGCGCTATGTTGCCTATATTGATATTCAGCATTACAGAACAAGCGACTGAAAAACCACACTAACCTTATTCTGATGATTTACACTGAATAGTGTCAGCCAGGTTTGTGTAGTCTGGACAGTAGCTGCTGGTGCCAATTCTTAAGCAGGCTTCCAAGTGTTCATCAGTAAGCGTAAGGGCTGGCTCGATACCACCTTTTTAATGTCCAATACCAATACTGATACTGCAAATTGAGTATCTGCCGATACCGATACCAATCCAATACCGATTTCTCCTCTCAAACAACTAAGCAGTAATAATACGTCTCAATGCACCATGGTTAAAGTAGCTATCTAAATAACGATGCTAAGACTGTGAAACAAATATTGTAAAGGAGTAAATACAGAACCAACAACATCACACTTATGCAAAACTGCTGTTTTTATTTCAACTTTTACACACAAAACATTTAGCAGCATTTTTGGCTTGTTTAACAAAAGTGTCTACAATTGGAAGATGTGGATGTCAATCTTTAATTAATTAGATATTATAATAAGAATATAATGATGCATTTTTGAGCATTACAAAAATGCAATAATTTAGTATTTTAATGTGTATTTAAAGGGTGGCACGGTGGCTAAGTGGGTAACACTGTCGCCTCACAGCAAGAAAGTCCTGGGTTCGATCCTCAGGTGGGGCGGTCCGGGTCCTTTCTGTGTGGAGTTTGCATGTTCTCCCCGTGTCCGCGTGGGTTTCCTTCCACAGTCCAAAGACATGTAAGTGAGGTGAATTGGAGACAGTAAATTGTCCATGACTGTGTTTGATATAAGCTTGTGAACTGATTAATCTTGTGTAATGAGTGACTACCATTCCTGTCATGGATGTAACCAAAGTGTAAAACATGACGTTAAAATCCTAATAAACAAACTGTGTATTTAATGGCTTAACATTACCTGTTTAAGGCCACTTACGGCTTAAGAATAACTGCATTAGCACTGAATTACTCGTTCACAACATTTTTTTCAACAATATGAAAACTTATTGTGTAAGTGATAGCAGTTTTTTTCCCACTCTACCAAAGTCTACTGTAATGAAAGGATAAGGAGATGCTTCTAAAGATGTGGGTGAGTGTTGATCCCCTGAGACCTATAAAAACGTGAGAAGATATGAAACAAACATGGGCACTGCCTTTCAGCTGTGGCTCCAAAAACAACCCAATAAATCCAAATTTGACTGTCGAGGGGGGTATTATTTCCTCATACAGGAGAGACTCACAGTGCAATGAAAAGTTTTTTTGGCTAAAATATTAAACCTGGTTCGTTCTTGGCTTAGTTGGGGCAGTTCATTTAGGCCAACTCGAAAAATCCAGCTGTTGTTATTCATTAAAACAAAGCGACATGTTATCAGTTAGTCATAAGGTGAAATTTATTCATTTATTTATTTGTTGTCTGATTTACCACCACTTTATCCTATTTATAGTCACGGTGGGTACAATTTACTAGGCGAAAAATAGGAAACACCCAGATAGGTCACCAGTCCATCACAGGGCAAACACACAAACAATTTTAGTAACTTTAATTAACTTGACTGCATGTCTTTGGACTGTGGGAGGAAACCGGAGCTCCCAGAGGAAACCCACGCAGACATGGGGAGAACAGGCAAACTTTACATAAAAGGACCCAGACCGCTCAATCAGCGAATTGAAGCCAGGGCCTTCTTGCTGTGAGGCGACTATGCTACCCACCAAGCCACCATGCCGCTTATGAGGTGGAATTAGTCTGTGTAAATTACATACACAATTGTCCATGTTAGTTTATTATATTTACTGATTTTCCCTTTTAGTGTTGCTTGTTTCCATTGCCCCTCTGTCTGTTTCCACTCCTGGTGGCTGCCCCCCGTCTGTGATTTGTTCCTTTGTACACTGTTTTACCCGATGTTCATTTATTGTCCTAATTAGTGTTAGTTAGGTCTTTAGGTGGTCCCAAAAATTTCATTTTCAGAATGTTAAACTGCATTTATAGATCACAAGAACATAAACATCAAATTGCAAGTTAGCCATAGCTAAAATGTTAAGTTACAGAGTTACTGCTAACATTGCAAACATTTCCATCTCCGGGATCTTCGCCTCTGGCAAGGTCATGTTCATTTTGCAAAACAATGCAAACATTAACTTTCTAGTGAGCAGCATAAAGCAGAGCAGGTAGTGTGGGTGATGCACAGCTTAAGCATCATGGGGACCTGGATTTTAACCTTTCACCTCCAACAACTGCGAGGAGCTGTGTATGTTGTCTTCATGGCTGTTTTCTTTCTGTACTCTCATTTTCTTACTGTTTTCTTGCTACTTTACATTGCAATTAGGTAGTGAGTGAGTGAGTGAGTGAGTGAGTGAGTGAGTGAGTAAGTGAGTGAAGGGACCCAGCAATGGGTTGATCCAGAATTGCAAGCATTTTAGCAAAGAAACAAAAAGTTAACTGTAAATTATTATTGTGGAACAAAGTTCATTGTTTATCTTGTTATTATTAGTTTAAAATAGAATAACTATACTACTCACAAATTAGCTTTTTTCACTGCAACGAGATGCTGCTTCCACCTGGGGGTGATATGAGATGATAAACACCTGTGTGTTGGTAAAGGAAGCAGTGTATTCATTGCTGATTTAGCGATCTCTAATTAATTATTATTTCTGTGCGGCCCGGTAATAAATGACCCACAGACCGGTACCGGTCCGCGGCCCGGTGGTTGGGGACCACTGCCCTAAATTGTTGTTTTGAGAATGGTGGTGGAGAGCGCTGTCATGACACATCAGTTGGAATGACTGGCAAAGTCAATCATCTAAGCTGCTGCTGTTTTGTTAATATGCTAATGCACAAGAATCAAGCTTATTGAGTATCCAATTTTACTATCATTTCCATTCCTATTAACTGATGTCTTTCAAATACAGATGTAACAGTAGTCATTGTTTCTATTTAAACACTAACCATACATTCCCCAACAATGAACCTTCACTTACAGTTTTTATTACAGTCTTCTTGATCCAAACTCATGTGTCTCAGCATTTTAATATATGAGCATGGTGAGGCAGTAATTGCTTAAATATAAAACCATGTTTCTTTACCTATTTATTCCAGTTCTTTATTTATTTTAAGATCTTTTTATATAGGGCTAGATTTAAGCAGAGCTTTCCTTAGCACATTCGCACAATCACTCTACATATTTGAACTAGTACATACACATTAATAATTCCTTCATTTATTTTTTTTACTTTACTTACTGCTAATCCTTATCAGAGTTCATCCTATGTGCTCATTTACACTGAATTCAATTTAGAGTAGCAAATCCACATGTACCATGCTTTTAGATGTCGTCACAAGACTTTTACCAGAGGCTAGGTTAATACCCAAGACTCCCAGGTCTTGGAGCTATGTGTCACCACCTTTAGCTGCTGACTTAAAGTTGTTTTGAGGATCAAATTAAACATTTGCTAATAAAACTCTTGGCACAACAGTAACTGAGCTAGCCCAATACCAATAAGATCCAAGGTTTGAATATTAGGCCACTCGGGCATCTACATACAGACATGATTGGCAAGGTTTGGGGGATTCCACTGATTCTGGGAATGTCTGACCCACTGAAACAATGACCAGGATAAAGCAGTGGTAAAATGTAAAAATCTAAATGAAAAAAACTCCTAAAAAAGTTCTATTTCAACAAAAATAATTAATAATTATTAATTAAAATAAAATAATTAAAACAATTATGATAATTTAAATAATAAAATATATATTTTAAAGCTAAATTGAACAAAAGCATAATTAAGATAATTTAACCACAAGAACACTGAAATATTATTAAATTAAAATATATTTTTATTTCTTAATATCAAAATAATATCTTCTGCTCTCAATCAGAATCATTTTAATAAAAATTTAAGTAAAACAGCAGTTTTGTTAATGGTACAATTTACTGTGTACAAAAACACCAATCAAATTCATGATCCCATCATATGCTAACATGAAAATCTTCACAATATTATCACTGACATTAATGCCTAAGGTAACAAAACCCTAGCTAAAAGTGCTTACAGCAGCACAGACGGCCTCAATCGTCTAGCGCAGACCAAGTGCTGGAGTGGGAAAAATGATGTAATCCACAGTGAGTCACTCAGCGCTGGACTTGGCCAATTAGTTCCTCCATGTTTTTTATTTTATTTAGTTCATGCAGTGAGTAAAGCCCTCTCTCTCAACCCTGAGTGAACAGCATGAGGAGAAGGATCAATGCGGGGTGGAAAGAGGATTAGCTGCAGATTTGGACCACTGCTCTGGCTCTACAGCTAAACACACACCTTGTGAATACAACTTGACCCCCCAGCTTTAGGGAAGCCAGTACTGGCATGAGTACTGAAGACATAAGAATCAAGCAAGGGCTGGTCATGTATACAATGTTATTGTATTAATCAACAAAATGTTATGCAGAATAATCAACTGTAATGTTATCATGATACCATGTTGTATTTTCCCAAAGTTTTACATAACTAAATATCAGATATCCAAATGCAAACTTGCTGGTCTGTGTAAAAAGATTAAGAACACACTGGCAGTGGTACATGGACTCGCCAATAACCGCCAATCATGGTGAAGTTAGCCATTACTTTACATTCTTTTTATTCATTTAATTTTTGATCTGCAATTTTTAGCTCATTTCATTTCAATAAACCATTAATAGTAGGGTGGCACATTGGCTCAATGGATAGCACTGTTGCCTCACAGCAAGATCATGGGTGTTCAGCTTAGGTCTGTACCCTTGCCCTTTATGCACTAAAATTCCTCCAGAATTATTTAATGATACTATGCACTGTAGAGGAGATATATCTTTCTTTGAAGAACATTATTTTGAATCATTATATTAATTTGTTGGGGTGGCACGGTGGCTTGGTGAGTTGCACTGTCGCCTGGGTTCGATTCCCATGCCATGACATGTGTTTGACATTAAAGACTTTACTGATGAATCTTGAGTAACTAGTAATTACCTGTCCTGTCATGAATGTAACCAACGTGTATAAAATATGACCATTAATAGTGGTCAGTGTCAAGGCAGGTCCAGTTCCATTGGGTAACACTGGATGCAAAGCAGGAATACCCTGAACAGGACGCCAATCTAGTCTATCATAGTGCTTCAGCCACCCTCTTTAGACACAGGCAATCATGTTTGTGTAGATTTTCGCTGCCAGTAGCACCACTGATATTTAAAATTGGATTTTAGGAGTGGTGCGCAACCTGAGTGCCCTGATTTGCAAAATCACCTAGTAAATTAAATTAAAAATTAAAAATTTGTAATATAATTTTAAGCCACTACATGGAAATACAGTGGTACCTTGAAACTCGACATCAATTGGTTCTGGGAGTGGCGTCGAGTTTAAAAGGCATTGAGTTTTAAGGTATTTTTTCCCATAAGGATGTATGGGAAACCTGTTAATGTGTTCCTTTACCTGTGGAACTGCATATTTTAGGCTGATAGAAAATAATGAGGTTGTTTTTAACGTTTATACACTGAAAATAACACTAATATAATATAAAAACGCTGAAATACAATTGAAAAACCTATGTCAGAACCCCGAGCTATAACACAAGTTTAAAAGTGAAACAGGAGAAAAATCTAGCTAAACATAGACATATGTGGGGATGCACCACTGTATATGACCAAACTTCCTTGCCTGCCAAACAGTCAGTGGGCTGCAGGTGAGCTAAGCTACCGTATTTTCCGCAATATAAGGCGCACCTAAGAGCCTTAAATTTTCTCAAAAATCTGCCGTGCGCCTTATAATCCGGTGCGCCTTATGTGTGCACTGAGTTCCAAAATCTGTAAAAATTTTCTTGTGCGACTTTGGTAAGCGCTCCGCTTGATTGACTATCGGACCATTTCCCGCTGACACAGGGACGTAATACGTACACTACGTACGCTGGCAGCGATAAACCAATCAGAGAACATTACGTAATACGTACAGTACGTACGCTTACCTCCGCCACGCCTCCGGTAGGTATACTACTGGTATGCTGCAAAACAACATTTGTTTGCATGCACCTTATAATACGGTGCGCCTTATGTATGGGTTAAGTACAGAAATAGACCCCGTAATTGAGACTGCGCCTTATAATTCGGTGCGCCTTATGGTGCGGAAAATACGGTAACTTAGCATACAGTTAAAACTAGAGATAGGACGATCGATCGGCTACGAATCGGTATCGGCCGATTTTTAATCAAAATATGCTATCGGCAATCGGCCGATATTTCCTAAAAGTAGCCGATCCGATCGTGTGATATATAAAAGATCACGTTAAGTTAACAGCTCAGTGGATTGATCCAGACTTTGAGCTACAAAGCACCAACCATCGCATCAAAATTCGTCAACAATCGTACAGAAACCATCGTGAAAGCTCTTCATGACCTAAAATAACATCATTAACATTGTGCATCATACATACTATGTAATTTTGCTGATTGAAATATTTACTTTAAAAAGATAATTCAACCCGGTCACATCTGAGTCGATTCTATCAGCACGTTATATAAACTCCTGGTTCACTTTGGTAAATCGTGAGCGGTTCTTGCTTGTGATTTAGATGAGAACAGAAAACATTACAGAGCCAATCCGAGGCAAAAGTTTATTCATTACCAAATTCGTTAGTTCAGGATCATCTGCTGAACTTTTAGGATCATCAGAAAACTTTTAGACGGAATGAGTCTGACTCGGTTACAGATCTGTGGTGATAGCAGTTTAATTAAGCTTTTAAATTAAGCTTTTTAATGTAAAAGAGTCACACAAACTGTTCTGAAGTATCTGGTGTTTATTTAAAACCATGACATTTAATTAATAACAGTAAACACGGAGAGATAACCGAGAAGAAGAACTTACGCATCGCATGAAAACGAATCGACTCATGAATCACTTAGCGACACTAAACAGCTCATCTCTTAAAGGCACAAACACACACGCGCGCTGTTGCGTTTGTCTCCGGTTTATCTTCACTGTGAGGCTCTTTTTAAGTTTTTTTTTCAGCCTGAACTGGATAACATTAAACCTGCGTGTGTGTGTGTGGGCATGTTGCACCCCCCCCCCCCCCCCCCCACCCCACCCCGATCGGAATCGGCTATCGGCCGATCGCCCTGAAAGGAGATCGGAGATCGAAATCGGTGCCAAAAACCCTGATCGGTACATCTCTAGTTAAAACAATAACAAGCACAAATATAACAGCCCCCTAACTGGCTGTAAGCCAGGTTATAGATAGTTAGAAGACATCATATACACTTTAAATCTACTGTATGACACTAGGAGCAGCATGGTGGCACAGCAGGTAGAAGAGACTTGAATTTGATCTCCGTTTCATTACCATGTGTTGTATATTTTTATTTGGGTTACCTTTTGATACTCCAGTTTTCCTCACCTTCTGAAAATGACAGTTTGTGTATTGGCTAGATGTTCTAAATTGCCCAAAGGTATAACTGTATAGCTGAGTGTTATGACTGGCAATAAATTGCTAGTAAAAATCCAATAAAAAACCTTTAAAAACAGTGTAGACTTTTACAGCAACACAAGTGGAACCTACTTTACATTAATAGCCATAAATTTGGAATACATATTGTTATGTTACTAGTCATTTTATTTAACTCTTGAGCCAAATGTTTTGCTCCTAAAATATGCAACAATTTCTCAGAATTCTACAGAAACCACTTGCATGACCTCGGCTTTACTCTGATAAACAGAACTGTGCCCATGATATTGTACTTGCTAATTATCATAGTACACCACATGACCCGCTGACCAGAACACGCATAGAAGGGATGTTTCCTTCACTCCTACAGGAAGGGCAAATGGAACGAGGCGAGCGCATCGATCCCTAATCTTCTCTACTCCGCTCAGCAGTGTATGTGCTGATTGAGCTGTATGAGATGGCTTACCAGCACAGGTCAAGAGCAAGGGCAGTCGAAAGGTCAGTTGAGGCCAATTCTTTCGGCTAAGTACACCACCCATACTCTGCTAATGTTTTCGTGGATGGAGTTACATGGGGAATTAGATTTACCTGGCATTTATAAGGTACACATACAGTATCTGGTGAATACATTTGGTGATGCTTTTATTTGTGAGTAAACATTTATCGATTGTAGCCCATCTGTTGCTCTCTACAATTTGTCACACCCCATGTCAATGGTAGTGTCTGCTCTGGTATGAATGTATCATGTACAGCACGACCCCGGCTCTGATTTAAAGAGAACGAAGCTAACCCACGCCCCCTCCAACACGTGGGCAGCAGCTGTATGCATTTTGTCACCCACACTAGGCGAGTGCATATATGCGAATCAGTCTTTTGTACAGAGAGACACACCCTGATCCGCCTCTGTGCAGGCCTCTATGCAGGAGCCATCAATCAGCCAGCAGAGGTCGTAGTGCATCAGTTACGAGGAGTCCCTTTCCGGCTTAATACCCCACCCCATATGAACAACAGGCCAATCGTTGTTCATGTGGCAGCTCAGCCCAGCCGATATACAGCAGTCTTGTTGGGATTTTAAATACTGTTTACTGGCCTCT
This sequence comes from Trichomycterus rosablanca, assembly GCF_030014385.1. Classification (NCBI taxonomy): domain Eukaryota; kingdom Metazoa; phylum Chordata; class Actinopteri; order Siluriformes; family Trichomycteridae; genus Trichomycterus; species Trichomycterus rosablanca. The sequence continues at coordinate 21,403,152 of NC_085998.1, read as the reverse complement.
TCCTTAGGAACACAGACCCTGTTAGTACTCGTTGTAGGAGTACAGTTAGTCAGAGAGAGTCAGAGTCAGAGAGTCAGAGAGTTAGATACTAGAGTTATGCATGCACAATATGTATTAATCTTTGTCTAGTTTTTCTATCAGTAGACGCGTTCTGATCACAGGATGCTGTTGCTATTTCAGTTTTTTTGAAGTACCCTTCTCCTCTCAGCACTGACACTGAAGTGTCCCAAGAACCTGATCGCACCTAATACACTCAAACAATTACAACACACACAGTATCATGTCATTACAAAGTCATTGCAGTGCTAAGAACTGCCCAGCTGATCAGTGGGTGTCCCATGGGGGTCCTTTTCAATTGAAAAATGTGATACTAAGGGTGACATTCAAACATGCAAGTTTATCTTTTTTAAAGGTGTGACCTATAAAACAATTATAGAATGTACATATATGATATATGTACCTAATAAAACGCTCGGTGAATCTGTACTATACTATAAAAAAGTCAGTACATTTTGTAAAATGCAATGAAAAGAACGTGTGTTAACTCGCTGGAATTTAACTGATAAACATACACGTTTAGCACTGTGATCATTTTCTCCATTCACCATTTTTTTGATGCTGTGTTAAACAACAACGGTTTTCTGAAGTAGACAAATCTAAAACTATATCATTACAATCCCAGCTTCATGTAGATAACATTAGCTTATAGCTAAAGCCCTACCTAATTCACGGCCGTGAAAATCGTGTCACGGTCCGTGAAAAGAGCCGTCTCCCGTGTAATATGCAATTTGCTGTAAAATTCTAAATTTAAGGTTTGTGTTTAGCGATTTAACGTTTTTTATTTGCGTAGTGAATGAAATATGAGGCGCAATATGTAATATGAGGCGATCATACAGCAATAACATTAGTGTAACAGACTTTTCTGTGGTGTAGTGTGCTGACAATGTTTGATGTATGTGTTTACGTATTAAGTGCATATTGTTCCTTTGGGGATTTCAAGTGTGCTTCTTTACACACGTGATCATCTCTCTGTAGTTTGTGCTCAAAAGAACGAACCAGTAAAGTTTTATTCTCCCGATAGTTTGTCTATGTACAGTTATAAACTCGGCAAACTCTAAAGACACTCGCAAACAGTTAGACAAAATGTTCAAGATGTCGAAGTGTGAAGCAGATAAAAACATGACTCGGGTAAATGAGTTTGGAAAACTCCAAAGGAATGGAGGGTCAAAACACAGACGAGTATTTTGGTCTTTGAGAGGAGGCTATTAAGGTAGGCTGTGCTGTGTATTGTAGCTTCCATTGATCCTATCAGTCAGTTTATGATTGTTATTTAATGACTGCCATGAAATGTGGCACTTTTCTTTAAACATCTGTGTAATCTGTGATTATTGAAAAACGAGGTCTGTGAAATTAAGCACATTTCCCCGTAAATTTTGTAGGGCCCTAGGTATAGCTAACAGGCCAATAGCTAGAAGTCCAGACTACAAGCAATTACATTTACATTTACAGCATTTAGCAGACACTTTTATCCAAAGCGACTTACAGTTGTGACAGTATACATGCAAAGCAATTGAGGGTTAAGAGCCTTGCTCAAGGGCCCTACAGTGGCAACCTAGCAGTGGTGAGCAATTAAATTTGCATGAATCATGGGTAGAAAAAGTGAGATTTACAAATAACAATGAACCTTGCTTACACATAACCTGAAACATTACACTTTCCAACTTCTCTTTAAAAGAACACAGTCTATGTTTTGTATGGAAAAAAACATAACTTGTGGTGTGCTGACTGCTTTGCCCCAAAATTAACCGATTAAATTCATGTTTTTAAGTTCAGAGTGAATTTAAGATTGTAAACACTAGCTACATTTCAGACAGTGGCTGTTTAAATCTGTGAAGTCTTTATTCTTTTTCCCACCATAAAAATCTTAAATATAAGTCTTGCATTTAATTGGAAATTGGATACAATGGGTCTCTGCCATAATGTGACCACAACAGTTTTATGAAAATTATCACTATTCCAGCATTCATTACTGCCGACAATAGCCTGACATATAAACTATTGGTAGTTTGGCGTCTCAAGAGATTATATTTATGTGTCCCCAAAAGTCACTGCCAGTTATAGACATTTTGGGTGATCCGTTCATTAACCCAACAATCTCAACTTGTTCCAACATGTATTTCTAAAGTAAGTACTTAATAATGGAGACAAGAATAATTGCATGACTTTTCAAAAGGCTTTTCTAGGTACCAAAAAATAGAGCAATAAAAATACATTCAGCTGACACGCGTCTAGCCAGATAATTTGCCGCTGAAAGCCCCCTCACATGTTCTTGTTTAATTATAACTCCATGATTCCCCTTACAAAAATATGTGAACACTGGATATGTCAGAATTTGTGTAATATTTATACACACATGTGGTTCAGAGGCCTACGTTTGCTAATTCTGAGGGTAAATGCGTTCAAAAGTCATTACTGATACGTATTAAGGGCCACCTAATGAACTAAGAACTGTGGAGCCAGAGCCCTGATATATGGTTTTATTTGGCACATTTGAGGGAAGTCTATTTAAGGATTGTAACAAGCCCATGTTTGTGTGCAGTACGGAGGTGCGGGGAAAAGTGACAAGGAGCTAATATTTTCCTACATGTCTTAAGCAATGATCTTTCTGTTTGTCTAGCATGTTTCTCGTACCCTGGGCTAACCTTTTTAGCATCAAACATGCAACAAACTGGGAGGCAGCCGGAGGTTTCTGGTTTTGGAGCCTTCCCTCAAAGCCGACTGACCCCGCTGGGACACTGTGCGTTCCAATGGCTTTAGCTAGCCAACCCAGAACCCACAGATAACAGAGAGAAAAATCTGAGCGAGGCTAAATCACACATAAAATGTGTGCACTGGAGCCATGCATATTCATGTTGCTGCCCATTTAGGCCTCCGAGTTATTCACTGAAAGACCCTCAGAGATGTGCCTCCGAGGAAAAAAAAAACTTTGAAGTTGCCCACACAAGCAAAACTACAGCTAAAACATTATCTGCTGGGTTCAAGATTCTGCATCCTGCCTCCAGGTCTCACGGGAGAATGCTGGAATTTCAAACTCAATGATGGTGCTCCAGTAAACAATGAATCATGTTGGCCCTGAGCATGCGCAGCACAAAGAGTGAGAGGGCTGTCGAAACAAAAAGAAAACCATGTAAGGATTTACAAGGCATTAGGCAGGAGTGTCACCCGTTCCAAACAGCTGATCTGGGAAATATTTGGAGCCCAGTGGTTAAAGTGGCTTCACACTTTACTCTGAAAAAAAAGATCTGGCTTATAAAAAGAGAGTATCAGTGAGCACTGACAATAATGTGTTTAATATCAATGACTCCGCACAAAAATATGTTCAATATGCTCCATTAAAACAGTACTTATGCTAAAACTTTTACAGTGGTACCTTAAAACTCAACGTCAATTGGTTCTGGGAGTGGCATTGAGTTTAAAAGACGTTGAGTTTTAAGGTATTTTTTTCCCATAAGAATGTAAGGGAAACCTGTTAATGTGTTCCATGGTCCCGTGGATTTGCATATATTTTAGGCCAATGTAAAATAATGTGGTTTTTGAAACGTATACACTAAACATAACACAAATATAATATAAAAACACTGAAATAAAAAGCTGACTCTTACAATTTCTCAGAAACCCGAGCTATAACACAAGTTTAAAAGTGAAACAGGAGAAAAATCCAGCTAAAGCTTTAGTCATCCTCTCACTCAGACATAGCCATGTCTGTGTGGGAGCCCAGACAGTCGATAACATAGTGATGGGCTAGATTACTAGAATGTTGCACCATTCGGGAGCCCTAGTTTGGTTTTGTTTTGGAATTTATATTCTGTTTCTTGAGTTGAGAATTTGTTGTGTTGTGTTTTTTGGCTACTAGATTATCTTTATACAAATGAAGTTTATATAGCTGAAGTCACTATAGTAAATTGATCTAAACCTCTAAATAACTAGGCACAAATTTCTTTGTATGACTACATGATTATGCTGATGATTATGAAATGTACTGTGGCTAACCCTACAACTGAACCAAGCATACTTTGCCACCTGCAGCTAACACAAGTTAGACAGCTAGACGCTGTCCGGCTGTCAGAGAGTGTAGTACTCACTGCTATGTTCTTGTGAAGCTGAAACATGGCCATGAATAAGACAACTGTTTACACTAACACATTAAGTCAAAGATTTACTGAACATGCAGGATTTCATAGCTGTGCCAACATTTATTTATTATTATTATACCAGGTTCACTTCATTGCATTTAAAACACCAAGCAAGCATCAAGCTTTCACGTGGCAGCAGAAAACTTCTGTCTTTCTCAAAATACCGCAATACTGTCAAAGAAAGCAAAAGAAGTACATAAAAATAAAAACCAGGACTCACCCAATGATCAAAGTGCGGAAAATCTCTGCTCAGGCCTGAAATCCAGGCCGATCGAACGCTGCACTTGTACACACTTGCTTCCTGTCACGATACTTTGCTTCCTGCTGGTTCCTCCTCCTAAGGAAAGAAATTTTCCTGAGAGGCAGGGAAGAGAGAGAAGAGGAAAGTGTTTCACTCAGTGATTTAGAAGCGATGGTGTAAACGCCAGCCTTCTCCTTCTGACAGCCAGCGTTAATTGCAGATCAGACTCGCCCACACACACCAGCCTTACTCCCTCTCTCTCCTTCTCTCTTTTCGTTCTCTCATTCTCTCTCTCTCTCTCTCTCTCTCTCTCTTTCTCTATCTCTCTATCCTGGAAAAAGCTGAGAGCAAACTGTTAGATGAAGGAGCGCTGTAGAGAGCATGACAGGAGATGTCTGAACCCCAACATACAAACCCAGACATCCACCCACCCACCAGACCCATGGTCCACTCTTTCTCCACTGCACTGTTAACCATTTCTTTCGTAGCTTGATAATTATGCAACAGACCTATGAAAGAACTATATACAAAGTAACATTATTAACAGTTTCCAGGTAAACATAGTAATGAGTTTAGATTTTGTAGGACCAGAAGTATCTGGACAGCTGACCATGCGCTTGTTGGACATCCCATTCCAAAATTTTGTACATTTATATAAAGCCCTCCCCTTCTTTCTGGAAACATTTTCCACAAGATTTTGAGGTGTGTCTGTGGAAATTTGTGCCCATAACTGTGAAAAAACATTTGTGAAGACAGGCAGCAATCTTGGATGAGTATGTCTGACATACAATCAAGGTTTTAATACATCCAAAATATGCTCAGTAGTGTTGAAACTGATTAAGATATGTTTCACAGGAAGAAGGTCCTGGGTTCGATTCCCAGGCGGGGCGGTCCGGGTCCTTTCTGTGTGGAGTTTGCATGTTCTCCCCGTGTCTGCATGGGTTTCCTCCGGGAGCTCCGGTTTCTTCCCACAGTCCAAAAACATGCAAGTCAGATTAATTGGAGACACTAAATTGCCCTATAGGTGAATGGGTGTGTGTGTGTGTGTGTATGTGTGTCTGCCCTGCGATGGACTGGTGCCCAGTCCAGGGTCCACATGTAAGCAAAAGTGTAGCATTAAAAAAGCAGTAAACCCTTTTGGCAACTTAATTCATCAATGTAAGTGTGACAGATTAATATATACACTGAAAATGATATTCATATTTATTATCATTATTACTGCACCATGTGTGTGCATACTATGTGGGTGTTTTCTCAGCGGGCCTTTTAGATAACTGAAATTACCTCTGTAATAAAGAAAGTTTGTGTTTGGATGTGCTCTACGACGCGTCAGTGAAAATGTTTTTTCTGGTTATTACATAGGGATAAAATACATGCATGCTTGACACCAGGTTGTCAGATTTTCCTTAGGTCAAGCTCACAGGTCATTAGCTTTAAGAATGATATCTTAGCCACTCAGGTGGCGCAGGGGTAAAATACACTAGCACACCACAGCTGGGATTTCGAATACATCATATCGAATCGGGCTGGACGGCTGCATGAACAACGTTTGGCTGTTGTTCATCCAGGGAGGGAGCCGGATAGGGACCTCATAACTGATGCAATTACGACCTCTGCTGGCTGATTGATGGTGTCTGCACAGAGTCAAGGAATAATGCGATCATGGTGTGGCTTTCCGTGCACAAGGCTGATCCGCATATGAAAAGATGCAGTTGGCTACTGCACACATGTCAGATGTGTGTCAGTTCACACTCCTCAATTGGGGCGAGGGTCAGCACCAGTAGAGAGGAAGCATAACACAATTGGGTATAAATTGGATGCACTAAAAATCGGGAGAAAAAGGGAGAAAATGCATTTAAAAAAAATAATAATGATGATATCTTGCTGCCTCTTGCTGCTAAGCAGATTCAGTTCTCTTATGGTACCAAGTGCAAAAGTGCAATAATAATTTTAAGTAATAAGTACATTATTATTATTATATAATAACAATAATAAATAAGTTCTTTTTCAAAGATATAATAGACATTCTTACATAATATTTATATTAATGAAACTAAATGCTTGTGTGTTGTTGCCACAAATAACTAACCTAAAACTGTGGTAGCTCAACAAGCACATATGTTTAAACTAGTGCTCTCAACAAAATGTTTTAACCTAAACTTAACCTAAAGTTTATAATAAATTAATGTATAGTTACCAGTGAAATCTATTTCATACTGTAACATAAAATGTTTATTTAAAGTAGTCAGTAGAATCATTAGACATAAAATAATAAAAATAATAAAATAAATAATAAAAAAGTATAATAAAATAATAAAATAATAATAAAAAATAATAAAATAAATAATTACATAAATAATTAAATAAATAATAATGAAATAGAAAATGATGTTCGAGATTTTTTAAGACTAGTGTAAATGTTAAGCAATGAGCAAGAACGTAAAAATGACAAAGTGAGCGTTTCAGAGTGAATACTGCATATGAATAAAAATAATTATTTAGCTAAAACTATGAGTTACAAATGACAGCACAACACTTGTTTCTGGATAAACCCCCCTCCGTGTATAACTGTACGGGTCGTCCTTATGCCAAAACACAAACGGGTCGTCCTTATGCCAAAACACAAGTCTGCAGTCCAAAAAGCAATATAAGTAATTTTAGGATTACGTCCTCAATGCACAAGGGTCAGTCAACTCTGAATGAACCCCACAGTTGGGAAATAAAAAAATAAATTGCTCAGACTTGCTGAATCACAACTTTTGGAAAGTATAAATAATCTAAATATGCACCTACATAAAAAAATAAGAATAATGATTTTAATTATTTAGGATGTTGTATAATTTAGTTCCCATTGAGTAAGATCTATATTTAAAATAGAAAGATACTCATCACAGAATACATTGTGTTTTCCTATTAGAAAATGTTGTTGTACTGTGTGATAACTGCTTGATATTCTTTCTGGCGTGTTTATGTTAGTGTCACTGCTGTTCTAATTAAGACCGAGTAAATGCTCAAGAGCTATTATCTGCTATTTATTGCGGACCACTTTTACAAAACATAGTGCTGCATAATCTATTATCTCGTCATTTTCTTTTACTGAGGAGCTGAAAAATGCTGCATCCACAGCCAGACAAGCCAAACCACTGGACTGGGCCTTTAAAAAAGAAAAAATAGTAAGTAATAAATAAAAGGCAAACACGGCTCCTAGGGTCATTTTCAAAAAGTGTGTGTTGAACCTGATTTTCTGCGCCTTGTAATTATGAGTTTATTTAGAACAAGGCAGTGCACTTTAAAGAGACATAACAGTAGAACATTTAGAAAATCATTTTAATAGAATTTTATTTTGTTCACTACAGATGAAAATATATTGAATATTAGAATGAATAAAGTTATGAACATTAAGTTACATTGACCATAAATAACCTGAGAATTATTTATCATTTTAATTTCATGTTTGTGTTTATTGGTTTACCAGTTTAGGCTTTACACAACATGGCAAAAACCTTATCAGGGTGCCCAGGTGGCGCAGCGGGATATTCCACTAGCACACCAGCGCCGAGATTCAGAACTCCTCGGTTCGAAACTCAGCTTTGCCACCGGTCAGCTGGGCGCCATCTAGCAGGCAGAATTGGCTGTGCCTGCAGCAGACTCTAATCGGCTACCATGTCTGCTAGGGCGGGATGACCGGACTATGTGGGTGGGGTCTTTAAACGATGTGTAAGGACCCTGGTTTGCAGATAGAGGCGCCTGTGCAGAAACATGAGTGAATAAGAGAGGGGCTGCTAAGGACTGCGCATGGCTCGGAGGAGGCTTGAGCAGGAAATATACCTTTCTGGAATGTGACCAGGGATCCCCAGCAGTGGAAGACAAATTGACTACGCTAAATCAGGAAAAAAATGGGAGAAAATGTATAAATAAATAGAAAAAAAAACCCTTATCAAGGCCAAGTCACATTGATTTTTACTTTTTTACTGCCAAACCTTTCAAATCTAATTCAAATAGCTACTTTAATTAATAAACTCTAATTATAGGGAGGAAACACATTTTTTACAGTGGCTAAATCTTTCAAAATAAAATTTATATAATTTATTCCATTTAATTTATACGAGTTATAATAGTGTTATTATCCATACGTATTCTGTAAATCCAGGTTTTACAGAATACTGAACAAAATCATAGTCAGTACTGCAAGCAAACCAGTTTAAATACATTTTAATGCAGCATTATTTTAGCGTAAAGCATTTTTGTTTACTGCATTATTAATTGCATTAATTGTTTATTGTATTCTCATTTTACTGTGTTAATGTATGAATTGAATTGAATTGAATTGAATTCCATGTGTCCTGATCTTACTTTCACTTAAAACTACTAATAATCACCCACTTTATGAACTCTGATCCAGACATTTATGAAACAAAATAACTGTACTCTAGTGGTAACCCTCTGGCTGTGGAGGAAGTGCTGTGCAAAATGAGACGGACCTCTCGCCACTGCTAACAAGCTGGCATGACATTATGAAAAACATTAAATCATATCAGAAATGAATATGTTATTGCTGTATAATTGATGGCATCAATTAACACCACCCTCAAAGAGATGCTGGCTTGCTCACTAGTGTACAGTGCACCAAGTTTTCCAGCAAACTGTGCCAATTGAGCAACGGGACACAATGTGCCAGCTCGCTGGAATACATAGCAACTGACCACGCAGCAAAATGCCCTATAAATCCATCTGGATGCTAACGGATGCTGGAGGTGCTAATTCAATACAGAAGAAGTTTATTTTTTAATTCTGCTCTATGAGACGTAATTCACAATTATAAAATAAGCTCATTTAGCAATCTAACTATTGGAACTGTAGAATATAATAATGTTTAATTGATAAAGCAATATATTAACATTATTATTTAGTTTTTCTATAAGCTGAGTATGTACATAGGTTATACTAATTGTTTTATCTATACTTATTGTTCTAGTTAAACTATTTACATTTGGTGAATATTTATCCAGTGGATTTAACAACTCTACAAACCCCTGTTAAAATGCCAGACTATTCTGATGTGAAAATATCAGACCAAGATAAATATTGATTTATTTTCACCTTTAATCTAGAATCTGTTCATCAATTAATTGAAAAACAAACTCAACTGAAATTGAAAAAAAAACTCATTCTAAATTAACCAATCGACTCAATCAAACTCATGTTAAATAGTAGTCAGTGACACCTGCCATCAATTGCATTACATTACATTACTTTACATACACCATTGAACAGATTATAAATATGGCACAACAGTGACATTACCAAGAACTGCACATCCCTCCAAAATTAATAAAAAGACAAGGAGAAAACTGGTCTTGGAGGCTGTCGAGAGGCCTTCAGCAACATTAAAAAAGTTTTTGGCAAGTACTGGTTGTTTACTACATGTGACACAATCCCTTGTATTCTTCATATGTCTGGGCTAAGGGATAGGGTGGCAAGAATAACATCCAAGTCTGACTATATTTTGCAAAAACCTTAATCAAGACTGCCAATGGATAGGAGGTAAAGTTCTGAAATTATTCATATTGGTGTGTAGAGTTTTTTATTCACTGTACATATTGTGCTTAGGTACTATAAGTGTTTTAGCCCTATTGACCACTACTATTATTTACTATTATTGCTCATTTAACACATTCAGAACTAATTTAAAATGTATTTAATGTTGTGTTAATTTAACACACTTATTTTATCACTGCAAGGTATGTTTTCATTTCATTTTCATTTTCAGCATTTAGCAGACGCTTTTATCCAAAGCGACTTACACAATGAGCAATTGAGGGTTAAGGGCCTTGCTCAGGGACCCAACAGTGGCAACTTGGTGGTGGCGGGGCTTGAACCGGCAACCTTCTGTTTACTAGTCCAGTACCTTAACCACTGAGCTATCACATGTTTTAACACCAAGATACTTCAACAGGATACTTACAGTTGAATAGTCACTGCATGTTCTAACAAATTACAGACAATATAGAACTTTATTTGATAATGTAAGTGTTACTTGGACATTAGCTAACCGAATACTGTACGAGTTGTCAACATTTTTTAATAAATTACCACTATCAAGGTTCAATTAACACTTGTTTTATTCAGTGTTATATGCAGTAATACAACACTCCATGCCATATACTAATTAAACACTGTGCCTTTCTTTATGAGTAAACCTGCCTTTCTTTAACACAGTAAAAGCTCATGTTACACCAAGTATATTCAGTTGTGTTGTGAGTTCACTGAAATCTGCAAGTATTAACTAAACACTGTATGCGCCTTTTTAACATTATTGTAATTGAACAAAATAATTTAACACTGTAAATTTATATTGTGTATGTAAGCTCACCATTGTACTTGTTAAACACTAATTAAACACAGAGTTTACTCAACACTGCAGAATTTATTTACGGATGCATGTTTATTTTACACAGTTCATTAAATACTGTAGAAGTAAACGGCACATTGTATTAATCTGACAGAGTATGTTTAACACTGATTTAAAACTAAGCATGTTTAACACTGACTTAAGTTTTATATAGTACATGGCATGTTTTATCTAACTGCAAACTGAGTTGATTTAAGACTTAGTTCATTCAATACTGATTTTAAAAATTAAATACTGCATTTCTTAGCCTTATTAAACATTGTTAAAAATTAAGTTTGACATTTAGATTTAATTTAATTGCATATATTCACTAAACATTTGCAACCTTTAACACTATGGAAAATATTTATTACTTAGTTTATTTATTGATGTAGGTTTATTAAACACTTGAGGTGTATATGAACCCTGAAATGATATACTTAACAAAACATTAATTACATGCTGTAGGAATTCACATATTATTTAAGAAACCAATACATATCTAATGAGATTAAATAGTTAGTGAGCAGTAAATGTAAAATAAGTTTAGCTGTCTATCAAGTTTATATAGCTGACTTTAAAAGTAAATGTAAAATTAATTTAACACTGTACATGTGGTATACTTTGTGTGAATGTCCAATTGCACATGTGAGTTTACTCCAGGCTATAGAGACTAATCCAACTGTAAGAGTTAATTCAATACCAAAATAATATATGGTTGTTGTAGTTAATTAAACACATTAGGTTTATTTGAATGCTGAAAAGGTTTATTTAAAATATAAGTATACAAATCGGGAACATTTTTAAACCAAGTTTACTTAATACTGTTAATTTATTGAACTCTGCATGTTTTAACTCAACAATTCAATAGTATGGATATAAACAACACTATGAGTTATTCAGTTGTCAGATGGACTTATTTAGTTTAAACATTGATATAATTTATTTAAACATTGTAATTGTTTATTAGGCACATTTGACACCTGGCTTTGCACTGTGCATTATTCCAGATAAGTACAAGAGACAAGCACAAGCAGACCCAGCTAGTCACTAGTCTAGTTTTTAATGTTAATTATTAATAATTAATGAGTCTGTTTACAGAAGAAAGAAAGTCGAGTGGATTTACACGGGTACGGGGTGGGAAAAAGAACAACTTGAGCAAGGTAGCGATTCCTGAAGTTGTAATGCTCTTCCCAAATGGAAAACACGCACTGATTCTATTCAGTTTGCGCCATTAGGTAGAAATTATTACTACTGTTTATAAAGCAAAGTCGAGAAGATCGATTTAGTAATGTTATGCTTAATACTAATTCTAGTGCGCATGATTAGTGTACATTATAGATATTCTCATGTGTAATATTTACAGATCTACAGAAGTATAAACACCGCGATCTGATTAGAGGACACTTTCCGCTATGTTAAAACCCCCTGATAGAAATACATCCCGATTTGAAAGTTTATAACTTAGTAAACACTCAAATCAATCAGTTCCCACATGTACGATCAATCATATTTATCCTGATGTGAAGGTTGAAAATAAAGTGTAGTGTAAACTGTATACAGTATGTATATTACATGCTCTCCAGATTCACTCCACAACTCCCTCTTGCGCTTAATCTCCCCCATACGCTTACATATACACACACACACACTAAAGTCTCAGTGTAACATTGTTGCTATTTATTGCTACTCACCGCTCTTTAATGCGCACTCCCGGGCTGGATATAGAAACGCTGGATCAGTGAGTGCGGATGGACAGAAATGGATTTTCAGTCACATTGACACAGCGCTGATTTCTATTTTCGGGACGCGAACAAACTCCGGAGAAGCAGGGCTCTTGTCAAATGTAAGCCACGCCCCCTGTCTGTGACGCAAAGCGGACGGATACAGTGAAGCCCCGCCTCTCCTCCTGTTCGCGTCTCAATTAACAACTAATAGGGGAACTTATGGAGGAGCGACTTTTTTATAGAAGACCAAAGATGTTCATCTATTCATATTCCACTAAAAGCTTATTTTCGGTCAGGGTTGCAGACAGGTGTGTTGTATGCATATTATTGACCTAGCAGATAGATTTTGTCGTGTTTTTAGAAAGTCTACAATAAACGTATAAAAATAAGTTGGGGCAGTTGTATCCTAGTGGTTAAGGTACTGGACTAGTAATCGAAAGGTCACTGGTTTAAGCCCCACCACTACCAGGTTGCCGCTGTTGGGCCCTTGAGCAAGGTCCAAAGTTTCATGAATCACTGATTCAAGACTGTTATGACCCACATTTCTTAGAATTTAATGTTTGTTTGTTTATTAGGATTTTAACGTCATGTTTTACACACTTTGGTTACATTCATGACAGGAATGGTAGTTACTCATTACACAAGGTTCATCAGTACACAAGGATATATCAAACACAGTAATGGACAATTTTGTATTTCCAATTCACCACACAACGACGAGGTCGTTAAACTGAATCAACAACTCAAACATACATTTGTATTGCCACTTTACATATTCCGTACTTACATTCTTCGTTTTCATACCTGTATATATATATCGGTTATAATTTTATAATTTTATCTACATACATTGCTACTATTATTATCTGTATGTTACCACCACTATTCTCATCCATACCTATGTCCGACATATTTTAAATCTGATACACAATCTCTATTCATATTCTATTTTATAAACATATATATATATATATACACATAAATGATACATTGTAGATATTTATAACTATAACAACATCCTTATCTACATATTTATTCCTACATATCTGTATATATTGTTTATAAGAATAGTTACAATACTGCTATTATCACATGTACCAGATGCACAATTTGCACATGCTGTTATTCTGTTGCATACCATATGCTGTATTAATGCACCTTATTTACTTACTTACCTTATTTTGTATTTGTAACTTACCCTATTTTGTATTTGTATTAAGTTTTCTCTTTTTTGTTAAACTACTGGAGACCAATAATTTCCTTCGGGATAAATAAGGTATCTATCTAGCTAGCTATCTACTTGCATGTCTTTGGACTGTGGGAGTAAACCCACGCGGACAACATGCAAACTCCACACAGAAAGGACCCGGACCGCCTCACCTAGGGATCGAACCCAGGACCTTCTTGTTGTGAGGCGACAGTGCTACCCACTTTTCCACCAGAATTTAATTTTAAACCTTTGACTAAAGTGTATGTTCGTGTATGTAGAGCTGCACGGTGGCTCGGTGGGTAGCACTGTTGCCTCACAGCAAGAAGGTCCTAAGTTTGATTCCCAGGTGGAGCAGTCTAGGTCCTTTCTGTGTGAAGTTTGTATGTTCTCCTTGTGTCTGTGTTTCCTGTTTCCTCCCACAGCCCAAAGACATGCAGTCAGGGTAACTGGAGATATTAAAGTAATCCTAGGTGTGTGTGTGTGCGTGCATGTTTGCCCTGTAATGGACTGACGACCCTATTTGGGGTGTTTCCTGCCTATCGCTCAGTGAATTGTGCCCACTGCAACCCTAAAAAGGATAAAGCGGTGGTAAAACAGACAACAAATGTAAATGTATTAGCATAAGTTAAAAAAGTACATTATTTAATAAAAAATAACGTGTTTACCACCCCTATTGTTACTATTGACAATTCAGAAGCAACCTAAAATCATTAGCCAAAGGTAGAATTTTGCTGCACCTGTATTTTAGGGGTCACCACACTGGATCATTCTGATCCACATACCACATTTTTTTTCACGTGTTCCTGGCGCAACACAACTATTTTTATTCAGGCTTAGGACCAGCACTGAGAGCACACTGTCAGGTGCATCTTCTGTGACTAGCCTGTTTGGGCCATCCCTGCACCCATGGACATTTGTAAAGAAAAATCTAATTGTTTTAATTGGTTGCAATTTTTATATATAGTGTATAGATAGACCTATATATATATTAGGATTTCAATGTCATTTTTTACACACTTTGGTTACATTCATGACAGAAATGGTAGTTATTCATTAGACAAAATTATTTAGTTCACAAGTTCTAATGTCAAACACAGTCATGTACAATTTTGTATCTCCAGTTCACCTCACTTGCATGTGTTTGGACTGTGGGAGGAAACCGGCGCCCCCGGAGGAAACCCACACAGACACAGGGAGAACATGCAAACTCTACACAGAAAGGACCCGGACTGCCCCACCTGGGGATCAAACCCAGGACCTTCTTGCTGTGAGGTGACAGTGCTACCCACTGAGCCATCACAAAGCAGTATACAAAGCAATAATGTTCAAACAACTTTACACAAACACTCTTATAGGCAATTTACAGGGGCCAATAAACCTAGGTTTTGGGGAAGTGGGAGGCAAATGGAGTACCCTGAGGTAAACCACTCAGTTAAGAGGAGAACATGCAAAATTCCTCACATACAGTGCCCAAAGGTGAGACTTAAACCCTGTTTACCTGGACCCATGTGGTCATCAAGCCACCCCTGTTTAAAACAGATAATACAAACTCACGCAAGAGTAAAGTTACAGTCTGCGTGGTCACAAAATCTGCAAGAGGTGCACAAATTTAAAAAGGTGCATTTATGAGCGGAAGAAATGTAATAAAATAAAATAAAATACACACATAAGAGTTCGAATGAGGTGAACAATGATTGTGGTTTGTTGTGCGTTACACGCGCTACATAACGCACTTCAATATTTATTGTAGCGCAGCCCAGAGCGGTAGAGAGAACAGAGTGGCGACACTCCCATAGGGAACCGTTGGAAAGGGGGCGGGACATATTTTCTGTGCAGCTTCCGGGTTGTGGAGCTCTGTATAGTTCCAAACATCCCATAGAGCCCCATTCATTTCCACTACTTATCAAGCATTTTTAGCTGTTTGTTGCTTTGTTTTAAAAAAAATAATGAATTTGATGTCATTAATATACGTAATACTGTTATTATTTAGCATTTGCTCAGCACTAAATGTTACATGTTTATCTTAATTAATAGGTATAACTGAATTTAGCTTAGTCAGCTAAGCTAAATTATTGACACTAGAGTCTTTTCACCTAAAATTGATTAATTAAAAGTTGATTAATCAAGAGTCTTGTTACAGAAATGATAATAAAACATCAGAGCCATAATAAATCATTATACTTTTACTTTCATTCTTAAGTACATTTGAAGGTAAATTTAGTTTAGTACTTTAGTGGAGGTAAAGAGTATTTTTACTTTTACTACTACTTTTACTGGAGTAATATGTTACCTTGGATATCTCTACTTCAACTCAACTACATGGTTTGTGTACCTTGTCCACCACTTACATTAGACAAAATGAACTAGTGCATATTAATTATGAATTAATTCATGTATTACATGTAGGAATAAATTATTACTTACTCATGAAATAAGACATGAATTAATGCTATTTCATGTACCTGCACTATAATGTTAAAGGTATTGGTACGGTAGTGTGTTTATGAATCTGTTCATTCAGTGCAGGTAAACCTTATGAATCCAGCCACATGGCTTAGTGTTTAACCAAAATGATTATTATTATGAATCCTCAGGAAAGTGAAGGGAGATTAGTTTATGTAAAAAACAAAACATAAAAAACTGTCTAATCTCTGTACTGTATATTGTCTCTACTACTTAATGATATCGCATTATGTAATGTATGCTAATATAATGTACTGTGTGTTAACAAGAACGACCTATTAAGTCATTATAAACATCAATCTTCCACTTCATATACCAAATTGATATTAAAGCAGATGCAGTAAATGTAAACGCAGTTGAAAATACCCAGAAATTGTACAAATGTTTATTATTTACTGTTTAATATTTCACTCACTGCTGCCTGTCCCATTTGAGAACATGACAGCGCCGGGTTTGTTTGGAACTATTGGAGGGTTACATGAACCACGTGACCGCGTAGCGGCGAGATCAAGGAGTGTCGCAACTCTCTCTATCTACGGCTCTGGCGCAGCCTAGAAACCATTGACGTCATTCCCACCCCACAACAGCAACAATAGGATAATGCGCTATCAAACTGACACTCCTCTCGACGAATAGCATTGCGTTTCTGTTTTACAGTGACCAATCAGAGAAAAGAGACACGTTCCGTTCGTGATGCATGTGGCAGAGTCACGTGTAGCATTGCAGGATTTAAGGAAGAGGTGTGGTGTTCAACAACACGAGTTGTTTTTACCAGGATTTAAAGAAACATCGTCCTTAAAAGCGATCAAATCTGCACAAATACAGTACATACATTTCTGTCGATCACTTCTTTACTCTTAGTGTGAAAAATCGTCATATACACATTAATTATACAAATTATTTGAACCAATTTACTTTGTAAATATGAAACTGAATATATATACACCGATCAACCATAACATTAAAACCACCTCATTGTTTCTACTCACTGTCTATTTTATCAGCTCCACTAGTTCTACAATTACTGACTGTAGTCCATCTGTTTCTCTACATGTTTTGTTAGCCCCCTTTCATGCTGTTCTTCAATGATCAGGACCCCCACAGGACCACTACAGCGTAGGTATTATTTAGATGGTGGATGATTCTCAGCACTGCAGTGACACTGACATGGTGGTGGTGTGTTAGTGTGTGTTGTGCTGGTATGAGTGGATAAGACAGCAGCGCTGATGGAGTTTTTAAACACCTCACTGTCACTGCTGGACTGAGAATAGTCCACCAACCAAAAATATCCAGCCAACAGCGCCTCATGTGCAGCGTCCTTTGACCACTGATGAAGGTCTAGAAGATGACCAACTCAAACAGCAGCAATACATGACCGATCGTCTCTGACTTTACATCTATCTATAAGGTGGACCAACTAGGTAGGCATGCCTAATAGAGTGGACAGTGAGTGGACACGGTATTTAAAAACTCCAGCAGCGCTGCTGTGTCTGATCCACTCATACCAGCACAACACACACTAACACACCACCATCATGTCATTGTCACTGCAGTGCTGAGAATCATCCACCACCTAAATAATACCTGCTCTGTGGTGGTCCTGTGGGGGTCCTGACCATTGAAAAACAGGGTGAAAGCAGGTTAAAAAGGTATGTGGATAAACAGATGGACTACAGTCAGTTATTATAGAACTACAAAGTGCTTCTATATGGTAAGTGGAGCTGATAAAATAGACATTGTGTTTAGAAACCAGGAGGTGGTTTTAATGGTATGGCTGATATATCATTTTACATTTACATTTTTGGCATTTATCCAAAGCGACTTACACTACTGTGACAGAATATTGTCTGAGCAATTGAGGGTTAAGGGCCTTGCTTATGGGCCAAACAGTGGCAAGGTAAACTTTTTGATTACCAGTCCAGTACCTGAGTATATTGAGAAAAAATGACTTTCCTTTACAAATCTTTCTCACCGACGATGACAAGATAAATCATGTCTTGGAGTTATTCAAAAATTAATTAAAGATCAAAAGCTTAAATCTTTCATTTACAAAAGTTGTGAAAACTGTTTGTCCAATATCAGGATGGCACAGTGGTGCAGTGGGTAGCGCTGTCGCCTCACAGCAAGTAGAGCCTGGGGTTGATTCCCCAGCCTGGCAGCCAGGGTCCTGGAATTTGTGTGTTCTTTCTATGTCAAAAACATGCAGTCATGCCAACTGGAGCAACTAAAAATTACTAAATGTGTGTGTGTGTGTGTGTGTGTGTGTGTGTGTCTTTCCTGACTTTCACCCAGGATAAAGAAGATGTAAAACAGATAGTGAATAAATGAATGAATTAATGAAGACTTATTCCCTTCTACAGCAGTTACAGCTGTAAGTCTTCTTGGCTACGTCTTTATAAGCATTGCACACCATTCTTTATGGCAGATCCTTTCAAGTTCTGTCCAATTGTATGGTGAGCATCTGTGAACTGCCATCTTCAGACCTCTCCACACACGAATAATGTGACTGAAGTCTTAGCTTTGTTTGGGCTACTCAAGGACATTTAGATACTTGTCCCAAAGCTACTTTAATGTTGTTTTTGCTGTTTCAAGCATGTTCCTGTATTTGACTACATTTGTCTATCACTCAGTTCTTACCCATCTCCCTGTGCTGGCAGCCGAAAATCACCCCCATGATGCTGCCACCACCATGTGTTACCATGGGGATGTTGTTAGCCAGGTGCAATGCCTGTTTTTGCCAGACGTAATGCTTGCTGTTCTGCCCAAAAAGCTATTGGGTATTTGTATTTAGCTCATCAGACTAGAGAATCTTTTTTCCTTTACATTCCATCTAGCCTACTCTAAGCAATGTGTCTTAAGAGGGCACATACCATGTTAAAGGCCTGATTTATGAAGATGGTTGTCCATCCAACATGTTCTCTAATCTCTGCACAGGATCTTTGGCGTGCTTTTGAGTTCTATACACACTCTAGACTCAGTTGTAGACGTGTGTGTGTGTGTGTGTGTGTCTTAAAGATACTACCTTTTCCAAAATGGTTTTGTTGGCTTGCTTTATCTTTGAATGTTTGAGTAGCAGTAGAAGAAGAATGCTTTTATTATGATATATACATAAATACTCGTGCAGTATAATGACATTCTTTCTGTTTGTTTAAAAGCTGGAATTAGAGCATAGGATAAGTCACCACTGGATCCAAAAAGGTTAACATGCCTTTGCTCAGGGGCTCAACAGTGGCTGCTTTTGTAGAGCAGGGATTCGAACCATTAAGCTTTAGACTGATGGCCCACAGCTCTAATCACAGGTCTACCACTGTTCTAACCATCTATCATTCACTGTAATAAAGATAACTTACAAATGTTTATATTTATATAACCATAATCTAAATCTAAAAAATCCATTTCTAAATAAGCATTATTAAGAAACCCTTAACAGTCCAGCATATAGAGGTCATTCAGCAAACTGAAGCTGGCACATAAACATACATTAAACAGATATTTGTGTAAATTCAATCTTCCTGTTTAAAAGTGCTGCTTATACATGTAAAATAACTTTACATCCTCTATATGGAACACATTAAACATTTTATGTTTTATTTTTTTATTTTTTTATGCATTTTCTCCCCATTTTTCTCGATTTAGCTCACTCAATTTTGTCTTCCGCTGCTACCAGAGATACCAGATTGCATCCGAGGAGAGCACGTCGCTGTACACGCCTCTACCGACACGTGTACAGCCCTCCTCTTCTCGCCCAGCAGCGCTGCTGTGTCTGATCCACTCATACCAGCACAACACACACTAACACCACCACCATGTCAGTGTCACTGCAGTGCTGAGAATGATCCACCACCCAAATAATACCTACTCTTTGGTGGTCCTGTGGAGGTCCTGACCATTGAAGAACAGAGTGAAAGCAGGCTAAAAAAGTATGTAGAGAAGCAGATGGACTACAGTCAGTAATTGTACTGTAGAACTACAAAGTGCTTCTATATGGAAAGTGGAGCCGATAAAATGGGCAGCGAGTGTAGAAACAAGGAGGTGGTTTTAATGCTATGGCTGATCGGTGTGTGTATATATCAGTGGCGATTTCTCTAAGACTGCAAGGGAAGCTCAGCTTCCCCTAAAATGTAAAAAATTAAATGGTCAAATATGTTCAGTTGTGTTAACATTTCATTGACTACAAATGCGTTAGAACACGTTCATCTCGAAGACGAGTTCGTTCAGAATCAGCTACTTATCACAAATCGACTCGATTTTGTTAACTTAACTCATACATTCCCGGAGCGTCAATGCATTTACCCGCAGAAGCTGAGCGTCTCTTTGCTTCTATGGGGCTGCATGGGCGGGACTTCGAAGCTCGCCGGTCATTGGATAAATGCCACGATTTTGTCCCGCCCCCAGACGCTGAGCGTCTCTGGGGGTGAATGGGGCTGTGGGCGGGTCTGGACGCTGAGCTTCTGCAAGATGATTGGAGGATCAGTCGAAAGGCTGAATCCCGTTTTGATTGACAGCTGTCGCTGGGAGCTTCAGTACCATCGCGGATTTTGCGAGTGAAGTCGGAAGACAAACTGCAACCCATTTCATGCCATTTTCTTGAAAACTAACAAAGGGGAGAATTTATACATTTATATATAAATAAATTGACAAATTTTATGATGTAAGCCGACAATGAGCTTCCCCTCTTTGAAAGACCAGCAGCCGCCACTGGTATATATATATACAGTATATATATATGCTACCATCTGTAAATGTAACGCCAGATCTGGGCACATATAGGCCACACTCGTTCACACCAGAGACTTTGCCAACTGAACTAACTCCAAGCACCTGTGCTCCTGAGATTAGTGGGAGCCAACAGTACATATTTCTGTGTGCCCTCATCCAACATGTTTTGAAATCTCATCTCTCACTGATTACTTGAAATCTACAAAAATTGTTTCACTGTTATCACCTGATTATAGCGAAAGGCAACTGTTGTCAAGTTCATGTACAGTGTTATACTTATCAAACTTTATCAATAGTATTTAAGCAGGGGATGCACAATATTTTACATTAAATTGGTTATTAAAATGGTCCAGATAAACTTTAAAGCATATAGCTTTAATGAGCCAAACAGGATCTGTGACATCATTAGAATTCATGTGTAGTTATGAGTCTTACTAGCACATCAACAATTTTACAGATTGTGTAAAATCAATCGTTATAAGATTTCTGGATTTATTATTATATTAATTTTATTATTATATGAATGAAACCATGTAAAGTATTTTGCCCTAACACACTTTAAGCATGAAGATTAAAGCCAGCATGTGCATGTTTTCCTTTTTAAAAAAAATCATCAGATGCCAGGTTTTTTTGGTTTAAACAGAATAGGACAGCTTTTAAAGTAATGTAATGAACATTTATATTTATTTATTAGGATTTTAACGTCATGTTTTACACTTTGGTTACATTCATGACAAATTGTAGTTACTCATTACACAAAATTAATCAGTTCCCAAGTTTAATGTCAAACACAGTCATGGACAATTTTGTATCTCCAATTCACCTCACTTGCATGTCTTTGGACTGTGGGAGGAAACCGGAGCTCCTGGAGGAAACCCATGCAGACACAGGGAGAACATGTAAACTCCACACAGAAAGGACCCAGACCGCCTACCTGGGGATCAGGCAGGACCTTCTTGCTGTGAGGCGACAGTGCTACCCACTGAGCCACTGTACCGCCCAAATGTAATAAATAAAAAAAGTTGTGCTGTGTAATCAAACACAATACAGTAAACACACTGTATAATAATGTTATTATGTATCTGAGTGATGTAATTTGTTCACCAAGAGTAAATTAGAGAACAATTAATTAAAAGTAATTTCTTAAAAGCTACTCATTAAATAATGTTTTCACATTGCATATCCACAATAATAAGGAGTTTATACAATTTTAACAATAATATTCTTGATCTGTAATTAAAAGTAGTATTAAAAGTTACAGAGAACTAGTTTGTGTAGCACTTCTGATGAAGCAAGTGTTTTTTTCTTTTTTCTTCCTTAAACTTTTATTTTTTTTAATTGTTTTTTAAATGTTCAATTTTCATTTAATAAACAACATCTTAACGATCTTCTCCCCCACCTTTTTCTTTCATCTTTTCTTTGCATTTGTGCATTTGACTTTACACTACATACTACACACACATAAATATATAGAAATACAAAGATGTATATATACATATATACTGTGTGTGTATACATGTATATATAGTGTCTTCACTACATACTACACACATATAAATACATATAAATAAATATATATATATATATATATATGTGTGTGTGTGTGTATATGTTATATATATATATATATATATATATATATATATATATATATATATATATATATATATATATATATGGTATGTGTGTATATATGTACAGTGTATCACAAAAGTGAGTACACCCCTCACATTTCTGCAGATATTTAAGTATATCTTTTCATGGGACAACACTGACAAAATGACACTTTGACACAATGAAAAGTAGTCTGTGTGCAGCTTATATAACAGTGTAAATTTATTCTTCCCTCAAAATAACTCAATATACAGCCATTAATGTCTAAACCACCGGCAACAAAAGTGAGTACACCCCTAAGAGACTACACCCCTAAATGTCCAAATTGAGCACTGCTTGTCATTTTCCCTCCAAAATGTCATGTGATTTGTTAGTGTTACTAGGTCTCAGGTGTGCATAGGGAGCAGGTGTGTTCAATTTAGTAGTACAGCTCTCACACTCTCTCATACTGGTCACTGAAAGTTCCAACATGGCACCTCATGGCAAAGAACTCTCTGAGGATCTTAAAAGACGAATTATTGCGCTACATGAAGATGGCCAAGGCCACAAGAAGATTGCCAACACCCTGAAACTGAGCTGCAGCACAGTGGCCAAGATCATCCAGCGTTTTAAAAGAGCAGGGTCCACTCAGAACAGACCTCGCGTTGGTCGTCCAAAGAAGCTGAGTGCACGTGCTCAGCGTCACATCCAACTGCTGTCTTTGAAAGATAGGCGCAGGAGTGCTGTCAGCATTGCTGCAGAGATTGAAAAGGTGGGTGGTCAGCCTGTCAGTGCTCAGACCATACGCCGCACACTACATCAAATTGGTCTGCATGGCTGTCACCCCAGAAGGAAGCCTCTTCTGAAGTCTCTACACAAGAAAGCCCGCAAACAGTTTGCTGAAGACATGTCAACAAAGGACATGGATTACTGGAACCATGTCCTATGGTCTGATGAGACCAAGATTAATTTGTTTGGTTCATATGGTCTCAAGCATGTGTGGCGGCAATCAGGTGAGGAGTACAAAGATAAGTGTGTCATGCCTACAGTCAAGCATGGTGGTGGGAATGCCATGGTCTGGGGCTGCATGAGTGCAGCAGGTGTTGGGGAGTTACATTTCATTGAGGGACACATGAACTCCAATATGTACTGTCAAATACTGAAGCAGAGCATGATCCCCTCCCTCCGGAAACTGGGTCGCAGGGCAGTGTTCCAGCATGATAATGACCCCAAACACACCTCTAAGACGACCACTGCTTTATTGAAGAGGCTGAGGGTAAAGGTGATGGACTGGCCAAGCATGTATCCAGACCTAAACCCAATAGAACATCTTTGGGGCATCCTCAAGCGGAAGGTGGAGGAGCGCAAAGTCTCGAATATCCGCCAGCTCCGTGATGTCGTCATGGAGGAGTGGAAAAGCATTCCAGTGGCAACCTGTGAAGCTCTGGTAAACTCCATGCCCAGGAGAGTTAAGGCAGTTCTGGGAAATAATGGTGGCCACACAAAATATTGACACTTCAGGAACTTTCACTAAGGGGTGTACTCGCTTTTGTTGCCGATGGTTTAGACATTAATGGCTGTATATTGAGTTATTTTGAGGGAAGAATAAATTGACACTATTATATAAGCTGCACACAGACTACTTTTCATTGTGTCAAAGTGTCATTTTGTCAGTGTTGTCCCATGAAAAGATATACTTAAATATCTGCAGAAATGTGAGGGGTGTACTCACTTTTGTGATACACTGTATATATACAGGGGTTGGACAATGAAACTGAAACACCTGGTTTTAGACCACAATAATTTATTAGTATGGTGTAGGGCCTCCTTTTGCGGCCAATACAGCGTCAATTCGTCTTGGAAATGACATATACACGTCCTGCACAGTGGTCAGAGGGATTTTAAGCCATTCTTCTTGCAGGATAGTGGCCAGGTCACTACGTGATGCTGGTGGAGGAAAACGTTTCCTGACTCGCTTCTCCAAAACACCCCAAAGTGGCTCAATAATATTTAGATCTGGTGACTGTGCAGGCCATGGGAGATGTTTAACTTCACTTTCATGTTCATCAAACCAATCTTTCACCAGTCTTGCTGTGTGTATTGGTGCATTGTCATCCTGATACACGGCACCGCCATTGGATGCACATGGTCCTCCAGAATGGTTCGGTAGTCCTTGGCAGTGACGCGCCCATCTAGCACAAGTATTGGGCCAAGGGAATGCCATGATATGGCAGCCCAAACCATCACTGATCCACCCCCATGCTTCACTCTGGGCATGCAACAGTCTGGGTGGTACGCTTCTTTGGGGCTTCTCCACACCGTAACTCTCCCGGATGTGGGGAAAACAGTAAAGGTGGACTCATCAGAGAACAATACATGTTTCACATTGTCCACAGCCCAAGATTTGCGCTCCTTGCACCATTGAAACCGACGCTTGGCATTGGCACGAGTGACCAAAGGTTTGGCTATAGCAGCCCGGCCGTGTATATTGACCCTGTGGAGCTCCCGACGGACAGTTCTGGTGGAAACAGGAGAGTTGAGGTGCACATTTAATTCTGCCGTGATTTGGGCAGCCGTGGTTTTATGTTTTTTGGATACAATCCGGGTTAGCACCCGAACATCCCTTTCAGACAGCTTCCTCTTGCGTCCACAGTTAATCCTGTTGGATGTGGTTTGTCCTTCTTGGTGGTATGCTGACATTACCCTGGATACCGTGGCTCTTGATACATCACAAAGACTTGCTGTCTTGGTCACAGATGCGCCAGCAAGACGTGCACCAACAATTTGTCCTCTTTTGAACTCTGGTATGTCACCCATAATGTTGTGTGCATTGCAATATTTTGAGCAAAACTGTGCTCTTACCCTGCTAATTGAACCTTCACACTCTGCTCTTACTGGTGCAATGTGCAATTAATGAAGATTGGCCACCAGACTGGTCCAATTTAGCCATGAAACCTCCCACACTAAAATGACAGGTGTTTCAGTTTCATTGTCCAACCCCTGTAGTGTCTTCCTGTATAGTTGTAACTGTCACTGCTGTATTTACTTATATATATATACACTGTATATATATATATATATATATATATGTGTGTGTGTGTGTGTGTGTATATGTTATATATATATATATATATATATATATATATATATACAGTATATATATATATATATATATATATATATACTGTATATATATATGGTATGTGTGTATATATATGTATATATAGTGTCTTCCTGTATAGTTGTAACTGTCACTGCTGTATTTACTCTGCGCAGCTGTAACACTCAAGTTTCCCCCATAGGGCTCAATAAAGGAATCTTATCTATCTTATTTTGATTTGTTTTGTTATTTTTATTTAACTAAATTACTGTACATGTATAAGGTATCAATTAACTACATTAAAAATCATTTTCCACCCATAATAAAGACAGTAAAGCAGTAGTAGTATCGGAATAGTAATGGTATTCATTTATCATTTGTTTGCCTGTCTGTTCCATAATGTCCAAAGTTTAGTTTAGTATTTCTATATTCATTTGTAATTAAATTTTAGTTTTTTATCCTAATTTCCTAAATGGCATTTTTGTAATATTAGTTTTGGTCTTACTTTTAACTAGAGTAAATATGTGCTGCATCCATATACATTTCAAATCACATGCCATCTTTCATTTTCTCAATACGCATTTCTGACTGGAATTAAATTTGACGTGATTTTTTATTAATCAAATACTATACTCAACCAGGATTATTATTTAATTTTACATAATCTGATGCATTGCATGGGTCACTGAACACACTAATCAGCATTTGACTTTGTCCACAAACCCCATGCTATATCTCACCTGAATCCACTTCGCTACTGCTGCCTTCACAGAACCTGCTGTAAAGGCCTTCTCTGCATGTATCTCTCTTCACTTCAGCTGTAAAAATCTCTTCCTTTCACAAACTTTCTTTAACCCTAATGCTTTATTCTTACTTTGTCTTTCTGTCTTTCTTTTCCTCCAATATTTCCTGTTGAATCTCTCAAAGCCAGACCAGCTGGCTTTGGACAGCTTTCTCCTCACCCCTGTGAGGCTTTCCTTCACACACTTTGCCTCCTCTTGTCCCCCGATCTATCTGCTGGGAGGGAGCCTGGTGACAACAGTTTGAAGCCTAGGATTGCAGATGGACACACACACACACACACACACACACACACACACACACACACACACACATACACACACACACACTGGGCATGACTGTGTATGTGACATGGCTTGGCTCTGGGGCATGCTTCTGACCAGCCACAGCTGTCACTCACTCTTACCAAGAGTGCTGGGTGCTTTTTGTTTTGATAACTGATGTGAAAAATTAACCTAATAAAAAGAAAACATTATGTGACTCTAAATTAGAAATTCGGAATCTGTTGTATTCATTTAATCTTTTATTTTTAAAAACTGCAAGAGGCAGCAACTCACCCTAGACAAGGACATCACAAACTCACTCGCACTTACGGCTAATTTAAAATAGTCATTCCGGCTACTGGCATTATTTTGGGATACTTAAAAAGTTCCTCGAAGAGAAAAAAAAAAAAACACAGAAATGAAGAGAAAATTTGCTTCATGCAGACAGTCATGTAGGCGAGGCTCAGATCTGGGTTGCTGGAGCTGTGTGGCACCAATACTACCTGCCAAGACACTGTGCTGCCAGTAACAATAAATATACAGAAACTGTGTATATTACCATTTTATTCATTTGTACACCACATGGACAAAAGTTTACACTCCTTCTAACTAGTAGTAACTAGTAACTATTTTAGCCACACCTGTTGCTAACATGTACAATTACAATCAAGTATACAGCTATTCAATTTCTATAGACAAAAATGACCAGTGATTATTGCTAGAGCTGCAAATGCTTTTGAAAAATGATAAGACGATCAAAAAGCATCAACAGCTTAGGTTATAACATTAGGCCATACAAGCCAACAGGACAAGATCATTAAAGACAGTAATGTTTACATTTCATCTTCTTTAAACTAAACCTCTTATTACTGCATTCTAAACTGCTTTTGAAAGTGAAAAATCAATATATGAACTATGGGGGCGTTCTATAACTGAAGAACCACTCACAAGCCTAAGATCATTATGCCAAATTCCAAGCATTTGTTGGAGTTGTGTAAAGCACACAGCCTTTTGACTCTCGAACAGTGGAAACATTCTCTGCATTTTTTCCTCCCATTTCTCCCAATTTAGCGTAGTCAATTTGTCTTCCGCTGCTGGGGGATCCCTGATTGCAGTCGAGGTGTGTATATTGCTGCTCACGCCTCCTCCGACCCGTGCACAGCCCTTAGCAGAACCCTTTTCCACCCATGCATTCTGCACAGGCACCTCTCTATCTGCCAATCAGGGTCCTTACACAGCGTTTGAAAACCCCATCCACATAGTCCGGTCATTCCTCCCTGCAGGCACTGCCAATTATGCCCGGTAGATGGCACCCAGCCGACCGGAGGCAACGTTGAGTTTCGAACCGAGGAGTTCAGAATCTCGGCGCTGGTGTGCCAGCGGAATATCCAGCTGTGCCACCTGGGTGCCTGAAACATTCTCTGAACTAAATTCATTTAGTTCTGGTGAATAAAAGAGATCTAGAAAATTATACATGTTCTGACAGGAGACAGCTGGCATTTACAAGATTCTATCACACCACAAATAGCGTCCGACTACAGAGCCACCAATTAGAAGAAGATAGCCCTTACACAATAAAACCCTAGGATTTACTGTACACTCTCTAAAAGAGCAGGGCATTTCATCCTTTCATTTCTGAACGACAGAGTGGCGTGAATTCTGAAGGTCACAGTTTGGGCTGCAAATCTTGCATCATGCATCATTATCTTTTTCCTAATTAGATGGAACAGTCTCAAATCCCAAAATGTCTTTCATGGGCCGCCATGGTCTCAGTCTGTCTCAGTGGTGAGCTGTCTTGTTTCATCAGCCATCAAAACAGTTTTATGGAAATGTTGGAACTAAGTTTAATTCATTTATGTGGCATTTACTGGCAATAAATGAGGGAACACAGGGTTGGTTGTCACATTTTTTTTATATTGGTTGTCATATATCTCAAAGCGAATAACTGGGTTTCGCAATCACACAGTATGGGGTTGGTTTGTCGTAATTATCATACCTTGTGGAAAACCTACAAAGAATGTGTAGGTGAAACAATCATTGCATATAAAAAAATCACATTTCATCCAAATATTTGTGAAAAAACTATTCATACATTTAAGAGTTAATGAGAGAACTGAGAATTGGTGGTAATCATATTTATTACCACTAAAACACAGAAAGCAAAACAAAAAATGGTTTGTTAACTATGTTAACACAAAACCTTCAGTACCTTATTCATACATTTAAATTTAAAGTACAGTGGTACCTTGTAACTCAACGTCCCCTAGACTCAAAATCTTTGAAACTCGCTGCCTTTCGTCGAGAAATGTGTACCCTTAAATTCAACGTTTCCCTTAAACTCGACATGTGCGCCTGCTGCTTTGCTAAGCGCTTGGCTTGAGTGGTGCACCACGACACGAATTTGCATTTGTGTGAAATAACCGTCAAATCCACTCTGAAAGCTCCACATGTATCTGTGTTTAGCTGGATTTCAGCTATTAAACTTGTGTTATAGCTCGAGGTTCTGAGAAATTGTGAGTATCACAATCAGCTTTTCTGAGAGTCTACAATGCTTATCATTAAAAAAAGCTTAATGTCACTTAATGTATTAAGATAATGACATAGAAACACTAAACCTCTCTTAATTATTACTGCTCATAGGTTCTCTCTAATGAAATTCCTCGATCATTTTTTTAGTACAATAAGTCATGTTAAGCGCCGCCACACTGCATAGGAAATAATGGCACAGCCAGCGCAAAAGCATTTTTGCCGCTTCTTATGTAAATGCGCCCTTACTGAACGGAATACGGTATTCCAAGATCAAGCATCTCCACTATTAAGAAGCATTAGAAAACAATAAAGAAGTAACAGTAAAGTGCAGGTTTTATTGTATTTTTTATTGTATTTCAGTGTTTTTATATTATATTTGTGTTATTTTCAGTGTACAAGTGTCAAAAACAACCCCATTATTTTACATTAGCCTAAAATATATGCAGTTTCAAACGACCATGGAACGTTTTAACAGGTTTCCCATACATCCTTATGGAAAAAAATACCTTAAAACTCAACGCCTTTTGAACTCAACACCACTCCCAGAACCAACTGATGTTGAGTTTCAAGGTACCACTTGATGGGTGAAAGCGTCACATCAGTTGGTGTTTGTGAGAGTGATAGACTGGCCACATGATGTATTCCTTCCTAGGTACAGAACCCACTGTGACCCTCTCCAAAATAGGCAAAAAAAATAACTAATATTAAAAGTCTAATTAAAGTGTTTGTACAACCTTGATTCTTTTAGTCCCTCATACAAACTAACAGTGTGCAGCTGTTCGTAATTGTAATTTAGTCACTTTAAAGTCAAGCTCCTGTTTCAAGTGTTTTTGTTCCCTTTTGTCATGAAAACTAGTCTCATTCTGCTTTACTGGTCTGGGTACTTAGTTTATAAAAGCATGCTGGTGAAGTGGGTGTGACACAGTAATAATCCTTGCCTCCGGTTACTGTCTGTGAAGAGTTTTACACATTTTCTTGTTTCTGCCTGGTCTTGTTAACCTCGCCTTTAGTCACTGTCTGTGAAAAGTTTAGCTTGATCTCCATGTGTCTGTCTAGGATTTCCCTAGCTAGTTTGGAAAGTGATTACTAAAAATAAATGAATAAAGGAATGATTTAATTATTATGCTGAGGAAAATGAATCAACTTTAAGTTCATGAACTTGTCTGTTTGGTGGTGTGTAAAGACATGCCAATTTTACTGCACATGGCTTGTCATCATACTCACAGGTAAGGATATAAAACCATGTGAAAAGTAGATCTGGTGTTAAAGCGTGGTGCTGTGTGTCAGTACAGATGTTGGCTGTGCATTAGATAACTATGGAGGGGCTCTAAAAATATCCTGTGTCTTGCAGTCTGGTTCAGCTCTCTCATTACTGCCTGTAATTAACACCGAACATGCCATGCCAGCTCCTTGCACAGCACAGCACACAACCAGCAGTGAAAGATTTGGCTGTTTTAGACTAGTTTTTCTACTTGAACTTTCAAAGTTACTGTATGACGTGGACCTTATATCAGTTTTTCACTAGCTATAGTATATATATATATACTGTATATATATATATAAATCATATATATATATATATATATATATATATATATATATATATATATATATATAGCCAGTGAAAAACTGATAAAAGGTCCACGTCATATATATATATATATATATATATATGTATATATATATATATATATATATATATATATATATATATATATATATATATATATATATATATATATATATATATATATATATATATACAGTATATACAGTGTATCACAAAAGTGAGTACACCCCTCACATTTCTGCAAATATTTTATTATATCTTTTCATGGGACAACACTATAGAAATAAAACTTGGATATAACTTAGAGTAGTCAGTGTACAACTTGTATAGCAGTGTAGATTTACTGTCTTCTGAAAATAACTCAACACACAGCCATTAATGTCTAAATGGCTGGCAACATAAGTGAGTACACCCCACAGTGAACATGTCCAAATTGTGCCCAAAGTGTCAATATTTTGTTTGACCACCATTATTATCCAGCAATGCCTTAACCCTCCTGGGCATGGAATTCACCAGAGCTGCACAGGTTGCTACTGGAATCCTCTTCCACTGCTCCATGATGACATCACGGAGCTGGTGGATGTTAGACACCTTGAACTCCTCCACCTTCCACTTGAGGATGCGCCACAGGTGCTCAATTGGGTTTAGTCCATCACCTTTACCTTCAGCTTCCTCAGCAAGGCAGTTGTCATCTTGGAGGCTGTGTTTGGGGTCGTTCTCCTGTTGGAAAACTGCCATGTTTTCGAAGGGAGGGGATCATGCTCTGTTTCAGAATGTCACAGTACATGTTGGAATTCATGTTTCCCTCAATGAACTGCAGCTCCCCAGTGCAAGCAACACTCATGCAGCCCAAGACCATGATGCTACCACCACCATGCTTGACTGTAGGCAAGATACAGTTGTCTTGGTACTTCTCACCAGGGCGCCGCCACACATGCTGGACACCATCTGAGCCAAACAAGTTTATCTTGGTCTCGTCAGACCACAGGGCATTCCAGTAATTCATGTTCTTGGACTGCTTGTCATCAGCAAACTGTTTGCGGGCTTTCTTGTGCCTCAGCTTCCTTCTGGGATGACGACCATGCAGACCGAGTTGATGCAGTGTGCGGCGTATGGTCTGAGCACTGACAGGCTGACCTCCCACGTCTTCAACCTCTGCAGCAATGCTGGCAGCACACATGTGTCTATTTCTTAAAGCCAACCTCTGGATATGACGCCGAACACGTGGACTCAACTTCTTTGGTCGACCCTGGCGAAGCCTGTTCTGAGTGGAACCTGTCCTGGAAAACCGCTGTATGACCTTGGCCACCATGCTGTAGCTCAGTTTCAGGGTGTTAGCAATCTTCTTATAGCCCAGGCCATCTTTGTGGAGAGCAAAAATTCTATTTCTCACATCCTCAGAGAGTTCTTTGCCATGAGGTGCCATGTTGAATATCCAGTGGCCAGTATGAGAGAATTGTACCCAAAACACCAAATTTAACAGCCCTGCTCCCCATTTACACCTGGGACCTTGACACATGACACCAGGGAGGGACAACGACACATTTGGGCACAATTTGGACATGTTCACTGTGGGGTGTACTCACTTATGTTGCCAGCTATTTAGACATTAATGGCTGTGTGTTGAGTTATTTTCAGAAGACAGTAAAATACACTGACTACTCTAAGTTATATCCAAGTTTCATGTCTATAGTGTTGTCCCATGAAAAGATATAATGAAATATTTGCAGAAATGTGAGGGGTGTACTCACTTTTGTGATACACTGTATATATATACAGTATATATATATATATATATATATATATATATACACACATACACCGGTCAGCCGTAACAATAAAACCACCTTCTTGTTTTTACACACACTGTCCATTTTATCAGCTCCACTTACTATGTAGAAGCACTTTGTAGTTCTACAATTACTGACTGTAGTCCATCTGTTTCTCTACATACTTTTTAACCTGCTTTCACCCTGTTTTTCAATGGTCAGGACTCTCTCAGGACCACTACAGAGCAGGTATTATTTGGGTGATGGATCATTCTCAGCACTGCAGTGACATGACATGGTGGTGGTCTGTTAGTGTGTGTTGTGTCCACTTACTGTCCACTCTATTAGACACTCCTATCTAGTTGGTCCAACTTGTAGATGTAAAGTAAGAGATGATCGCTCATCTATTGCTGCTGTTTGAGTTGGTCATCTTCTAGACCTTCATCAGTGGTCACAGGACGCTGCCCACAGGGCACTGTTGGCTGGATATTTTTGGTTGGTAGACTATTCTCAGTCCAGCAGGGACAGTGAGGTGTTTAAAAATCCATCAGCATTGCTGTGTCTGATCCACTCATACCAGCACAACACACAATAACACACCACCACCATGTCATTGTCGCTGCAGTGCTGCGAATCATCCACTACACAAATAATACCTGCTCTGTATTGGTCTTGGGAGAGTCCTGACCATTGAAGAACAGCACGAAAGGGGGCTAACAAAGCATGCAGAGAAACAGATGGACTACAGTCAGTAATTGTAGAACTACAAAGTGCTTCGGGCGGCACGGTGGTTACGTGGGTAGCACTGTCGCCTCACAGCAAGAAGGTCCTGGGTTTGATCCCCAGGTGGGGCGGTCCGGGTCCTTTCTGTGTGGAGTTTGCATGTTTTCCCCGTGTCTGTGTGGGTTTACTCCGGGAGCTCCGGTTTCCTCCCACAGTCCAAAGACATGCAAGTGAGGTGAATTGGAGATACTAAATTTTCCATGACTGTGTTCGATATAACATTGTGAACAGATGAACCTTGTGTAACGAGTAACTACTGTTATATATACTGTACATATATACTGTATATATATCAGTGGCGGCTGCTGGTCTTTCAAAGAGGGGAAGCTCATTGTCGGCTTACATCATAAAATTTGTCAATTTATTTACACATAAATTCTGCCCTCTGTTCCTTTTACAAGAAAATGGCCTGAAATGGGTTGCAGTTGGTCTTTCGACTTCACTCGCAAAATCCGCGATGGGACTGAAGCTCCCAGTGATTAAGTGACTAATGAAGTGTATTGCTTTGGCAATACGAATGTCCCTATTTGTCATGCCAATAAAGCTTCTTTTGAGTTTGAGTTTGAGAAGTGACGGTGTAGCGCTCAAACTAGCTGTCAATCAAAACGGGATTCAGCCTTTCCACTGATCCTCCAATCATCTTGCAGAAGCTCCAAGTGAAACTTGTATATTATATTCATTCATTACACACAGACTGATATATTTCAAATGTTTATTTCTTTTAATGTTGATGATTATAACTGACAACTAATGAAAACCCCAAATTCAGTATCTCAGAAAATTAGAATATTACTTAAGACCAATACAAAAAAAGGATTTTTAGAAATGTTGGCCAACTGAAAAGTATGAAGATGAAAAGTATGAGCATGTACAGAACTCAATACTTAGTTGGGGCTCCTTTTGCCTGAATTACTGCAGCAATGCAGCGTGGCATGGAGTCCATCAGTCTGTGGCACTGCTCAGGTGTTATGAGAGCCCAGGTTGCTCTGATAGTGGCCTTCAGCTCTTCTGAATTGTTGGGTCTGGCGTGTCGCATCTTCCTCTTCACAATACCCATAGATTTTCTATGGGGTTAAGGTCAGGCAAGTTTGCTGGCCAATTAAGAACAGGGATACCATGGTCCTTAAACCAGGTACTGGTAGCTTTGGCATTGTGTGCAGGTGCCAAGTCCTGTTGGAAAATGAAATCTGTATCTCCATAAAGTTGGTCAGCAGCAGGAAGCATGAAGTGCTCTAAAACTTCCTGGTAGACGGCTGCGTTGACCTTGGACCTCAGAAAACACAGTGGACCAACACCAGCAGATGACATGGCACTCCAAACCATCACTGACTGTGGAAACTTTACACTGGACCTCAAGCAACATGGATTCTGTGCCGCTCCTCTCTTCCTCCAGACTCTGGGACCTTGATTTCCAAAGGTAATGCAAAATTTACTTTCATCAGAGAACATAACTTTGTACCACTCAGCAGTCCTTTTTGTCTTTAGCCCAGGCGAGACGTTTCTGACGCTGTCTCTTGTTCAAGAGTGGCTTGACACAAGGAATGCGACAGCTGAAACCCGTGCCTTGCATATGTCTGTGCGTGGTGGTTCTTGAAGCACTGACTCCAGCTGCAGTCCACTCTTTGTGAATCTACCCCACATTTTTGAATGGGTTTTGTTTCACAATCCTCTCCAGGGTGCGGTTATCCCTATTGCTTGTACACTTTTTTCTACCACATCTTTTCCTTCCCTTCGCCTCTCTATTAATGTGCTTGGACACAGAGCTCTGTGAACAGCCAGCCTCTTTAGCAATGACCTTTTGTGTCTTGCCCTCCTTGTGCAAGGTGTCAATGGTCGTCTTTTGGACAACTGTCAAGTCAGCAGTCTTCCCCATGATTGTGTAGCCTACAGAACTAGACTGAGAGACAATTTAAAGGCCTTTGCAGGTGTTTTGAGTTAATTAGCTGATTAGAGTGTGGCACCAGGTGTCTTCAATATTGTACCTTGCCACAATATTCTAATTTTCTGAGATACTGAATTTGGGGTTTTCATTAGTTGTGAGTTATAATCATCAACATTAAAAGAAATAAACATTTGAAATATATCAGTCTGTGTGTAATGAATGAATATATATACAAGTTTCACTTTTTGAATGGAATTACTGAAATAAATCAACTTTTTCATGATATTCCAATTTTATGACCAGCACCTGTATGTGTATATATATATACAGTATATATATATATATATATATATATATATATATATATATATATACAGTATATACTGTATATACGTATATATACAGTGGGGGAAATAAGTGTTTGATCCCCTGCTGATTTTGTAAGTTTACCCCCTTACAAAGACTTGAACAGTCTATGATTTTTATGGAAGGTTTATTTGAACAGAGAGAGACAGAATATCAACAAAAAATCCAGAAAAAAAACATTAAATAAAAGTTATAAATTAATTTGTATTTAATTAAGGGAAATAAGTATTTGATCCCCTACCAACCAGCAAGAATTCTGACCCCCACAGACCGGTTATGTGCCCATGAGGCACACAAATTAGTCCTGTCCCTGTATTAAAGACTCCTGTCACAGAATCAGTTTCTTCCGTTCAAATCTCTCGACCACCATGGGCAAGACCAAAGAGCTATCAAAGGACGTCAGGGACAAGATTGTAGACCTGCACAAGGCTGGAATGGGCTACAAGACCATCAGCAAGAAGCTTGGTGAGAAAGAGACCACTGTTGGTGCGATAATTCGAAAATGGAAGAAATACAAGATCACAGTCAATCACCCTCACTCTGGAGCTCCATGCAAGATCTCACCTGGTGGGGTAAGAATGATTCTGAGAAAGGTGAGGTCAGTCCAGAATTACACGGGAGGAGCTTGTCAATGATCTCAAGGGAGCTGGGAGCAGAGAAATGCTGGATATGACCCCAAGAACACCATCCCCACCGGGCATTTCTTTGCCTCCAAACACGGCGAGTGGAGTTGATGCCAAAGAGCTCAATTTTGGTCTCATCTGACCATATCACATTCTCCCAAGCTTTCTCTGAAACATTCAGGTGTTCATTGGCAAACTTCAGACGGGCCTGTTCATGAGCCTTCTTGAGCAAAGGGACTTTGCGAGCACTGCAGGATCTCAATCCATTACGGCGAAGTGTGTTACTAATGGTTTTCTTGGTAACTGTGCTCCCAGCTCCCTTGAGATCATTGACAAGCTCCTCCCGTGTAATTCTGGACTGACCTCACCTTTCTCAGAATCATTCTTACCCCACCAGGTGAGATCTTGCATGGAGCTCCAGAGTGAGGGTGATTGACTGTGATCTTGTGTTTCTTCCATTTTCAAATGATCGCACCAACAGTGGTCTCAGCAGGGAATCAAATACTTATTTCCCCCACTGTATATACAGTATATACCATATATATATATGATCTCAAGGGAGCTGGAAGCACAGTCACCAAGAAAACCATTAGTAACACACTTCGCCGTAATGGATTGAGATCCTGCAGTGCCCGCAAAGTCCCTCTGCTCAAAAAAAGGCTCATGTACAGGCCCGTCTGAAGTTTGCCAATGAACACCTGAATGATTCAGAGAAAGCTTGGGAGAATGTGATATGGTCAGATGAGACCAAAATTGAGCTCTTTGGCATCAACTCCACTCGCCGTGTTTGGAGGCAAAGAAATGCCCGGTGGGGATGGTGTTCTTGGGGTCATATCCAGCATTTCTCTGCTCCCAGCTCCCTTGAGATCATTGACAAGCTCCTCCCGTGTAATTCTGGACTGACCTCACCTTTCTCAGAATCATTCTTACCCAACCAGGTGAGATCTTGCATGGAGCTCCAGAGTGAGGGTGATTGACTGTGATCTTGTGTTTCTTCCATTTTCAAATGATCGCACCAACAGTGGTCTCAGCAGGGAATCAAATACTTATTTCCCCCACTGTATATACAGTATATACCATATATATATATGATCTCAAGGGAGCTGGAAGCACAGTCACCAAGAAAACCATTAGTAACACACTTCGCCGTAATGGATTGAGATCCTGCAGTGCCCGCAAAGTCCCTCTGCTCAAAAAAAGGCTCATGTACAGGCCCGTCTGAAGTTTGCCAATGAACACCTGAATGATTCAGAGAAAGCTTGGGAGAATGTGATATGGTCAGATGAGACAAAAATTGAGCTCTTTGGCATCAACTCCACTCGCCGTGTTTGGAGGCAGAGAAATGCCCAGTGGGGATGGTGTTCTTGGGGTCATATCCAGCATTTCTCTGCTCCCAGCTCCCTTGAGATCATTGAAAAGCTCCTCCCGTGTAATTCTGGACTGACCTCACCTTTCTCAGAATCATTCTTACCCAACCAGGTGAGATCTTGCATGGAGCTCCAGAGCGAGGGCGATTGACTGTGATCTTGTGTTTCTTCCATTTTCAAATGATCGCACCAACAGTGGTCTCTTTCTCACCAAGCTTCTTGCTGATGGTCTTGTAGCCCATTCCAGTCTTGTGCAGGTCTACAATCTTGTCCCTGACATCCTTTGATAGCTCTTTGGTCTTGCCCATGGTGGTCAAGAGATTTGAATGGAAGAAACTGATTCTGTGACAGGTGTCTTTTATACAGGGACAGGACTAATTTGTGTGCCTCATGGGCACATAACCGGTCTGTGGGGGTCAGAATTCTTGCTGGTTGGTAGTGGATCAAATACTTATTTCCCTTAATTAAATACAAATTAATTTATAACTTTTATTTAATGTTTTTTTCTGGATTTTTTGTTGATATTCTGTCTCTCTCTGTTAAAATAAACCTTGCATAAAAATTATAGACTGTTCAAGTCTTTGTAAGGGGATCAAATACTTATTTTCCCCACTGACAGTGGTGAGCCTTGAACCAGCAACTTTTTTTACTACTAGTCCAGTACCTTAACTGCTGGCTACAACTGCCCAGCAGTGCAGAAAACAGTGTTACTGATGCACAGATCCACTGACCTTGGTTCAGTCCTCACCCACAGTTACTGTCTTGATAAAGTGGTGTACTTATTGCATAGGTCTTCACTGGGTTTACTTACCACCCAAACTTATATCAGTTGGTGGACTGGCTGCTTTAAACTGCCCCTTGGTGTGAATTAGAAAGTGTGTATAATGTCCTGTGATAAACTGCAACCATTGTTCCCAGGATGTCCTCCAGATTCCCACGACCCTGATCAGGATAAATGAGAATAAATGAATGAAAGAATAAAAATCAGAAATTCAGAATTAATATTAATCAAAAAATGTTCTATTGTTGTAAAGATGTTGATATTCTATTTTACACCAGTAAATGGTAATGAGGAGAAATCCCATTAGATCCCAATACCTAGCGCTTAAGCTTTGAAATGTTTTTATGTTATGCTCTATTCTTAAATTTCATGAACTGCTTTACTATTATTTCCAAAAATGGTAGAAGCTCTGTAATTATCTCACCATTTGGCAAAGCTACTGTCTAAAGCCATTTATTTAAAACAGGGCCAGCCATTCTGCATTAACTGCACCGAGTTCATTAAAAATTGAACAAGGTCAGAAAATGAAACTCCTCTTTCCTGTTTTTCATTTTGCTCCAAATTTCATTAATCTAGTGACATGGCAGTGGAATAATTCAGCTTGACAAGCTGTTGTCAGGTAGTATTAGCAAAATTTGATTTGATTAACAAAGTCATAGAACAACAGGCTTACACCAATTCATCATGTTGGCATACTTTTTAAACTAAAATGTATAGTTTTTTTTTCTTTATAAGAATAGTTCACCTGTTCTTTACTGTAACTGATTCATGAAACTGGTTGACATGAATTATATTATTGGTCAACTATAGAATTCCTGCATTTATGCTCTGCTTAAAAATACATTACAAACTTCCACTGTGTAATGTTGCCATTCCTTTTCACCACACTTAAAAGACATTCTGGCACAGAGGATACCAAGTGATTTAGTGTTTCAGCTTTTATTTTGTCCCATTCTTCCTGCAAATAAGTCTTAAGATGTGCAACAGTACGGGGTCGTTGTTGTTGCATTTTTCATTTCAAAATTCTCTATTAAGGCCAGTTCAGTACCCGTTCCCTGGCGCAGCCATG
This sequence comes from Trichomycterus rosablanca, assembly GCF_030014385.1. Classification (NCBI taxonomy): domain Eukaryota; kingdom Metazoa; phylum Chordata; class Actinopteri; order Siluriformes; family Trichomycteridae; genus Trichomycterus; species Trichomycterus rosablanca. Next base: position 21,363,712 of record NC_085998.1, on the reverse strand, counting down.
CCTTTGTAATGTGTGCAGCATGTGGTTTTGCATTGTCTTGTTGAAAAATGCATGAACGTCCCTGGAAAAGATGACGTCTTGAAGGCAGCATATGTTGCTCTAAGATCTCAAGGTATTTTTCTGCATTAATGCTGCCATCACAGAAGTGTAAATTACCTTTGGCAAGGGCACTGACACGACCCCATACCATGACAGACCCTGGCTTTTGGACTTGTTGCTGTCTGGATGGTCCTTTTCCTATTTGGTCTGGAGCACATGGGGTCCATTTTGTTCCAAAAAAGACCTGGAATGCTAATTCATCTGACCACAATACATGTTTCCACTGTGTAATGGTCCGTCCTGGATGCCACTGAGCCCAGAGAAGTCAACGCTGCTTCTGGACATGGTTACCATAAGGCTTCTTTTTTGCACAGTAAAGTTTTAAGTGGCATAGTGCATGACAAAGGTTTGCCAAAGTAATCCCTTGCCCATGTGTTTATACCAGCTTTTGTTGAGTGGTGGTTCTTGATGCAGGATCGAAGATCACGAGCGTAAAGCTTAAGCTTGCACCCTTAAGCTGGCCTTTACACTACAAATTGTGGTCAGGTGCTGCCTGTTTGCTTTAATTATACTTGAGATTTGTCTAAAACCTAAATGTGAGGCATTTACCAAGAGTTGCAAGATGGAAGTCAAATTTAAGTTGGAGCATGATAAATGGCTTTTTAAGGCAACATGAGAAATTTTTTTTTTAATCTGACTACAATTGAACTGAATGTGATTATCATCCAATATGACAGACCCTGAGAGGATCTATCTTAAAGAATAAGATAAACGGCTTAAATCAAGGTGTGCAAAACTTGTAGAGGTGTTTCCTAAAAGACTTGTAGCTGAATTGCTGCCAAAAGGGCTTCTACAAAGTATTAAAGTTACTAAATACTTCTGTGAGTAAAAGATCTCAGTTTCTGCTTTAAAATTCATTTTTAGAAGTGCTTGGTTGGCACAGCTTGAAGTGGTGCTATCAGCTGACCAGGCATCTGAATCAAATAAAAAAATAAATAAAAATAAAAAACGTAAAAATTAAAAATGGCAATGAAGACACAACTTGATAAATTACACAGAATGTCCAGGGGTCTGATTATATACTAAATCCATTGTACATACAGCAACGTAGATCATCAACCGAAAATTCTATACTGTTATGGCCATCTAATTCCTTGTTCGTGATTGTGATGACTACAGTAGGACTAGTCTGAGTGCATCCATTACAAAGTACATGAAACAATGATTGACGCTGGTCACCCATGTTAGATCAGCTTTAAATTGATGACAGACCTGGTTCTTGTTCTTGTATTACAGTTGACAGTTTGAAGATGACAGTTTGAGTTTTCTTCAAATGATTAAGAAGTGTAGTTAATAGGAAAGGTGATGTAACACAGCAGTACACATGCCATTGTCCCAACTTTGTGTTTCAGGCATCAAATTCTAAATTTGTTTATAATTGCAAAACACAATAAGCAGTCTAAAAACTTGTACAAAAGCCTTTGCTACTTGTATTATTGCTGATTTACAAATTGTGTGTACTGGTGAATAATTTAGGAGATTTTGTACATTTTATTTCTAATTTACCTATTAGGATTTTAACGTCATGTTTTACACTTGGTTACATTCATGACAGGAACGGTAGTTACTCATTACACAAGATTCATCAGTTCACAAGTTTATATCAAACACAGTCATGGACAATTTTTGGACAATCTTTGGACTGTGGGAGGAAACCGGAGCACCCGGATTAAACCCATGCAGACACGGGGAGAACATGCAAACTACACACAGAAAGGACCCGGACCGTCCCACCTGGGGATCGAACCCAGGACCTTCTTGCTGTGCGGCGACAGTGCTACCCACTTAGCCACCTTGCCGCCCTATAAAATGTATTTTGTACATTTTAATACTATGTGGTACTTATTTTGGGGGTCTGAGTCTAAATTCTTGTGAGTCTGAGTCACAGCAACACCTGCTCCAGTTTAGAACCTTTGTATATCTGAAAATGAACAGAAGCAATCAGATTAACAGATGCTTATTCTTGGTCTTATTCATGTAGTAGCCCACCTATTATTGTTTTTACATATAAGGCCCATGTAAATTGCATATATTATAAACGTGTTAAATATATTAATTATATAACATAAATTGTAAGCTTCTAAAGTTGTGGCAACAGTTTGGACTTCTTCCTGTTCCAGTAGGACTATAGCCCTGTGCACAAAGCAACCTTTATAATAAAATAATTTAATGAGTTTAACTCCAGTGGCCTGCACAGAACCCTAACATTAACCCCACTAAACAGCTTTGGGGTGAGTTGGAACATCATTTGAAAGCCAGGCCTGTTGGAATATTTATTGGAAGATGGATTACACAGAACTTTTTTTTAATTAAAGATGGTCATGAAAAATATGCAGATTATCAAAGCGCAGCTCCAGGGTCCGGAGTGTAACCCTTGTTTAATGTGTGTAAAGTTTGACATGCTTCTCCAATCCTACAATTTTCTCCCACATCCAAACTAAAATGTGAAATGCTAAGATGTCATCAATGCTCCTCTTCATTGTTCCTATAGGTGTAAGATAGTTTGAATAAGTAAGGGTGTGAGCGTGGCACCCTGTAATTGATGTGCCTTGCACCAAATGTTCTTGGAAAATGATATGGATTAACTGTGACCCTGATCAGTATAGTTACAAATGATTGTTACTTAATGATGATGTTATTACTTAAAGTGGACAGGAAATAATAGATGTAGTTAGCATAAAAATACAAGATGGATTTTCACTCTAAAAATCTTTAGAATTCTCAAGAAGCTGACATTGAAAACTTGTCATTTCGAATCTCAGCTCTGGTATTCGACAGGCTGGGCACCTACTGAACAATAATTGGCTGTTGTTCATACAGGGCGGGAGCCGGACGGGAATTCCTCATAACTGATGCAATTACGACCTCTGTTGGCTGATTGATGGCACCTGCACAGAGACGAGAAATAATGCGTTGATCAGGGAGTGTCTCTCCATACACAAAGCTGATCCACATATGAACTTGCCTTGTGCAGGTGAAAAGATGCAGTCGGCTACTGCACACGTGTCGGAGGAGGCGTGTGTCAGTCTCGGCTTTCCTCAACCAGGGTGGAGATCAACATCACTAGAGAGGAAGCATAATGCAATTGGATAACTGGATACACTCAAGTCGGGAGAAAAAGGGGAGAAAATGCGTAAACAAAATAATAAAAAAAAAAAAAACGTCATGAGGAGGGGTGTCTTGGAAAACCCTTATTAGTTTACATTAGCTAGTTAACTGTTAGCTTTCATTAGCACAATTTCATGTACCAAAAATCAATTCAAGGGGGTCACCCTTGCATTGCTCCTGGATGCAGCAATGAATTATAGAGTAAAAAAAACAGAGAAAGATTGCCTGCTTTCATACTTTGTGTCCTAAGTGGCAAGCAGTTCTTAGTCATTGGCTAGCTGCACTAAAACAAGAGAATCCTTGAGTTAGCCAGGATGCTAGGGTTTGTACTGAGCATTTTGTACATGAGGACTATGTGGAGTCTATGCAAACTGTCTGTATGCAGTTAAGCTAAACTATTTTTTCTTCTCACATAACATATATTATACACTCCATAAACAGGGTACTTTACTTGCATCAATTTTTTGTAAAGCAGAGTGTACGTATAATATTATGCCATCTTAAACTTATGCTTTCCAGTCTCATACTTTAAATATGTGTGGCTCAAACTAGACCTTTTACTAAGCTTATATTGTTTTTAGCCCTGGTACGTGACCCCACCATCTTTTCTGCCCACTATAGCTAGTAAATGGGTAATATTGCAAGCATGCTAAATAACTAGTGGGCCTTCTGGCTGCCAAACTTATGAACTGCTTGTATTAGCCAGACTGTGACTTAAAGATATTACTGTCAACTTAACTTAGTAACTAAGTGAAAGCAGATGAACATAATTTACATTGGTGGTTTAAACAGTACGCTGTGTCCTTTTACATGCTATAGCAATCGTAAGCTAAGTTACAATACCTGCTGTTGATGGTCTCTGCACAAACTTCTCATTTGAAGAGCATAGACACCTCCAAGACGTCCCACTCACTCACAGCAGAGCATCTGGCAACTGAAATGCCTCCTGACAGTAGATCAACTCACTTGCGGTTGGCATTTCAGTGCAGTTACCACATTTGCACCAGCTGGTGTTGCCCACCCTTTCCACACACTGGGAAACCGATGGCTGCTCCTCTGCACAGACTTGAGTTTGTACAGTTACCCATCACTGGCTTGAATGCATAAGCCATTGGATTTCTTTGAATCTCTTCAAAACACTGTTCAGTTTCGTTTCCTGCCATAATGTGCAGCAACAATCTGACAAGCAACAACACTTTTCTCTCAAATTACTGCGACTGCTGTACAACTAACAAACCTTGTGACTTAATAACTGACACAATGGCTATATGGCGGCAAGCATAATTCAGTACAAAACATAAATCTTTTAAAATTTAATGTTTCCCCTTTTTAAAATAAATTCTAAAGCACTTCATTCTGTACAAAACTTCAAAACATTTCATGTCCACTTTAATGCTGGTAAAGTACAAAGAGGAACAATCTTGTACGTGTTGATAAAGTCTCTAAATGTGCTGCAAAATAAATTTTTTGCAAACATTTTCTGAAAGGAGTGATGGATGATGCAGGACTTTCTCAATTAAAAAGGCCAGAGAATTAAAAAGCCAGCCTGAAGAATATGCATGCTATCAAAAGTAAAGGTCAATGGGCTAGTAATGAATGTGCTTGTTTAAGTGTTTTGGCCCATGAGTGTGTGCATGAAAGCCTTTGATTACATTTCTTTGTATGACTTGTTGAGTGGAATAGATTTCTGCATTTATTACTTATGGTCTGATCATCATCCAAGTCATATTCATAAGTGAACACATTTATTTTGAAATAGCATGCAATAAAACACTAATCATTGGCTAAATATTCGCACTTCAGGCTGTACATGGGTAGTTACACAAGAGCTTGAATCTGTTTTTCCAACTAAATATTGGAGGGGTCCCTACCACTTTATGATGAATGAGCACACCAGGTCTGATTATGATTCTTTATTTAAAGCAGCACTGGTAAATTAGTGTGAATACTAAATATAAACAGATATTCTTTGCAGATAAGACAATAAACACATCTAAAGCATGGTGAAAGAAGAATTATGGTTTGGGTTGCCTTTTCAACTCTTGGCTCGGAGGATTGCAATCACTGATGGACGCCTGAATTTAAAATTGCATTGAAAAATCGTACAAACTTTTCTGGAGAATATGGGATATTTTAATAAAAAACAAAACAAAAAACAAGAATCTGTGATTTATTAATTTTCTTGAATCTTTATTTAACTGGCAGAAATATTTAAAAAATATTGTTTTGGATGACCAATTGATTGCATTTCGAAAACATAAAAATTTGGAACATAGGCAAAATATTAATGAAAAGTTTATTAAATATTTAAGCTACACAGTTTTAAAATATTTCACAATAAACAGGTCAATTGGTAACAGGAGAGAGTATCATGATTGGGTATAAAATGAAGAACCACCAATTCAAAAAGAACATAAAATAATGTCAGACTACAAATAATTTAAGTCTTTTACCATCTTCCATACATAATATTGTCAAAAGATGCAGAGAAATCCAGAGAATTTTATGTAGAGCAAAGTCAGAAAGCACTGTTGAATGTGGAGCCTTGGAGCCCTCAGACAGCAGTGCATGAGTAACTATTATACTACTGTAATAAACATAGCATAATGGACTTAGGAGTACTTTGAGAAACTGTTGGCACTTAACAGTGACCACTGCTGCATCACAAAACTTAACCTGATTTGTATTTTGCAAAAAGAGAGCCTTTTGGATTCTACAAAAACATAGCATGGAGAGCATCAGTAACCATTTAAAATATGGGTGACTTGAATATGTTTGAAGGTGCCTTTCTTAGAGAATTATTCTGGGATTCTAGAAAGACATATTGTGCCATCAAGGCAACATCTTTCCCGTATCATTCATGGTTATTTCTGTAAGATAATGCCAGGCCTCATTCTGCATGCACTACAACAGTCTGGCTTCATAGACACAAAGTGCATGCGATTGACTAGTCTGCCTGCAGTCCAGACCTCTTCCCTACTGAAAATGTATGGCACATCATGAATTTTGTCACAGCTTTTGCAGGCATCAAATTACAAAATACAACCAACACTGGAAATGAAAACAGTGGAAATATTTACTTTAATTTTTGTCTGTTAAATTAAGGCTTAAAAAACAGATTCTTGTTTTTATTGCAATGTATAAATTTCCCCAACTTTTCTGGAAATGGGGTTTGTACAGGCTTCATTTCAGGTTGACACTTCACTTCCAGAATCACTTAAATATTATTAAAAAATAAAATGACCAAGCCACAGTCCAGATTTTATTCCAGAGGGTACAAATCTTTAGTCCTAGAGGGCCAGAGACCTTTAAAGTCTGGTGATTCACCTGCTGAAGCATCCAGAAAAGTAAGGAAATTACTAAACCCTGTCTTAATTTATTTAAAACGCAAATGAAGGTGACAATGGAGAGGCAACAGCAAGACAACCCCCAAAAGGGGAATGGTTTTGCAGGTAGTGGCCACAGACAAATACTCTCTCCTTATCCTTCCTGACAGATTATTCTCTAGTTTTGCATTTTGCTAGTGTCCTTGTCACTACTGCTAATTACACAATTTATATCAGTAAAGATTTTCAACTTGAATCTTTCGTTCATCAAGATCCGATGTGTGATTTGAGTGTTGCCTTATTTTTTTGAGCAGTGTATAGATAGATAGATAGATAGATTTAAATTTAACTATAATTTAATCAAAGCAGCTAAGAATTAAAATTATATTTTGTACATTTATTTGGCTTCAGTCCATTCACAGAGAATCAGGGGTTTGAATAAGTAAATAAATCTCCACGTGATATTTCAAGGTGAATTATGTGAGCTGAAGCTCCAGTCTGCTGTCTGTGTATTCCCTTAAAATATTTTTTGCCCAGAGCTTTTTTTTCCTGAAAACAACTCTGGCTCATAATTACACTACACTGTATATTCATTTACTGGTATGCCATTGCTATAGAGATCAACTGGTGCTGTCATGTTGAATTCTTAACAAAGAAAAAGTAAATAAATAACAAGTAGCAACACATGCTTGATCAGCTTACCAAAACTAAAAAAATGTGAGGTTGGGATTGGTTTATTATCTAAAATTATAATTTTAATACATCATTTTATTTACTCTTGGTAAAACAACCAAGAGTGGTAGGCAACTTAAGAAAAATTAGTAAGAGTAGTTTTGCTGAACAAGCAATGTCTGCAGCAGAATCATTAGTCTCGCAAAACAATGCTAAGGAAGCTTTTCAGTTCAGGTATCTAGCAATGGCTGCTGATGGTGGCTGAATCTACACAGTAATATCTGTTAACAATAGGGATGTAACGATGCACCACCATAACATGTATAATGAATCGATATTCACTTTAAACAACAGAGGGCACTTGCGCTATTCACCTCATCTGGTTGACATCACTACAGGGTTGCCAGGTTTGGAATTTTCCAGCCAAATTTATTTATGTGAGGATACTTTCTTTATTTGTATTATTCATTTATTTATTTAATGTGGGATTTATTTCATTTCAGTTTTTACACAAAAAGGGAAATGTGCAGCATTGTTCTGCATAGTTTGTACCTACCTCAAAAATAAAAGGTAAGCAATAAAAAGAGAAACAATAAAAGGAAACTTTGTCATAATTTGTCTTCAATTTCATTTTGTTTAAAAAATTGGGCCGCTCAGGTAGCGCAGCGGTAAAACACATGCTGTTCATCAGAGCTGAGATCTCGAATACATCGCATTCTGAGGCTGAGCGGCCACATGAACAACGATTGGCCTGGGGCGGGATTAAGCCGGATGGGGACTCTCTCTCAGACTAGTGCGATTACGACCTCTGCTGGCTGGTTGGTGGCGCCTGCACGGAGATGGGAAAGGAGAGCGGTACAGGGTGTGGCTCTCCGTACACAGTGATGAACTGCACTGCACTCGTCAAGTGTAGGTGATAATATGTTCGATTGCTGTGCACGTGTCGGAGGGGGCGTGGAGCAGCCTCGTCCTCCCCAATCAGGAGCAGGGACCAGCATTAGTGAGAGGATGATTGACGGGCAGAAATTGGATGCGCTAAAGTGGGAGAAAAAGGGAAAATAAAAATTGGGAAAAAATCAATCAATGTCATGAACCCAGTATTGTGAATCGCATCGCATCAGGGGTAGAGTGTATCGTTACATCTCTAGTTAACAATATACCATTAATAATGATGGAAATGAACAAGGCTGCATTCCACTGTGAGGAATCTTATTGTGGCTGGGTTTGCCTCCAACATCCTTCTTGTAACCCGTCTGGTTTAAGTGCGGGGGGGGGGACAGCCTTGATATTGTTTGTTTTGAAGCAAAACATTTAAGAACATGCACGTACATTTGTATTATTAAAAAGAAAAATCCCATGAAGAACCTCCTTTATATCAAAATCTTACACTTAATAGATAATTTGCATAAAATATGCTTTTGAATGTTGAGAAACTAAGTGTTAAATGGTACCTTGGTTGGCTTTTTTGTAAATATTTAGTTTAGTTCTTTATCTAAACTTCATTATCTTAACTTCAAGAAATATTTTTAATGCTCTCACTGGCCTTTTTTTGGAAGATGATACTAAATGATGCATTTTTGTAAGTGAATCTTTTGCCCACTTTTGCTTTAAAAACCTCAACAGCATATACAGTGGGGGAAATAAGTATTTGATCCCCTGCTGATTTTGTAAGTTTACCCCCTTACAAAGACTTGAACAGTCTATAATTTTTATGGAAGGTTTATTTTAACAGAGAGAGACAGAATATCAACAAAAAATCCAGAAAAAAAACATTAAATTAAGGTTATAAATTAATTTGTATTTAATTAAGGGAAATAAGTATTTGATCCCCTACCAACCAGCAAGAATTATGACCCCCACAGACCGGTTATGTGCCCATGAGGCACACAAATTAGTCCTGTCCCTGGTGCGATAATTCGAAAATGGAAGAAATACAAGATCACAGTCAATCGCCCTCACTCTGTAGCTCCATGCAAGATCTCACCTGGTGGGGTAAGAATGATTCTGAGAAAGGTGAGGTCAGTCCAGAATTACATGGGAGGAGCTTGTCAATGATCTCAAGGGAGCTGGGAGCACAGTCACCAAGAAAACCATTAGTAACACACTTCGCTGTAATGGATTGAGATCCTGCAGTGCCCGCAAAGTCCCTTTGCTCAAGAAGGCTCATGTACAGGCCCATCTGAAGTTTGGCAATGAACACCTGAATGATTCAGAGAAAGCTTGGGAGAATGTGATATGGTCAGATGAGACCAAAATTGAGCTCTTTGGCATCAACTCCACTCGCCGTGTTTGGAGGCAAAGAAATGCCCGGTGGGGATGGTGTTCCTGGGGTCATATCCAGCATTTCTCTGCTCCCAGCTCCCTTGAGATCATTGACAAGCTCCTCCTATGTAATTCTGGACTGACCTCACCTTTCTCAGAATCATTCTTACCCCACCAGGTGAGATCTTGCATGGAGCTCCAGAGTGAGGGTGATTGACTGTGATCTTGTATTTCTTCCATTTTCGAATTATCGCACCAACAGTGGTCTCTTTCTCACCAAGCTTCTTGCTGATGGTCTTGTAGCCCATTCCAGCCTTGTGCAGGTCTACAATCTTGTCCCTGACGTCCTTTGATAGCTCTTTGGTCTTGCCCATGGTGGTCGAGAGATTTGAACGGAAGAAACTGATTCTGTGACAGGAGTCTTTTATACAGGGACAGGACTAATTTGTGTGCCTCGTGGGCACATAACCGGTCTGTGGGGGTCAGAATTCTTGCTGGTTGGTAGGGGATCAAATACTTATTTCTCTTAATTAAATACAAATTAATTTATAACTTTTATTTAATGTTTTTTTTCTGGATTTTTTGTTGATATTCTGTCTCTCTCTGTTAAAATAAACCTTCCATAAAAATTATAGACTGTTCAAGTCTTTGTAAGGGGGTAAACTTACAAAATCAGCAGGGGATCAAATACTTATTTCCCCCACTGTACATAATCAATACGATACAGATCTGGACTTCAGGCAGGTCAGTTAAGCACATGTACTCTGTGCTTACAAAGCTGTGCTGTTGTAGCTTGTGCAGAATGAGCCCTGTATTTAGTGACAATGGTTTTCTGAGGCACTTCAAAATATAGGCTATGGATCACAGTAGCATGACAGTTGTTTGTGTACTCTGAGGACTCAACGGTCACACATATTAGGGAAACATCCTTTTTTTTTGCCAAATCCTCATTCTATGATTGCTATAACTGCAAGGCTTTATAGTGACAGTGTGCATGTGCTTAACTGGCCTGTTTGCAGTCCAGTAATTATAAAAATGTAATTATTTACCAAGATAGTAAGATTTTTTGTTACTGTGTCATGGAAATACACATGGATTGTGCATTTAGATTGTACAGGTGTGGCCTGAGGGCTGTATAATGGCCAGGTCTGCTATAGACGGAATACTTTCTTAGCCAAACTAATCTACACCTGAGCAAGGAAACCTAAATTCATTGTGCCAATGCAGTAGTGCAGAAGCAAGCACATTTGCAGCCATTCAAATAAATCAGCCTTTTAAATGCTTTTGTGAAACACTGAACCAACATGAGCTGCCATTCCTTCTGCATTTAAATAAGTGTTACTTAAGTTTGTAATGTATTTAAGAGTACCTTAATTTTGCTTTTAACTCTATTCTCCTTGGAGGTGCCTCTGCAGTATTAGCAGTGTTAATAAATGTTTGTGTCAGGCCTGCACATCACTGATTAAGCGTGTTTTGTTTAGTACAGTGGGTGATTTGTTAGGTTGATGTGCTTGGCAGAGATGAGCTGAGGTTTTTGGTGATGGTGCTAGGGAAGCAGAAGAGGCACAGAAGAGGTGGGAGGGAGAAGAAGGTGGGGCAGGTGTCAGGTCTGTACTAGATGATGACTGATCTTTAGCTACTTGGTCGATGCCCGCCCCAACACATACCGTTTCCATTAATCACGTTCATTCTTTTGTGGCACAGAAACCTAAGTCTATCCTGACCTTCCCACCCCTGTTTTCTTTGACAATGTATGTTAAAGTAACTCTAAACAGGTCACTTAAACTATTATGGTAGTAAATACATTTTTAATTTAGTTTAACATTTTAATTTTATTGTGTCATTTCTTAGTAATGCATTTAATAGATTTAGATTTTTTCCAAGCTAATAAACACTCATAAAAATGGGCCAAACAATAAATGGCAAGACTTATATTAACATTTCTTATTATATATTTCCTAGTAGCAGTTATGCCAGCAAGCTGTTTGACAATAGTAGATATAGTTCTTCTATTTGTGCACACTTAAATACAGGTATTTCAGATCATCATCCTTCTTTTAATATGCAAAGAAATAATTTGTTGTACTGTAAATTTGTATGTGTATATGACAGATAAAGGGGTGGTACGGTGGCTAACTGGGTAGCACTGTTGCCTCACAGCAAGAAGGTCCTGGGTTCAATCCCCAGGTGGGGCGGTCTGGGTCCTTTCTGTGTGGAGTTTGCATGTTCTCCCCGTGTCTGCGGTCTGCGTGGGTTTCCTCCGGGTGCTCCGGTTTCCTCCCACAATCCAAAGACATGCAAGTGAGGTGAATTGGATATACTAAATTGTCCATGACTGTGTTTGATAACCTTCGTAACCTTGTCAATTGAGGAATCTTATGTAACGAGTAACTAACGTGTCTGTTATGAATGGAACCAAAGAATGTAAAACATGACGTTAAAATCCAAATAAACAAATAAACAAACAAGCAAATTAAGACATTCTATTCTGTTCTACATTACCAATAAACAGCAAAGGCTTTAAAACATATCTTGCAGACAGAAAACCTACATAATGCAACCTTCTGGAAATCGTCGTCCTGACAGAGTCCTGTTTTCTGGAGGTCTGAATTCTAAATTTCAGACAGTGGTCAATCCTGCATAACATGGCTTTTGACATTTCATGTTTCATGCCAACACATTGTTTTTAAACGTTGTCTTACCTATCATAACATTTTATTACCTATCACACCTATTCTTTTTTATGTACAAGGGGACTATGTGCTATCTGCAACCCTAAGCAAGTCACTGTAGCAAAAGTAAGGAAGCAAATAGTGGTAAAGAGTGATCAGTCAACCCTTACATGCAACTGTACCAAACAATATGTAAAGTAATTACATTAGCAACAATGCTGTTACTCTTCTGACACACTAAACAGTGAACTGTATGCGTTTTGAACAGAGCCTTTTGTTCATTACTAGCCTGCTCCTTATCAGTTCTACAAGCTAACTGATTATTTGCATTATCAGACTGTATATTCTGCTATTTATTTAGTAGCCAAACCTGTCAAAATATATTTTGATAACCACAATGTAACACTACATTAGCTTACTGTAACGTTAGCATGCTGCTAACTGACTAACTGATAATTATTTCACTTAACTTGGCCACAAAATGGTGCCGCAATTTGCATTATTATATTCCTTATTATTTATTACTCGTAGCAGTTATGCCAGCTAGCTGTTTGACAACAGTAAATATAGTTCTGTGAAAAAGTCTTTATCTCTTCCCAATTTCTTCTATTTGTGCATGTCACACTTAAATATTTCAGATTATCATGCTACTTTTAATTTTAGATGACGATAACCCAAGTAAACACAAATTGCTTTTTTAATAATGATCTTATTTATTTATGTATTTATTGTGCAATCTTCCCCCAATTTTCTCCTTAATCTAGTCGTATCCAATCACCCTGATTGCGTTACGCTTACCCTCTACCGATACCACCCTCCACTGCTGACTAAGGGGCACCGCAACTGACACATGCCCCCTCCGACACGTGTACAGTACCAACTGCATTTTTTCACCTGCACAAGGCAAGTTTATATGCAGATCAGCTGTGTGTACGGAGAGCCTGAACCTGATCCACGCATTATTTCTCGTCTCTTTGCAGGCGCCATCAATCAGTCAATAGAGGCCATAATTACATCAGTTATGAGGAGTCCCTGGTCTGTCTTCCAACCCTGTATGAACAACAGCCAATCACTGTTTATGTAGGTGCCCAGCCTGCCGGATGGCAGAGCTAAGATTTGAAACTACGTGTTCGAAATCTCAGCTCTATGTTTTACCGCTGTGCCACCTGAGCACAGATGATTTTATTTATTGAAAGAAAAAATGCTGATTAGTCCTACCTGGTCCCAATTGCCCCCTTAGCTATTAAATTAACTCATTAACCAAATGTAATGGACAATTTGGTTCAGTTTTACAAGCCACACCCAGGCATGATTATTGCCAGACCTGTTGAATTTAACCATTTCAGAATTTGTCTGATGTGAATCAGGATAGAAGCTTCTTAAAAGCAGCACACAATGTTCTAATATTTTATGTTCTAAAGATATTTAAAACAAATGTGAAACAAAGTCAGTGAAAAGGGTTACAAAGCTATTACTAAGACTTTGGGACTCTAGCTAACCACAGTGTGAGCCATTATTCACGAATAGAGAAAACATGGAACAGTGGTGAAACTATTCAGGAATGAGCGGCCTTCCAAAATTTCACCAAAAACTTCGAAGGTTTGTCCAAGAAGTTGCAAAAGAACCCAGACATACATCTTAGGAACTACAGGCTTTATTTAAAGTCAATGTACATGATTTCACAATAAGAAAGACACTGGGGAAAAAATGGCATCAAAAAGGTGCAAACCACTGTTGACCCAAAAGAAGGCTTGTCTCACATTTGCTAAAGAACATCTAGACTTTTGGGATTAGATTCTGTGGACTGATGGGTCCCTTTAACTCTGGCATAAAGCTAACACTTTACAACACCATAAGAACATCATATCATGTCAACCATGGTGGTGGTAGTGTAATGGTCTGGGGCTGCTTTGCTTCTGCAGGACCTGTATCAGAAAATCAACTCTCTATCACTCTGCCCATCAACTTGTGACCTGAACCTTATGTGCAGTGAGGTAATGCAGCAGGACAATGATCCAAAGCACACAAGCAAGTCTAGCTCTGAATGGCTTAGAAGAAACAAAAGATTTGGACTGGTCAAGTCAAAGTCCTGACTTGATTTCCATTAAATTGGGTAAGGGGCAAATACTTTTTCACAGCACTGTACTGTAAACACAACTTCAAATTTTTCTAAATCAGATTTTCCAACTTGACCTGTAGCAATAACCCAGATCCTTGTGTTTGCTAGTACAAAAATACACTGTAGTTAAGCTTTCTGCTCATAAGTAAAAAATAACTGAATGACAGACTCCGGAGAAAGCTTGTGGGAAAGGGTGTGCGGCTACCCAGCTACCCCTGAGCTCTTTTCCTTAGGGCTTTCTGCAGGCTCATAGACGTCTGGTGTCTGAGTTAAGGTTTGCCAATATTTGTCACTCTCAGGAAATGGATGTGAGAGTAAATTAAGCCTGACGAGTTAATCAGCCATGATTCAGACTCGATCAATGCGGACATTTAAATCCATATTTCACGGAGGCCGACAGCACAGGATGTTCACATGTCCCAGCTCCCTGACAAAAACATTGCACGCCCATTTCTTCTTCAGTGAATGGTGATAGAATTAAAATTATTCACTCACCAATAAAACCAAACAGCTGGCTCAGCATAGTTTAGCAGTGCTAGGCACACTTAGTTCTGGCCTAAACTGGTAGTAAGGACTCATGGTTGTGTTTTGCGTTTTCAGTATTTTTATTTTAGGATCATCTCTGGTATTGGTATTGTACTTTTCTTGGTGTTTACATTGTGTAAACTTTCAGGAGGCATGCTACTTTTTAGGTCCTCCAAGAAAGGAGGTATTTGGTTTGCTTTAAGTGTCCATATATACATTTATTACATTCTTTGATTGAACAGGTTGAGTTCTTGATACACACCAGCTGGGTGTTTAGTGTCATTCAAATGTAAAGAAGCTCAAATTAAATATGCAATAAATTAATTAAACAAAGATTCCCTGCCGATTATGACCCTATTGTGGACATTTTAATTTATTTATTTATTAGAATTGTAACATCATGTTTTAAACACTTTGGTTACATTCTTGACAGGACAGGTAGTTACAAAATTACAAAAATGTATACAGGTATACAAAATTGTCCATGACTGTTTGACATAAAAAACAAAAATAATAACTTGAACTGATAAATTCTGTGTAACCAGACACAGAATTTATCAGTTCAAGTTATTATTATTTTTTTATGTCAAACAGTCATGGACAATTTTGTATCTCCAATTCACCTCACTTGCATGTCTGTGGGCTGTGACCTCCTGGACGAAACCCACACAGACACGGTAAGAACATGCAAACTCCACACAGAAAGGACCACTCCACCTGGAAATTGAACCCAGGACCTTCTTGCAGTGAGGTGACAAATCCGGGAAACCGCTAATGTATTTGAAGGACAGCATGAGCTGTACACTGTCCCAGGGCCCCAAAGACCTTGTTGTTTTCAGGGTAATTATCATGTTATTCATGTTCCTTTCTGGGTACTTTAGCTTTCTTTCACTTCCACAAAAAATGTAGATGTTGAAGGTAGGTACTCTAAATTGCTCTTGAGTGTAGGTGAGTTTTGTATTGGTGCCCTGTCCAGCATAGATTTTGCATTGCCCTTGGTGTTTCTGGGTGGCACTAGACCTACAGTAACTAATAAAAATAAAAATCACGTGAAAAAATGCAAGTTTAACAAAACTAATTGAAATGAATTGCATCCTAAATATCCATCCATCAAGATTAAACAGTAATAGGGCACATTTGGAACATTTTATAGCTATGTGAATTTTTATAATAGGTATGTCAGTTTCCATTGTTAATCTTAAAAAATATTTTTACAATGGTTACAGATGTTATACAGTGATAAAATGATTTTTTTTATTTTAAGGACATTGGAAGTTAGTTGATATTCATATGGAGGGATCCACAGGGAGGATTTTGTGGTGATTTAAACGCACTTAATGTTGTGTTACTAGTAAATTATAGGCTCATTTAATGTCTGAATGCCTTTATATACTAAATATTTAAGTGTTGAAGATATTTAGAGACATTCCTCAAGGATGTTTTTGGCTATATCCTTTGGGTCATTATCATGCTAAAAGGTGAATTGTCAGAGTTTGCATGCACTCTGGAAAAGGTTTTCTGAAAGATGTTCCTGTACTTAAGTTCATTCGTCACTCAATTCTTATCTCCCTGTTCCTGGTGCTGAGAAGGATGCCATGCCCCATGCCAGCTGTAGAAATGTTATTACCCTGGTGATGTGCAGTGCCTATTTCTTTCAGATGTAGTGCTTGCTGTTTTTATATCAATTTTCATTTTACCAGACCTGATCATCTTTTTCCTCATGACACCAGAGTTCTTTTCATGCTTTTTTAGCAATGTCTAAGTGGGCTGACATATGCCTGTCAAATCAGTGGCTTTTGTCTTGCCACTCTGTTATAATATGTTGGTCAGACTGCCGGCCAACAATAGTAAGGTACAAGGTTGTGCCATGCCATCAAAATTATTGAGGCCACTCTGGTCCTGAAAACACGTAAAGCCCTGGATATTGTTTATATTCTTGCTCTGATCTATGCATTTCATCAGCTTGATTATAGAGTTTCACAGACAGTTCCTCAATCATTATGACTTGTTTTTTTTATGTCCTGAAAATGCATTGTAATTAAAGCGACTAAAAGTGTAAAAGTGTGAGCACTGAGTTACACACTCTAAAGCACAGGAAATAATAAACATCTGGAGTAGGTGCACACTCAAATTCTGGTCAGGTTTTATTTTGCTTATTGTAGCAGATTTCTGACTGAACTGCCAAATGTGCAGTTTGATCTGAGAAGGAAATATTTTATGACAATCCTGAAGTGGAAAAGAATCATTCTGTCTCATTACAAAGACTGAAAATGTGTTAGTTCTCTTTAAAGTAACCCTGAAACAGCTGTAGTCACGCTATATATTCTGGTTGTATTATGCCTACTAGCTTTTGTTCATCTTATTCAGATGTGTATAAATAGCACAATAGGTGTACGATTTGGTCTTGTGCATAGACAGGCTGCGGAAAGAACAGGCCAAGGGCTTGGACCATAAACGGATGGATATGGGGGTCTAGCAGGATGACGGGCAAAGTTGAAAGCAAGCAAAGAGGAAGTATCCCACAATAGTAGGAAGCTTATTATCTACACAGGTGAAAGCTAAGCCCGGCTCCCATTGAGCACAAATGACCATTCAGCAAGCACCATGAAATTACGATTAGACCCATAACACTAATGCAGCTTTTCCAAAATGTAAACCGGCTATAAGCTGGCTGCATGTATGAATAGTTTAAATATAAAATGCTGTGATCAGAGCAGCACAGACGGAAGAATAACACTCTATACAAACAAGACTCAAGAACATAAAGATGTTCTTTCACAGCAAAGGGAGGCTTATGTGAAGTGTATAATTGCTGGCACTGTTGGACATACATTGCGTTTGATACACCGTTGTGGTTTGTGCGCCGAAACGTACCAAGCAAACATATTTACTATGGGCCCAGGTAAATATTTGTAGTGCTATATCAAACTCGGAAGCTGAATTAGGCCTATCACTGAGGGCAAACAGGGTCTTAACTAAACCGCCAGCATCTTTAGGAACATTGCTGTCCCACACAGGAACAGGCCCATCGCTGCAGACATTCAGTAGGGCGTATACAAATGCATCCAGACACATCCAGCAGCTTTCACAAATCACTCATTCTTTAACATCTGGTTAATTTATACGTTGTGCTTGGATCACACTCCAGCTCTTTATAAACCATATCCCCATCTGACTCCTGGCATCCTTCAACAATTTTCAGATCAGCGTGAATGGACTAGTGTAGATAAAAGGGTTTTAATTTCTTGTTCAATAAGAAATGCTATGGCTGGAGCTCATTGAGTATGAGACTCGAGTAGTGAGATGCATCTCTTATCTTCTATTTGAAAAGAAACAGAAGTGACACACAGACCAGCGAGAGACAGGAGTCAGTTCTCAACAGGAGGAAATACAATAACCTCCAGCTGGAGGGAATGTCACGCCTTAATGTGATTTCATTTTACATTATAAAAGAATTGATATTGAGCTGTACATACTAAAGACACTTGCCCAAAATGGAACTTTAAATTCCAACAATGCCTCCTTTCACTGCTTCTTCTTCACATTTTTCTTTTAAATTCAGCTTTAGACTGTTATGACTGTGTTAGATAAACTCTTATTGTCTCAGCTTGCACATTACAAATATGTGGCCAAAAATATGTCTCCTCTTAATCATAAACTTTAATTGTTTCAGCCACACCCATTGTTAACAGGTGTATAAAATCAATAATAAAAAAAAATTCCAGCACTTTAATTTTTATTGTGTTTGTGGACCTGTAGATTGTGCAAGGCTAATAAAAGACTGGCTTGATGAGTTGGGAAGAACTGCACAAAGCTCTGACTTCAACCCCACTAAAACATTTTGGATGGGGCACTTAGGTGGCACAGTGGTAAAATATGCTATCACACCAGAGCCGACATGTCAAACTCGTCGGTTTGACTCTCAGCTCTGCCATAAAACAGACTGTGCACCTACACAAACAATGATTGGCTTAATGTTCAAAGGGGTGGCTGGAGGGGATTCCTTATTACTGATGCAATTACGACCTCCGCTGGCTGATTGATGGCGTCTGCACAGAGACGAGGGATAATAAGGATCAGGGTGTGTCTCTCCATACACAACGCTGATCCACATATGAACTCGCCTCGTGCAGGTGAAAAGATGCAGTCGGCTACTGCACGTGTTAGTCACGACTCTCCTCAGTCAGGGTGGAGATCAACATCAGTAGAGAGTAAGCGTAATGCAATCAGGTAATTGGATATGACTAGACTGGAAGAAAAATGGGGGGGGGGGGGGGACGCAAAAAAAAAAGTTATGTTAAAATGTTGATTGAGTGTTAGGCCTTGTTGGCCAGCATCAATGCCTGACATCACAAATGCTTTATGAAAAATTAATGGGCATAAATTACCACAGAGAAACTTGTGAAAAGCCTTTACATGAGAATGTATAAGAAGGATGGAACACCATATTACACCATACAAACATAATTGGCATTAGCTGGGAAGTATGAGCTTGTGATTGGTTGGGCTTGTACATACATATATGATTGCATTAGCTGGGAAGTATGCTGTGTACTGGGAGGTGTGAGCTTGTGATTGGTCGATCGTGTACATACAGACATTACTGGCATGTCCGGCATGTGTGGCACCCTGTCCAGGGTGTGTTACTCTGTGTTGTTTTGTGTCAGTGATTTAGAGGAGGCATGATGCATTGTGACCAGGACCACCAATATAATGCAGTTCTAAAAACCAAACAATGAAATGAAATAACCTAGCTCCCCAATAGAAAGTCGTATTATAAGTGTGCCAACAATGCCACACAATTCTATAAATTACTAAGTGTCTGTCTGTCTATACTTGGTGTATGGTTGGTGTACTCAGTGTTGTCTCTTTTATTAAAGACTTTTACCCTTGCTCTCTAGCAGGGATTGTGCACCCAGGGGTGTGTACTGGGAAGTATAGCCTTGTGATTGGAATGCCCACTGTATAATAATACCACTAATAAATAATCCTTTGCCTCAAGTATGTGGCCACATTTCAACATGTCCATGATAGAGATCTGACACACACTGACAAAGATGAATTGTGCAAGAACATCAACACCAAAAGTGTTTAGAAAACTGATGCAGTGGTGTAATCACTGTCACAAATCGCAGTTTTCCACCAGAGTTTTGAGGATAATGTAGCTAATGGAACTAATAGAAGTCTACCAGTAATTATTATTACTATAAACAGCTAATTTACATTGCTAACCTACATTATAATGATTAATTATAAAATGATTATAATGATCCAATATAATAATAATAATAACAATAATAATAATAATAATAATTGTTATTGTTTTTAGTATTATTATTATTATTATTGTTATTATTATTAATATTACTGGTTTTTATTATTTTTTACTTACAAACTAACATGAAAAAGGTTTTGCCATTTATTACAGTTTTACTTATTACTATAAACAGCAAATTTACATTCCTAACCTACATTATAATGATTTATTATGTAATGATTATAGTTATTCAATGTAAAATAACAGCTTATCCAATCAGGGTCGCCGGGGGGGAAGGGGGGGGGTGTTGCTGAAGCCTATCCCAGCATTTCAACAGGTGCAAGGCACACAGTAACACCCTGGACGGGGCACCAGTCCATCTCAGGGCAGATACACATAGACACACATACCAGGGGCAGGGAGGTCATGCATGCCTGCTTACAGTAATACTGCCCCATGATACCTCTGTCTGGAATATGGCTTCAGCATCTGTTGTGTTTGATCCTCACGGCCTTAGTTGTTGCATCAGTTTGTACATAGAACACAGGCGTGATTGTTTCTGGGGCAGCAATGTGTAATGTGGCAGCCAGCTGTTTTTAGACCAGATTTATTCTCAACTTTCCACTCTTCCAAGCAATGTCTGTTAAAAGTTCCTGCAGTACTCTGTATCCAGGCAAAGGATAGCACCAGGTTGTGCCAGTGTGTCTTTTATGGAGCCACATGTACTATAAATGTCTGTGTGGACAAATCACAATCAGCAGGACAGGACCAGCAAGCCCACACAAGCCAGCAGAACCCCATTGGGAATACACCATTTTAAGCAATGTATGGGCTGTGGGCTGGACTCCAGCACTGTCACCTGGATTCAAAGCAGGCAGAATATGTGGTTTACATACACAGCACTTCAAAGTGTAGGCAAAGTGAGGTTCGTCTGAATTCCGATTTCCATACTGCAACATTTCTTGTTTTATCCTTCTGGCATGTAGATGATTGAAGATTTAATACTGCTAGAAGACTAATGACTCCACAGGGCACACAGCAACCTTTGGAGGCATTGCTGGGAATGAAAAAGATGCCTCTGGAGAATCAGTGTGCCACAGAAAGGTGTGCTGTAAAATATACAAATTTATTCATCAGAAAAGCTGCCAGAGCACTATGGCTGCAGGTGGCACATGTAAAGAGAAAGAAAAAGAAGCTAAACAAGTGTGATCAGAGGCCGTGACTGTAGCTGATCTTCTATCTCTTTGAGTAAACAGATTATTGCACAGAAGAGCACCTGAGTATCAATTTGGATTTAATTTGTACAGCTTAATGCCATACTGACCACAACATTGTTGCTTTAATATCTAGTAGACTGATTTAATATAGGGGAAAAATATATATACACCGATCAGCCATAACATTAAAACCCCCTCCTTGTTTCTACACTCACTGTCCATTTTCCCAGCTCCACTTACCATATAGAAGCACTTTGTAGTTCTACAATTACTGACTGTAGTCCATCTGTTTCTTTGCATGCTTTGTTAGCCCCCTTTCCTGCTGTTCTTCAATGGTCAGGACCCCCACAGGACCACTACAGAGCAGGTATTATTTGGGTGGTGGGTCATTCTCAGCACTGCAGTGACACTTTAATGGTGGTGCTGTGTTAGTGTGTGTTGTGCTGGTATGAGTGGATAAGACACATCAATGCTGATGGAGTTTTAAAACACCTCACTGTCACTGCTGGACTGTGAATAGTCCACCAACCAAAAACATCCAGCCAACAGTGCCTCGTGGGCAGAAGGTCCAGAAGATGACCAACTCAAACAGCAGCAATAGATGAGCGATCGTCTCTGACTTTACATTTATAAGGTGGACCAACGAGGTAGGATTGTATAATAGAGTGGACAGTGAGTGGACATGGTATTTAAAATTTTCCACCACTTGAATAATACCTGCTCTGTGGTGGTCCTGACCAATTGAAAAACAGAAGAACAATCACAAAAAGAACAGTACTTCTATTTGGTCAGTGGAGCTGATAAAATGGACAGTGAGTATAGAAAGAGGTCATTTTAATGTTATGGCTGATCAGTGTATTTATACCTTGAAAAATCATAAACCCCATTTTTACTATATAGGCTGGTTGTGGGGGTAAAGTTAGCACAGTGTACAGTGGTGACCTATTTGCAGGCTTTTTGACTGCTCACAGCTATGTGAGCTATTTGAGAAAATAACTTTTATCAGTATATTACTTTAAATTTCATAATATATAATACAATCTTAAATAGTAAAAAATAAACTGTACTACATTGTTTAGCTAAGTGAGCAAGTTTTTAAGCATTTTCAATTTTCATTTTACAATTTGCAAAGTAGGGCTACAGACTAGCACTCACCTCCTGTGACATGTGTGAAGTAACTGGCCAACTAACCAGCCAGCAGTGAATTCTGACATGGGGTCATGCTATGACCTGTGGATTCCTTCCCTATTTTTGCCTGTACCACAACCAAACACCAGGAATTGTGTTGCATTTGCTTATTAAACCTTACCAACCACAAGCATGGCCAGTTGTGTATCTTGAGGACCAGGCCAGGCCTTCTGCACCACCTGAGCTCACTTGTTACTAACTTGGAAGCATTTTAAGTTACATACAATGTAGTTTATTTGCATATGGTTTTGAGGGCAGCACAGTGATTTTGAGTGTTTTGAGGGCAGCACACCCGGTGCGGGCCTGGGTTTGATTCCCTGGCTGGCTGCCAGGGTCCTTTCTGTGTGGAGTTTGTATGTTCTCCCTGTGTCCATGTGGGTGACCTCCTTGTGCTCTGGTTTCCGCCCACAAGTCCAATGACATGCAGGCATGCCAACTGGAGTTACTGAAAATTGTCTGTCTTGGGTGTTTCTTGTCTTTCACTCAATGAATCTGACCCACCATGACCCTGACTAGAATAAAGCGCCTGCAACAGACAATGAATGAATGAATATATATGTTTTCAGACACAGCCAGAATGGTGTCCAAAGCCTTTTTTTTATATATATATATTTTTATTTTATTTATTTTTTTTACCCCTTTTTCTCCCCTTTTAGCGCATCCAATTGTTCAATTAGCATCGTGCTTCCTCTCTGTCTATGCCGAACCCTGCCCTGACGGAGGTGATTGAAGCTAACCCATATCCCCTCCGAAACACGAGCAGCAGCCAGATGCATCTTTGCCACCCACACATTGACGAGTTTGGCGCCACCCAGCGTTGCATGCGGAGAGACACACCCTAAGGGCACCCTCTCCCATCTCTGTGTAAGCGCCTCCAATCAGCCGGCAGAGAACGCAATCGCATTCTGACAGAGAGAGACCCACATCCGGTTCTTTGTCCCACCCCCAATATGAGCAACCGGCCAATCGTTGCTCATATAGCCACTCAGCTTCGAACCGGTAAAGCAAGGCTGGATTCGATACCACGTTCTCAGAATCCAGCCCTGGTTGCAGCGCGTCTCTTTTTACCGCTGCGCCACCTGAGCGGCCATTTTTTAACTTTTAAACTGGTCTGGATTTTTTGTTGAAATGCAACAGTGTTTAACACATTGTTATTATTCCCCGGGTATTAAATATAATAGAATAGAATATTTTATAGGACCTGGATCTCGAATCGAAATTATAAAGCCAAACTTCTGGAGGTCAGGTCAAGCCTGGTCAATAAAAAGGAGATAAGCACTTGATAGAATGACTACTGTGACATTTACTATTAGTCTGATTAAGTTGCAGACGTCACCTGCTGCAGAGACATTCAAACACCAAAAATGTATTTACCACTTCCTTTTATGTTCTTGAGTTTCTTTTCTGTATCTGTCAAGTCCTCTTGTTTCTTTAGCACTTACAGTAGATAAATGTCCTCACCATTTTCACAAGCCACTGGGTGACAGAGTGACCAATGGAGCTAGCTTACCATGCCCATTAAGCAGAGATTATTGTCTTTCATTGAGAGGGAGACTGGGATTAATGACCTGGACCTAGTGGGAAAGGCTAATCAGTGGAGATCAAGAAAAGAAAACCCTGCAGAGATTCAAGACAAGAGTTCCTTTCTCAACTACATCAGGATGAGATATTACCTACGACCAGAGCAGCAATATGAAACCCCTTAATTGGACAGACTAGAGAATTTGATGAGAATTCATGAACCATTAATTACTTGGTTTTAATTAGAAAATTTAGAGATTAAAAATAGCAAAATATATAGTGTGCCTATAGATCATATCATCTACCACAGTTGAAGTATTTTGCTGCTGTTTAAATGCCCCACCTTAAGGAATCTGACGCCCTTTCTATTATGTGAGAACTGGAGAAAGTGAGCAATATTGCTTTAGGCTACAGCAAAGTTGTGCTGCAGTGTTGGATTAAGGAGTGCAATCCCTAATATTTTGGCTACCGTTTGGGGATATCCTCCCAAAGAAAAAAACATTTGCCAAATCCTGCTGTCTGAAGAACTGTCACAAGTAGCTTCACTATCAAAAGACACTGATAAATACAAAATAAATATTATGCGAGATAAAATGTGTTGATTAATGACCTGGCTTTGCAGTTCGAAGGGGTATGTGTCCAAACTTGCTTTTACTTCAGACATTGGTATTAATGCTAAATTTTCCTTTACAAAACGGTCTTTTGTGGAAATAAATAAATAAATATGAACCATTCCAATGCTATGTTTGGATAATAAAGTTGCGATCTATGCAGCTATGACCGGCTTTTTGGGAAAGACTTTTTAAAACCACTTAATTTTGGTACATGAGTACAGTGGTACCTTAAAACTTGATGTCAGTTGGTTCTGGGAGTGGAAAGGTATTTTTTCCATAAGGATGTATGGGAAACTGTTAATACATTCCATGGTCCAGTGGAACTGCATATATTTTAGTCTTATGTAAAATAATGGGGTTGTTTTTGACATGTATATACTGAAAATAACACAAATATAATAAAGTAAATAAATAACACTGAAATACAGTTAAAAATCAATAAAAAATACAATAAAGCTGCACTTTATCTTTACTTTTTTATTGTTTCCTTATGCTTCTTAATCGTGGAGATGCGTGATCTTGGAATACCGTATTCCGTTCAATAAAGGCGCATTCACATAAGAAGCGGCAAGACAGCTTTTGAGCTGGCTGTGCCAATATTTCCTATGGAGTGTGGCAGTGTACAAAGCCTAAAGTGACTTATTGTTCTAAAACGAGCAAGGAATTTCATAAGTGGAAAGAACTTATGAGCAGTAATAATTAAGAGACGTTTAGTGTTGCTATGTTGTTCTTTTAATACATTAAGTCACATTAAGCTTTTTTTTAATGATAAGCGTTTTAGACTCTCAAAAAAAAGCTGATTCTTACTATTTCTCAGAACACCGAGCTATAACACAAGTTTAAAAGTGAAACAGGAGAAAAATCTAGCTAAACACAGATACATGTGGACGCTTTCAGAGTGGATTTAACTCTTATTCCACACAAATGCAGATTCGTCTCATATTCGCACTTTGATGACGTTTTACCGCACCGCTCAAGCCAAGCGCTGAATAAAGCGGCTGTTAATTTAAAATTAAATAAATTAATTAAGTTTGAATTTAAGGGTACAAATTTCTCGCCGAAGGGCGTCAAGTTTCAGACATTTTGAGTTTAGGGGATGTCGAGTTACAAGGTACCACTGTATATATTGTCTTTTATTTAACCACAAAAACATCTGTACATTTTTAGTGTAAACTTCTTGGTCAATCTCTTCATGGCTGAACTTTTATTGACTAAGTGTTTTGCAATCCCAATTACAATTTTATTACTATTTTATTCATCAAATATAGACTGGCTATGCATTTATATTTGTAGATTATTTCAAATTAGGGTTACTGTAAAACATAACAAAATATGTAATTAACTAGGGGTTTCCAAACTTCAAAATTGTAATTATAAAAAAAATAAAAGCATAAATTGTTATTACATATCACTTATTTGTCTGATAAATTGACGTTCATAACAATACATACCACAAAACATACAACAAAACACAGAGTATATATTTACTATAAAGTAGGTATGCTTTTGCTGATGCACTGCTTTAAACTGAGTTTCTTGGCAGCTAGATGTCATTATTAATTTAGCTGATCTGTGCCAGGCAAAGTAAACAATTTCACCACTAATTCGTCTCAACCCCAAACACTGCCTGGAATTAAAACTCTGAACATGCCTGCAGTTCATGCCTGCTTATACAACAGTAAGATCTTAGACGGATTAGTAAGTTGTATTTACTGTATAAATCAGTGTGTGTATGACTATAAAAAATGGCATAAGCGCAGGCATTAGATGATATGGGTGCTATCATGAATAACATGATATCAGAAAACATGCAAAAATTATAAATCAAAAGTGCTACGTATTATACAGTGGTTAAGATTTAAACTAACATACACTAATGTTATCAGTAATAAATCTATAAGGGGGATATTCCGCTAGCACACCAGCACCGAGATTTGACTCCTCGACTCTGCTAACAACTCCTCAGTTCAAAACTCGGCATTGCCACAGGTCGGCTGGGTGCCATCTAGCGGGAATAACTGACACGTCTCTGCTAGGGCGGGATGACTGGCCTATGTGGGTGGGGTCTTCAAACGCTGTGTAAGGACCTTGACTGGCAGATAGAGAGGTGCCTGTGCAGAGTGCATGGGTGAAAAAGGGTTCCGCTAAGGGCTGCGTGTGGGTCAGAGGAGGCGTGAGAAGCAATATACCCACCTCGACTGCAATCAGGGATCCCCCAGCAGAGGAAGACAAATTGACTAAGCTAAATTGGGGAGAAAAATGGAATAAAATGCAGAAATAAAATAGAAAAAAAGTGAGTAAGAGAGTAAAAGTGAGAGAGTAAATGAGTGAGTGAGTGAGATTGTTATCCTGTGTTATCCTGTAAAAAAATTATCTTTCTGCCCTGAGTGTGTCCTGCTTTGCATCCAGTGTTTTGGGCGTCACAAAACCAACCAGGATCCTGCATGTTATAGCGCCGCCTAGCACTGCATTTAAACCATATTTTTGCCACAGCCTACAAATTCCTTATGCTATGTGCCTCTGAAGTTTAATGACAATCACTGCAATACTTTCTGAGTTAGAGCAGTATATGTGTGCTTTATTATTAGCCTGCTCCACACGTTTTTGATTGGCAACTGATGAATCAGTGACACTAATATTAGGGTTATACAAGGTAGGAGATATGGAGAGGAGAGGAGAGGAGGGGAGAGGAGAGGACTAACAAAAACAATAGGGTTCTATAACCTTTAGTCCTTGGACCCATAAAAAAACCCTGTGCATGAACTGTATTTTACAACAAAAAGCTTTTAACTTTTTTTAGTGCTTTAAAATTATTAAGTCCATATACTGTATAGTGTAGTTTAAGTAAATACTGTACATTACTTGAATCATTGTTTAGTTTTATTTTTTATTTCCATTCCATCCTTCAGATTCACTAATGACTCTACAAGCTTAGCAAGTTCCTAGAATCAATGCCATTTAAAAAGTGCCCTGTTTTGCACCAAAATGTCTGTTATTTTTGTATTTATTTTTGTATTTATTTTTGTTACCCCTTTTTCTTTCACTTTAGTGCATCCAATTTCTACCCGTCAATCATCCTCTCACTAATGCTGGTCCCTGCTCCTGATTGGGGAGGACAAGGCTGCTCCACGCCCCCTCCGACACGTGCACAGCAATCGAACATCTTATCACCTACACTTGACGAGTGCAGCGCGGTACAGCGCTGTGCACGGAAGGCCACACCTTCTACCGCACTCCTTCCCCATCTCCGTGCAGGCGCCACCAACCAGCCAGCAGATGTCATAATTGCACTAGTCTGAGAGAGAGTTATCTGAACAACAGACCAATCAATGTTCATGTAGCCACTCAGCCCTAGCCGGCAAGGCAGAGTCGAGATTCGATACAATGTATTCAAGATCTCAGCTCTGGTGAACAGCGTGTGTACCGCTGCGCCACCTGAGCGGTGTCTGTTATTTTTTTTAGTTTTTACTTTTAATAATATTTTTATGGGTAGTTTTGTCTGTTTCCCAGCATTATAGTAATAAATAGTAATTTAAAAATAATAATATTTATTAGGAGTTTAACGTCATTTTTTACACACTTTGGTTACATTCATGACAGAAACGGTAGTTACTCATTACACAAGATTTATCAGTTTAAAAGTTTAAAGTCAAACAGTGACAATTTCGTATTTCCAATTCACCTCACTTGCACATCTTTGCACTGTGAGAGAAAACCCATTTACTGCAAGAGAAATAAGTGCATTTACTGTACGTGCATTTACAGTGGAGCCAAAAAGTATTTAGTCAGCCACTGATTGTGCAGGTTCTCCTACCTGTAACTTCTTCTTTAAGAAGCTCTTCTGTCCTCCACTCGTTACCTGTATTAATGGCACCTGTTTGACCTCATTATCTGTATAAAAGACACCTGTCCACAGCCTCAAACAGTCAGACTCCAAACTCAACCATGGCCAAGACCAAAGAGCTGTCGAAGGACACCAGGAAGAAAATTGTAGACCTGCACCAGGCTGGGAAGAGTGAATCTACAATAGGCAAGCAGGTTGGTGTGAATAAATTAACTGTGGGAGCAACTGTAAGAAAATGGAAGACATACAAGACAATTAATAATCTCCCTCGATCCCGTGGGGTCAAAATGATCATGAGAACAGTGAGCAAAAATCCCAGAACTACACGGAGGGACCTGATGAATGACCTGCAGAGAGCTGGGACCAAAGTAACAAAGGCTACCATCAGTAACACACTACGCCGAGAGGGACTCAAATCCTGCAGTGCCAGGCGTGTCCCCCTGCTTAAGCCAGTACATGTCCAGGCCCATCTGAAGTTTGCCAGAGAGCATGATGGATGATCCAGAAGAGGATTGGGAGAATATCATGTGGTCAGATGAAACCAAAATGGAACTTTTTGGTAAAAACTCAACTCGTCGTGTTTGGAGGAAGAAGAATGCCGAGTTGCACACCATACCTACTGTGAAGCTTGGGGGTGGAAACATCATGCTTTTGGGCTGTTTTTCTGCAAAGGGGACAGGACGACTGATCCGTGTTAAGGGAAGAATGAACGGGGCCATGTATCGTGAGATTTTAAGCCAAAACCTCCTTCCATCAGTGAGAGCATTGAAGATGGAACGTGGCTGGGTCTTCCAGCATGACAATGATCCCAAACACACCACTCGGGCAACGAAGGAGTGGCTCCGTAAAAAGCATTTCAAGGTCCTGGAGTGGCCTAGCCAGTCTCCAGACCTCAACCCCAGAGAAAATTTGTGGAGTCCGTGTTGCCCAGCAACAGCCCCAAAACATCACTGCTCTAGAGGAGATCTGCATGGAGGAATGGGCCAAAATACCAGCTACAGTGTGTGCAAACCTGGTGAAGACTTACAGGAAACGTTTGACCTCTGTCATTGCCAACAAAGGTCATGTTACAAAGTATTGAGTTGAACTTTTGTTATTGACCAAATACTTATTTTCCACCATAATTTACAAATAAATTCTTTAAAAATCCTACAATGTGATTTCCTGGATTTTTTTTTCTCATTGTGTCTCTCATAGTTGAAGTGTACCTATGATGAAAATTACAGACCTCTCTCATCTTTCTAAGTAGGAGAACCTGCACAATCAGTGGCTGACTAAATACTTTTTGGCCCCACTGTATTTCCCTTGCAGTAAAAGCACGTACGCACCTTATTTACTGTAAATAATCTTTATTGCACAATCTTTTTTAAATTACTTAAAGTCTTTCAGTGGATGGACTGCACACATTTATTGTACATTTGATGCAGTTTCATGTTGCTGCTAAATTATTCTTATTCTATGTTTATATATAATATACAATTTCTATTTTATACTTAGGTCTGTTAGTGTACTGTCAGTGTACCATACTTCATATCTCCATGTTACTGCCACATTTTTTTCTTAATTTTATGCTTATATATAGTATTCCTTTTGTATTATTTCTATTTTACTATTTTATGTATGTTTGTTGACACCTGCACCAAGAGAAATTCCTTGTACATCTGGTTCTTGGCGAACAATAAAGATTCAGATATGGGGAGAACACAAACTCCACACAGAAAGGACCCAGACCGCCCCACCTGGGGATCGAACCCAGGACCTTCTTGCCGTGAGGCGACAGTGCTACTCACTGAGCCACCTTGCCACCCTGAAAGACTAATAATACAGTTAAAATAACATTGAATGTGTCTTCTACAGGGGCATCTGTCATTGTTTTGTCTGCTATCACAGTGTAAGTTAATTTTGTGAGGTTTAATATTATCAATAAAAAATTGTATGCTTTAGAGCATTTTACACCTGGGAACCCACAGTTCAACTTCATTGGGTACGTTTAGATAGCTTCATATGCATGCTTCTTAAACTCTCTTACCCTGAAATTCTGAAGTTCTTATCAGAATACTAAAACTGTCCTCTCATTGCTATCAGAAGCAGGCTAAACAGAGAGTTCTCACACTCTGTATCTCTTTCTAATAAACCTGCCTTGGTGTGTTTGGCTGGCAGCCCAGGTAATCTCAGCACAGTCTTGTGTTGTACTTTGTGCTGTATTTTCTTGCGCCGTGCTAACTCCCAGCATGGGAGTGGCATAGCCACTTCTGGCTACACAGCGCTGTTTGTCCGGATCAACGCCTGAGCAGCCTTCACTTTCAATTAGCCCTCATCCTGCCCAGACAGGCACCAGAAGCAGTCCATGCTTGGCAAAAAAAAGCAAAGAAAAGGATCAGGTGATGAGCATCAGTACACCATCTGCTATGACATAGAAAACATAACACATCTCATCAAATACCAAAGCAGATCTAACAGATGATGCAAAACAGCTGCAAAAATCTGGTTCAGCATGTAATAGTCTCAATAACTGAACCAAAAAATTGACATTATCTAACAAGCATAATTTCATCAGATTCTGCTTGGTGATAATTCAGGTTTCCACTGTACAATTAACCTTTAAACTAGGGCTGTCGAAGTTAACGCGATAATAACGCATTAACGCAATCTCAATTTAACGCGATTTAAAAAAATAGTGCCGTTAACGCAGATTCTAGTTCATGTTGAGACTTGACTGGTAGAACCAACGTTTTAATGTCGGACTTGCCACCGTTGTTCATTTGCGGTTTGTTAAAATAATATAACTGAGCATCGTAGGGATGCACTTGCATAATAAAGAAATAAATACACGGTATATTCACAAGTTGTCGGGAGCAAAACACTTTATTAACTTAATCTGTTACGGCACTGAATACCGGAGTCAAGCACGCTAGTCCATGAACTATGGAAGCCCCAAAAGGGTCAAAACACACTCACTTCGTGTAGAAACGTCAACTTTTCACATTTCACTTAAAAAACCTTGTTTTCTATAACATTTACACAGATTTTATTTAATGCGATTAATCGCGATTAACTATATTAAATTCTGAGATTAATCGCGATTAAAAATTTTAATCGTTTGACAGCCCTACTTTAAACACAAACACAAAGCTGGAAAAGCTTAACATAAAAAGAACAGTATGTATGATTAGTCTAGGGATATCTTAAGGGAAGCAGTCAAAGTAGTCAGGGTAGACCTAGAGAAGGAGATCGGGGAAAATCTGCAGGTTGTTTACAGATAGCACTGGAGTCAAGGGGATTCGGTGTGCTGCACCCCTGCTGGCATGCAGCTCTCTGTGGGCAAGAGAATGAAGTAGAAACTGGTAAACATGGCCACCACAGCAGGGATACCATCCCTGAAGACTTCTCACAAGCACCATTATATTATAATTTTTAAGTGGTTCACAAGCATATATTTCAGTGTTGTAGTAGGAAATCCTATACATAATACAGTACACAGCCAAAAGTAACGTAAACAACGTTAACTTATCAACTGCCTCGTCGTCGTTGTATAATAAACGTATCAGCATTCGTATTGTACGGTTTTGGTAGATAAATATAATACATGGTGCCCAGGTGGCGCAGCGGGATATTCCGCTAGCACCAAACTCGGCGTTGCCACTGGTCGGCTGGGTGCCATCTGGTGGGCATAATTGGCAGTGCCTGCAGCAGATACTAATTGGCCACTGGATCTGCTAGGGCGAAACAACCAGACTATGTGTGGGTGGAATCTTCATGCGCTGTGTAAGGACCCTGATTGGCGGAAGAGACGCCTGTGCAGAATGCAGGGGCGATAAGAGGAGGGCATGTGTCGGTAGAGGCGTGGGAAGCCACATGCTTTCCTCGGATGCAATCGGGTATCCCTCGGCAGCGAAAGACAAACTGACTGCGCTAAATTGGAAGGAAAATAGGGGGAAAATGCATTAAAAAAATTATAAAATAAAATACACGACGTAAACAGCGAAACAGTTTATTTAATTATTTGAAAAATTGTTGGCTTGAAATATTTTAACATTAGTTTTTTTTCAGTTACTGTAATATTTGGGTAAATTTAAAGGATGTTAAGTCTGAGCTACTGTACAACTCAAAGCATTAAATACAAAAAAACAAAAACAGACAGCTTCTGTCAAAGGCTTCAAGACATTCCTACTACTAACTGACTGTCAGTCCTTTTTAGCATCCAGTATTTATTAGGATTAGAAAAAAAAATTTGTTCATGCCTCATTGTCTTTCGGAAATCAGTCATTTTCCCGGCCAGCTTAGTAACTTTTAACATGGCATCATCTTTGAATGACACCTTAATAGTTTAAACGTTTAACGCCTACCTTGCTAGTACTGTCACAGACAACTATGAGTGTTGTTATTGTAAAATAAAATTGTAAAAGGACATGACTTAGCTACGAAACTCAGATCAGGAACACCAAGTGTTTTAGCACATATCAAATAAAAATAAAAGTATTTATTTTGTTTCACAAAAGGTTTTAAACTGCCTTTAAAACACACACAAAAAACTTTTCCTGTGTGAGCTTCACTGATGGGATTGCCATTGCTGGGCAAGACTGGTGTGCCACCCATCTACCAGACTATAAACCAGTTAAATGTGTTGAATCATGCTTCAAAATCACCACACGGACAAATTGAAGTTTGAAAAAGAACACTACAACTGGCTACACAGTTGAGGAGTCCAGTTAAGGGATATTTTTTTCTATTTATTTATGCATTTTTCTCCCATTTATCTCCAGATTTAGCGTAGTCAATTTGTCTTCCGCTGCTTGGGATCCCTGATTGCATTCGAGGAGGATACATTTCCTGCTCGCACCTCCTCTGACCCGTCTTTAGCGGACCCTTTCTTTTTTACCCATGCACTCTACATAAGTGCCTCTATCTGCTAATCAGGGTCCTTACACAGCGTAAGACCCCACCCACTTAGTCCCGCCCTAGCAGACACAGTAGCCAATTAGTGTTTGCTACAGGCACTGCCAATTATGCCTGCTAGATGGTGCCCAGCTGGCCGGTGGCAACATTGAGTTTAGAACCGAGGAGTTCAGAATCTCTGCGCTGGTGTACTACCGGAATATCCCGCTGCGCCACCTGGGCGCCCAGTTAAGGTAAATTTTAATATCACCCTAATACATCTTTATGTAACGTTTCTCACTACACCTGGGAACAACGCTTTAAAAAAGTGCCTAGAACTCAGCTCTGAGCTGAGTCTGCTGACTGTCTGACCTCCTGGCGAATTGTGTTCTGGCTTTTCTTCTGGTTTCAAGTCAAAAACACAGTTGGTAAAAGGTAGCAGCCTGCTGGTTTTGTAGCTGCCACAGACATCCTTCTGTTCTCAAGCTTTGCCCCTGGGTGGCGTGACTGTGTCTCGAGTTTGTTAACTGTTGCCAGTTTTCCAGTTTGCCAGAGTTCTCTTGTTTTGATTTCTTGGTGAGTGTTTGGAGTTGCGGCTTGATGGTGAATTGAGTAGCTGGTGGAATTCCACCCAAGTGCTCTTTTGTTTGTTTTTGAGTCTGTCCCTGTTTATCTTTGTTTCTTTTATTATCATCATTATTATTTTAATTTACATTATTTTATTTCATAATTTAGTTATTTTAAACCTCCTGTAATTTGGTTCATTCCCTTAATATAACACCAGGTGCGGTGTTACTCCAGGCGCCTCTGTTAACAAGGCATTAACCACCATGTGACACTTCAGAAGTAAAAATATAATAAAATATAAACTGAGTTTGGTCCTTTTCTGGTAATACATTGTTTCCATCCAACTTTAAGCCGCAAGTTCCCCCACAAGCCAACATCATCAAACAGTGAAGGCTGTTATAGCAGCGAGCTCCACATTAATGCCCATGGTTTTGCAAAAGAGTGATTAACAAATACATATTTATGTGATGTTTAGGTGTCCATGGATTGTAGGCAATGTACTGTAGCTTTCTTTTTTTTGGACAATAGTGTCAAAATATAGGTATTTACAAAGTACGTAATGTTAGAGAAAGTGATAAAGAAACAAAATGATTTAAGTTCTTTACAAATTAAGCATTGTGTAATTTTATATATACGTAGTGCTTGCTTAGTCATCAAACCTTATTATTCAGATCTTTCGTCATAGTTCTACACCATGATTGACTAAGTGCTGGCTTTGGTCTGTGCAAATCCAGGCAGCATACAAAAATCAGAAACCTTTTCATGCAATATGCTACAATTAGATCCTCATTCCACTTGATTTTAGAAGCATACACTGAGATGCTCCACAATGGTCTCCTTGTGGTTGGCTGCACTACAGAGACCCATTGTGTCAGTGCTGAGGCCAAAAGTTTACTCTCTGTCTCCTGCAAAACCCATATTGAGGCAACATGTTGCTGAAAAAGTCAGCATGCAATCCTGTTTCTCCTCACACCGTTCAGTCCTGGGCTGAAGTAGATCTCTACGATGATGACATGTTCTGGCTGGGACTGCACTAAGAATTTAGACCCTGTTCAACCACCAGAAACTTGATATAAACAGCATGTAACTGGCAGAGTTTACAGAGGACAGTGTAATAGAAATGAGTGAAATAACATGCTTTGTTTTTATAGGAGTGGTCAGTAATTTTCAGTCAGAGGTTCTGCTAAAAAGATGGCACAGTGACTCAGCTAATACAGTTGGTGCTGCTGAAGCAACATTGGTCCTTAAGACCTGAGTTTAATTCTTACTTGTTAGTTACTGTCTGTGAGGCATTGTCTGTCAGCTTGGTTTCAATCTACCTGTGGATAATCAAACATTAGCATATACAGTATGCTAATGTATAGGAAAAAGGTTTAAAATGGTTTTTAATTTGATTTGATTGTTAGGTCTCAGATCTAATGGTTTCATAGCAAAAATGTGTGTTTGGGTTCCAGGTGAAGTGGTCCAGGTCTTGTTGTTGTCTGGTTTAATTGACATAGAGTAAGTTTGATCAAAGATAAGAGTTGTTCAGCATGCTAGCTCTGTATCTCTGGAAAAATACCCCTAGACAAGCAGTGATGAGAGCCTGCTCGTTTTATCCTCTTAAAGCTGCTACGGTGCAAAAGGTAAGGGCTTAATCCCCCACTGTTTTCAGACCTTGGTGCAGACTTAACAGTTCTTCCCTGAACTCTATGCATTCTGTTGGATGGTCAAAATGGTTATTAAAACTCAATCTAACTGCTTATATGACTATTATCTCTCCTTATTGTTCACACACTGATGTAGCTCTGGAGTAGGCCCTGCCAGTTAGTCTGGATAATATGAATGCAACCTTGCTTTCAGTTGAGAAATGACCATGGTTATGGAACAGGTAATCTGTTCACTTGGACCTGCTCTTACAACCCTTTATTTGAGATCAGGGTCTTGCATTATGGTTTTGCTACACCCACACTAAGAGTATCCCCACCCACATTGTAATTAAAAGTGGGTGCTCTTTTATAGATGAAGTAGTGAAACTGGTTATTAAAGAACTTTCCAGTGAGAAAAAACAGAGAGCATGGAACATAGCACTAAACTCTGAAGGGTGTGCACCTATTTACAGATTGCGTCACTACTTTGTTGTTATTAGAAAATAACTTATTACCACAGCTCTTTCCAGAGGGTGTCAGCCTTAGCCAATATGTAAGTATTTATAACAGTCCTTTCTTATATTCAGCCAGTTAGATCAGCGATAGTATTTTTATTCTGTTTCCTTCCCTTAAATTTGCATCTAAAATTACAAGCTTAACTGGCTGCATTCAACAGCCAGAAGTGACAGAATTGTTTATGTTCTGTTTTTATTTGGGTTTACAATAAAGGTATAAAAATGTTTTCAATTAAATAACATTCATGTGTTTTGTTTAGTGTAATCATTGTACCTCTTAGCAAATATTCATTTACAACAACTGTGAATTCATATGGCAGAGGTGTGTTTCAGCAGAAAAGCAAAGAAGCAAACACATTGCTGCTATAGTAAAAGACGTCACCTTGATCGCAGCATATGCCTCTCTAAAATCTCCTCTGCATCAGTACCTTCACACATATGCAAGATGTTCACTACTGTCACCTAGAAACACTGGACTTAAGGCAGGTACTGTATACAACCTGGGCAGGGTAGCAGTCCATCACAGGGCAGCACACACACTTAGACCCACATTTTTTACATACAGTAGCCAGTCGACCTACTGGCACATTTTGTAGAAGGTGGGAATCCAAGTAATACCCTAGAATACACAGGGGGTACAGTGGTACCTTGTAACTTGACGTCCCCAAACTTGAAATCTTTGAAACTTTTGTCTTGACGTTTCCCTTAAACCTGTGTGTGCGACTGCCGTTTTGCTCAGCGCTTGGCTTGAGCGGTGAAGTAAAACGCCATCAAAGTGCGAATATGAGACGAATCTGCATTTGTGTGAAATAACCGTCAAATTCACTCAAAGCGTCCACATGTTTCTGCGTTCAGCTGTATTTTTCTCCTGTTTCACTTTTAAACTTGTGTTATAGCTCGAGGTGCTGAAAAACGCTTATCATTAAAAAAAAAAAAAGCTTAATGTGACTTAATGTATTAAAAGTAGGACATAGAAACACTAAACTTCTCTTAATTATTACTGCTCATAAGTTCTCTCCACTAATGAAATTCCTCGCTCGTTGTTTAAGTACAGTAAGTCACGATAAGCTTTGTGCACCGCCACACTCCTTAGGAAATAACGGTACAGTCGGTGCAAAACCTATTGTGCCGCTTCTTATGTGAATGCCTCTTTACTGGTTTTAACTGGTTTTCAATTGTATTTCAGTGTTTTTTATATTATATTTGTGTTATTTTTAGTGTATAAGTGTCAAAAACAACCCCATTATTTTACATAAGCCTAAAATATATGCAGTTCCACGGGACCATGGAACACATTAACAGGTTTTCCATACATCCTTATGTGAAAAATACCTTGAAACTCAAGGCCTTTTAAACTTGACACCACTTCCAGAACCAATTGACGTCAAGTTACCAGACACAAGTATAAAACCCAGTGCTCAGTGTACTTTGTGTTTGTTTATTGTTATAAACTAACTGAAGACCAGACTACATTTTTTAAATAACAATTTACAAGCTTTTTCTAACCGTTTAGCAATAAGACAAAACAATGGAAGGAGAAACTTTACCAGTAAACATAATCAAAACCAGAAACAAGCAGACACTCTAAAGGACATTGGAGAAGACAAAGTAGAGGGCATCAGCTACCACACAGCATGTTCAAATTACCACAAGCACTGAATGAGTAGCCCCTTCAGGTGAGTGCAGGTTGTCAACAGAGACAAACTGCCGCACTTGGGAATGCCCCAGATCTGACAAATCCGCCTCCACCATCATTCACCTTCTAGGGGCTCAGCGAGGTGCCTCACTCAGGGTCACACCAAGCAGCAGCCACAAGCTGTTCATCTCCAGGTGTTCGTTAATGATGCTACATGCACGCCTCTGTGCCGAGGTGCAATATCTCACAGCGCTAATTATGAGTGAGAGGACAGGCAGCATGAAATTTACTAATCCACCACTAAATGTCAAACAATAAACTGCTGACTCTCCAGGCACTTTCTAGATGTTGTAGCCCACAGGAGAACTATTGAGGACTTACCTTTGTGGCAGCATATGCAAATGTGGACAGGTACAGTACTTTTGAAGTGCAAGGCAATTGGAACTCCTGGTACAGCAGGACAGAACAAGAAAAAAATCATTTTGATGGCACACCAAGCTCATTAAAATCCCATTGTAAAGGCCTATGAGAGAAACTATGGTATGGTAACTAACTTCCTTCCACTGGGATCCAGGGTTTGAATCCCCAATGGTGCTATCGGCTGGTCAGGCGTCTACATACAGACATGTAGGGGTGTCTAGGGCAACAGGCTAACCTCTTGATGGATTGGCGTCATGTCCGCAATGCTGTCTAGGATGAAGCAGTAGTAAAAAACATGAGCAATAAATAAAAAAATAAATTTGACATTTACCTGCGGTGGACAATGACTGGCAGTGATTAAGTTTGGTCATCCTGGCCCTGCAGAAGCAAAGCAGCACCAGACCATCTCACTTCCACCACCATGTTTCACAGCCTTTGTGTTCTTTTCAACTCCCATGGATGTACATAGACCTTAACTGAGGCACATGAGGTTACAATATATATATTGACGCAACCCTCCTATTTTCAATAACAAATACAAAGAAACCTGCACTTAACCTTTACTTTTTTATTGTTTCCTTATGCTTCTTAATCGTGGAGAGTACTTATGAGCAGTAATAAATAAGAGAAGTTTAGTGTTTCTATGTTGTTGTTTTTTTAAACATTGTCACATTAAGCTTTTTTTTAATGATAAGCGTTTTAGACTCTCTCTGAAAAGCTGATTCTTACAATTTCTCAGCACCCCGAGCTATAACACAAGTTTAAAAGTGAAACAGTGAGAAAATTTCAAATAAACACAGATACATGTGGATGCTTTCAGAGTGAATCTGATGGTTATTCCACACAAATGCAGATTGTTCTCATATTCGCACCGCTCAAGTCGAGCGCTGAACAAAGCGGCAGTCGCAAACACGTTGAGTTCAAGGGAAGCATTGAGTTTAAGGGTATAAATTTTGAGTTTAGGGGATGTTGAGTTACAATGTACCATTGTATATGTGTGTTTTATTATATGCATTCTTTTTTGTGACTAGAAATTTCCAGAGTTTTCCAGAGTAACCCCACTGAAATAAGTGCTATCACTGCTATATATTATATATATATATATATATATATATATTAGGGCTGTCAAACGATTAAAATTTTTAATCGCGATTAATCTCAGAATTTCATATAGTTAATCGCGATTAATCGCATTAAAAAAAATCTGTGTAAATGTTATAGAAAACAAGGATTTTTAAGTGAAATGTTACAGTTAAAATGGTGAACACATTTTATGCTAAATGTACTGATGTTAAAAACTGCTGGGACAAGAGAAAACTGTTTTATTCACTCACATACTAGGCAGTAATACTATCCAGTGGTTTAATGGACGTTTCTACACGAACTGAGTGTGTTTAGACTAGGGTGGCCAGATTCATAGTAACAAAAAGGAGGACATTACACCCCAAAAAGCCGGACATCTTATTAGGATCAGGGGGACATGCTACTGCAACACACAGAATGAATCCAGAACCCATATAACAGAGTTTTTGACCAATTTAAGCAAGAATTATATAACAAATGACTGTTTTACTCACTAAATGTTGTGTCTTTTCATATTTAGGTCCGTTCATCGCTGCCTCAAAAGTTTACTTTTTGGCATTTTCACCGCGTTCCTGATCATGAGAGCTGAGTGATTGACTCAGGAAGCGGTGTTTACAAAACAGAGAGGGCGGGCGAAATTCAACCACCCAATCACAGACTAGCATTTAGAGGGCGGACCTTCTCCGATTGGCCAGTGGTAGCTCTATAAGCAGTCAAATGAGGCTGTTAAACCAATGAAATACAAAGCATTTGTTTCGACATGTACCTGAGCCAATGGTAAATAATATTGATCAAAAATGAAACCAGTTCACTCCAAAAGGAGGATTTTTAAGTGTCCGTCCTAGCGTTACGTGAATGGAGGACTGGCAGCTTCTTTATTATGCAAGTGCATTACTACGACACTACCACACTCGGTAACATTATGTTAACAAACCGCAAATAAAAAACGGTGGCAAGTCCGACATTAAAACGTTTGTTCTACCAGTCAAGTCTCAACATGAACTAGAATTTGCGTTAACGGCACTAATTTTTATAATCGCGTTAAATTGAGATTGCGTTAATGCGTTATTATCGCGTTAACTTCGACAGCCCTAATATATATATATATATATATATATATATATATATATATATATATATATATATATATATATATACAGTATATATACAGTGTATCACAAAAGTGAGTACACCCCTCACATTTCTGCAAATATTTCATTAAATCTTTTCATGGGACAACACTATAGACATGAAACTTGGATATAACTTAGAGTAGTCAGTGTACAGCTTGTATAGCAGTGTAGATTTACTGTCTTCTGAAAATAACTCAACACACAGCCATTAATGTCTAAATAGCTGGCAACATAAGTGAGTACACCCCACAGTGAACATGTCCAAATTGTGCCCAAATGTGTCGCTGTCCCTCCCTGGTGTCATGTGTCAAGGTCCCAGGTGAAAATGGGGAGCAGGGCTGTTAAATGTGGTGTTTTGGGTACAATTCTCTCATACTGGCCACTGGATATTCAACATGGCACCTCATGGCGAAAGAACTCTCTGAGGATGTGAGAAATAGAATTGTTGCTCTCCACAAAGATGGCCTGGGCTATAAGAAGATTGCTAACACCCTGAAACTGAGCTACAGCATGGTGGCCAAGGTCATACAGCGGTTTTCCAGGACAGGTTCCACTCGGAACAGGCTTCGCCAGGGTCGACCAAAGAAGTTGAGTCCACGT
Organism: Trichomycterus rosablanca; assembly: GCF_030014385.1. Lineage (NCBI taxonomy): Eukaryota > Metazoa > Chordata > Actinopteri > Siluriformes > Trichomycteridae > Trichomycterus > Trichomycterus rosablanca. The sequence continues at coordinate 21,322,831 of NC_085998.1, read as the reverse complement.
GTTCGGCGTCATATCCAGAGGTTGGCTTTAAAAAATAGACACATGAGTGCTGCCAGCATTGCTGCAGAGGTTGAAGACGTGGGAGGTCAGCCTGTCAGTGCTCAGACCATACGCCGCACACTGCATCAACTCGGTCTGCATGGTCGTCATCCCAGAAGGAAGCTGACGCACAAGAAAGCCCGCAAACAGTTTGCTGAAAACAAGCAGTCCAAGAACATGGATTACTGGAATGCCCTGTGGTCTGACGAGACCAAGATAAACTTGTTTGGCTCAGATGGTGTCCAGCATGTGTGGCGGCGCCCTGGTGAGAAGTACCAAGACAACTGTATCTTGCCTACAGTCAAGCATGGTGGTGGTAGCATCATGGTCTTGGGCTGCATGAGTGTTGCTGGCACTGGGGAGCTGCAGTTCATTGAGGGAAACATGAATTTCAACATGTGCTGTGACATTCTGAAACAGAGCATGATCCCCTCCTTTCGAAAACTCCTTTTTCCAACAGGATAACGACCCCAAACACAACCTCCAAGATGACAACTGCCTTGCTGAGGAAGCTGAAGGTAAACGTGATGGACTAAACCCAATTGAGCACCTGTGGCGCATCCTCAAGTGGAAGGTGGAGGAGTTCAAGGTGTCTAACATCCACCAGCTCCGTGATGTTATCATGGAGGAGTGGAAGAGGATTCCAGTAGCAACCTGTGCAGCTCTGGTGAATTCCATGCCCAGGAGGGTTAAGGCAGTGCTGGATAATAATGGTGGTCACACAAAATATTGACACTTTGGGCACAATTTGGACATGTTCACTGTGGGGTGTACTCACTTATGTTGCCAGCCATTTAGACATGAATGGCTGTGTGTTGAGTTATTTTCAGAAGACAGTAAATCTACACTGCAATACAAGTTGTACACTGACTACTCTAAGTTATATCCAAATTTCATGTCTATAGTGTTGTCCCATGAAAAGATATAATGAAATATTTGCAGAAATGTGAGGGGTGTACTCACTTTTGTGATACACTGTATATATATATATATATATATATATATATATATATAGCAGTGATAGCACTTATTTCAGTGGGGTTACTCTGGAAAACTCTGAGAACAATGAGAACAATATATATAAACATACTGTATGAGTACAGTACAGTTAAATTGTTTTCTTTAAATTGGAAGCTGGGGTCAGAACACATGGTGAGCCATAATACAACACCCTGAAACTTCTGATGGATATCCCAAAATTCTAACCACTAAACTACCCGTCACTAAACTCTGTAATACCTTAATGGTATACTACTCTTTACTTATTTCTACACCTTTTCTTAACTCTGTACCTTTGGAAGCACAATGTGGGACAATACCTGTCAAAAGGTAGACCACAGATCTTTAAAGGTTCACCTAGCTAACCACCCCATTTTCCATTAAGTAGATAAGACATACAGTCAATTATTCTGCCTCACGAGGGTAAAAGCCCATACATGGCCTAGATAATGATACGCTTTATTGGTTGTGCAGTGAGAAGGGAGGAGTAAGTGTTTAAGCCAGGCAATTTTTTAAATGGAAAAGGCAAGGCAATGAGATGCTCCATTGCTACCAGTATTATATAAGGATTGGGGAATGTTATGCCATAATGGGGGACGTTCAGGGTTATTATTATTAGAGTGTCAGCTTTAGTCTCTGCTACGGCTGCAATACAGAGGGTCTACTTCAGCTTCCCATTTATCACCACTGCAGGCTAAATGAAATAAAAGTCTGCAAATGCTAACACACACACACTGCTGGTGTTGTTGCAGCTAGACCCATTTCAAGACAATGTTGTGGTAAAAAAAAACACTTATTAAGCACTTTACAATAAAAAGAAGAAACAAAATGTTTGCGCAGATGTAATTTAAAACTAGGCAAAACAGCAGCCCCGGCTTGTTAAGTAGAAGGAGCAGCATTACTTGAGCACAAAGAAAAGCTTATACCAGTGTGATTATGCTAGCTTCCGAAAGCTGATTTGTCATTTGCTAAGGCTAAGATTTGTCATCTTTTATTATGGATGATTACAGCAGTACAGTGGCAGAGCTGGAAGAGGATATAAGTTCTGGGTTCAATCATAGTCTCTGTCTGTGAGACTAGAACTGACTAGGGGTTTCCTCTGTCTTCCCTATATTCAGGTTTCCACCAGGTACTCCAGCTTTCCAAAAACACAAAGAATGTTAAGTGGCAGTTTCAAATTGCTCCTAGTTGAGATAAATTAATGTGTTGATGTGTGTTGCCTTGAGAATGTTTGGTGCCCTTTTAAGGTGTATTTCTGTATTTTGGACCCTGGTGTGTTTTGGACCCTGACCAAAATGAAATGAATCAATTTTAAGAAAATTAATAAAAATGATTCCTATTGTTGCATCCGCATAAATATTTGTTTTAAATAAATATATAAATGCACCAATCAGCCACAACATTATGACCACCTCCTTGTTTCTACACTCACTGTCCATTTTATCAGCTCCACTTACCATATAGAAGCACTTTGTAGTTCTACAATTACTGACAGTAGTCCATCTGTTACTTTGCATGCTTTGTTAGCCCCCTTTCATGCTGTTCTTCAATGGTCAGGACCCCCCACAGGACCACCACAGAGCAGATATTATTTAGGTGGTGGATCATTCTCAGCCCTGCAGTGACAATGACATGGTGGTGGTGTGTTAGTGTGTGTTGTGCTGGTATGAGTGGATCAGACACAGCAGCACTGCTGGAGTTTTTAAATACTGTGTCCACTCACTGTCCACTTTATTTGACACTCCTACCTAGTTGGTCCACCTTGTAGATGTTAAGTCAGAGACGATCGCTCATCTGTTGCTGCTGTTTGAGTTGGTCATTTTCTAGACCTCCATCAGTGGTCACAGAATGCTGCCCATGGGGTGCTGTTGGCTGGATACATTTTTGGTTGGTGGACTATTCTCAGTCCAGCAGTGAGAGTGAGATGCGTTTATAAACTCCATCAGCATTGCTGTGTCTGATCCACTCATACCAGCACAACACACACTAACACACCACCACCATGTCAGTGTCACTGAATTGCTGAGAATGATCCACCACCCAAATAATACCTGCTCTGTGGTGGTCCTGGGAGAGTCCTGACCATTGAAGAACATCATGAAATATATTTATACCACTATTAAAACATATGTTTAAATATTTTAGTGTTTACATTGCTCTAAGCATTATATGGATTATACATATACTTGTACCCTTTCATACTCATGTCATCTGATAACTGAATAAAGTCTTACCACATGGTAAACTGAATCAGTTAACCATGACTCAAAAGCACAATGTATTAAATTATTAATGTATTTTTAAATGACATTTCATATTACTGGATAATAACTGGATAGAACGCTTGGCACCACAAACTGGTGCTTTATTTACATTGACTTACAATTAGGGACAATTTAGCAGCATGTGTTTGAGAAGTGAATGGAAACCCAAAAGTACTGAGAGGAAGCTAATTTATTCATGAACAAATGAGAACATGCAAAACTCAACATTAAGTACTAAAACTTTACTTTTTTAGAGTCTCTATTATATTATACCATCCGCCACCCACTGCAAGTAATATGACTGCTGTCATATTACTTTTTAATTTTTTAATTATTTACCTACTGCAGTGACACTTTGTCATATCATATTATTATATTATACAATCATTTACCTACAGGACTGACATTTTACCTTTTATATCATAACATTATCCACCCAAAAAACTGACACTTTACTGTTTACTTTTAATTTCTTACTAACATCCACCCACTACACATTTTACTTTTTATATGATACAATAATCTACCTCCTGTACTGTCACTTTACTGTTTACTTCCTATATTAGACAAACATCCATCCACTGTACAGTCAATTTACTTTTTATATTATACCATCGTCCACCCACTGCACTGACTCTTTACTTTTTATATTGTACCATTATCCACCCACCGCATTTCCTTTTTACGTAATAGATATTCAGGATGCATTTCTAAATACATCATAAGACAGTTTCACGTGAGTAATGGTTTTCTGAAGTACTCCAGAGCCTAAGTAACTATATTAATCGCTGTTTTTTACCATCATCCACCTTCTACAATGACATTTTACTTTTATATTACAGCATGATCCACCCACTACAATGACATTTTACTTTTTATATTACACCATTCTCCACCCACTGTAAAGTACCTTTATTATTTACTTTTTACATTATACCATAATCCACCCAATGTACAGTACCTTTAGTTTTTTACTTTTTTATATTACACCATCATCAACCCACTGTAGTCTTTTTTTTTATTATTTTTTTTTTTTTATCATACAATCATTCACCTACCGCAATGACTTTACTTTTTTATTACACCATCATCCACTCACTGCATTGACACTGTACTTTTTATATGACACCATAATCCACCTACTGCACTGGATTTTATTTTCTAACATACCATCATGGGTGCTTGTGTGATGAAGCAATAAATTACACTAGCCCACTTCCGCTGGGTTGCAGGGTTTCCCAGAGGTGCAGTCGGCCGGTTGGGCATGTTCATACAGACATGATTGACTATCTCTGTGGGGGGGAGAGGTCTGGTAACCAAAGCCCTGTGATGGATTGGTGTCCTGTCTGGGATGTGCTACTGCATTGCGCCTGGTGATTCTGGGAAAACCAAAACTCTGTGAAAAAAAAAAACTGGTGAAAATAAAATAAAATGATTAAACCATCATTAACCTACTGTGTAACCTACAGACAGTGTTAAATGATAGTGCTTTTATTAAGTACATCTAAGCCCATGTACATTTATTTATCACACTAACCTGGCAGTTTTTCGTGCAATGCTGTCTGAAGGCTTCAAGGTCATGCAAAGAGATCTCTCCAGATTTCCTGAATCTTTTACAGTATTATGTACGGTAGATGGCAAAAGACCCAAATTATTTTCAATCTTGCCCAGAGAAATGTTTGTTTAGACCTGATTTATACAAAGTTTGGCAAAAGGTGGTGAGCTATGGCCCATCTTTGCTTGCACAGATTGAGACAAAGACTTTGGTGGATCTTTCTTTTACACCAAATCTGTTTTACTTGTATTATTTAATTAAATGTTTGAGAGAATTAACAAATAATAGATAATTGTATTTATTGCCACTTTCAAAATATTCTAATATTTAGAGAATTTTAGAGAGTTTTTAGCATAGCTGTACCCTTGTGTACAAAGAAAGGTATATGGTTTAACTATTTTTATGTAGAGGAACCCTAGTTGCCTGCACAGAGCCATTTTTTTTTTTTATTCATTTGAACATTGATTATCAACCAGGCCTTCTCTTCCAACATCAGTGGCTGTCCTCACAAATGCTCTTCCAACTAAATGTGTATAAATAGCCACAGACAATTCAGAATCTTCTAAAAAGCCTTTGAGATTAGTGGAGACTGTTGTAGCCACAGATAGAGGGTAATCTTGACGCCAAATGTGTCTGTTAAGTGGTTGGCACAGTGAGACCCAGCAGTGGTGGGATAGGGTGTTCGACCAGTGCAACACTTAAAAGCTAGTGGGGTTCAGTATTTATTTTTCTTTAAAAGCTACTACTTACTGCATCTGGCCAAGAAAACCCCTTATGATTGTTTTAAAATAAAGGGAAACTATCCATATGCACAGAAACAAGCTGAAGCACTTTTTTTTCTTGTGCCAACTGCTGACAACATTGTCCACATCTGAAGAATTTCCACTCTCCACTTTTGGCTCACACTGCATACACAACCTTTCCCTTCAGATCTAAGCCCCCCTCCCAGCCTTTCAAAGCTCAGAGAAATGACCAGCAATGATTAAGTCTATTCTTTAAACAAACCATCGGTGTGAAGTCCTCTCCTTCATACCATTAGCATGTGCCATACACATGGCTGGCAGTGAACAAAACACAAACTGCAGTCAACCTTCACCACCGTTTGAAGTCTGTTTAAAGTGAGTGAGGGCTGATTTGACACAAGCATATATTAACCAAGCAAGTCTACCCATTTCCCCCTGGGAAGAAAGGAAGGAAGGAAGAAAAACAGTTTTAGTCTAGCGGCCGGTTTAAACTGACCCCACAAAGGCGAAAGAGAGATGCAGAGAAGATGAATAGTGAGGAGTGTGCCAATTTCTTCAGGATATGAATAGGCTGTTATGATTAATTGTGTGTATCAATGTAGGCGTATGAATATACATGCATATGTTTGTTTCAGGGGTGCACTTGCTATTTAGCACTCCCTTCACAGCACTTGTTTTGTTTTTCTATTGTATAAAACTTTAATAGGCTTAAGTTTGACTGCACTTTCAGAAACTTTATGAACTATGGATTTAGAACTTTTTTTCACTGAGGGATAGATTTCATCATATAATAACCAAGGGCCCATTTCTCTTTCCAAGACAATACAGTATTTCCAAATGCAGACCCCACCTTTGAAATATCATTGTAAAAATTATAATAGAATTTCTAAGCAGGAACTTGGGCTGGAGTTTTGCTTCATATGGTAGAGTGGGTGTCATTTACCGTCAGGTGTCCTGGGAATCTGTCAGACAGTAGGAGTTGTTTATCCTAAATATGTTAAACGCAATAGTTAACAATTTGAACAATTTAAAAAGGGTGGTGAAACCTTCATCTTCTAAAGCAGAACAATTCTGTGACTGTTGACAGAAAAGCTATGAATTCAAAAGGAAAATATAATTACTAACTAAATGTATGAACAAAATAATAAGAGTAATACAGCTTGCAAAGTACAAAACAAGAGCTGCAGCGCAAAGCATTCAATATTTGTTTTTGGCCCTTCCCTTTTCCTCTAGTGCACAAATTACACTAAATTATGTAACTTTTTGGACTGTAAAAAGTAAACTCCCTTCATTTTTTGCATTCATGCATTTTTTATCTTAACCCTTATCTACTTAACAACAGCCCATTTAAATGGTGTTTATTCCACAAACCTCCCAGTTATATACATACATACATGTTTGCACCCAAAAGTAGAAGCTGAAAGTGCCTATCTGTATAAATGCTCAGTCATTGCACAGTTAAGCAATTATTTAATACTGCTAGGGTTTTGCTTTGTGGTTGCTGTGATATTCCTGGTAGATTGGGTCAGTGGTAGACTACATTTACATTTACATTTTACATTTTCAGCATTTAGCAGACGCTTTTATCCAAAGCGACTTACACAATGAGTCGAACATGATGAGCAATTGAGGGTTAAGGGCCTTGCTCGGGGACCCAACAGTGGCAACTTGGTGGTGGCGGGGCTTGAACCGGCAACCTTCTGTTTACTAGTCCAGTACCTTAACCACTGAGCTATCACTGGCTCTGCAACCCTGTCTGCTTCAGGGGCACTGTACAGTGGCTGACCCTGCGCTCTGACCCCAGTTTCCAAAAAAGCTCGGACATGCAAAAAAAAGAATTACGTTGTACTGTACTTGTGTATAAATGACAAATAAAGGCATTCTTAAGTTTTTCTTCTAATGTGTTGCTTATTGTTTGCTGTGGGATTCCAGGTGGTTGGGTTGCATAGGTGTGGTGTTGCCAAGCAGTTATTGTTGTGTTCTATGTGATGTGCTTCATTGCTTCAAAGGGGTTGACATTCTATTTGGTGGTTGCAAGAGTGTTAATAAATTGCTTATTTTTATGTCTCAGCTTGCGGCTAGAGTACTGCTGTGTGTTAGCTATGGTGTCCCTGTTAATTGCTACATTGCTGCAAAGTGGTTAATATGGTATCTGGTGGTGGCAAGGGTGTAGCTAAGTGTTAACCATGGTTTGTCAGGTGTTTGTGTAGGTCTTGAAAGTCAGCTACTATAGTAATTTATGTGGTTGTTAATGTGTTTTAGGGTTTTTTGGGTAATGCTTTGTGTTTGTCAATGTATCCTGGGTGGTTCATTTGGTGTTTCCAGGTGGTTGATATAGTGTCCCAGGTGGTTGCTAGATTATCCTACACATTTGTTAGGGTGTTGCTAGTTGCTGTGCTGTTGTACATAGTTGATGGGTTGTTGATATGCATTTGTTTAGGTGTTGCTAGTTTTTGTTATGATAGTATTGTCGTGGATAAATAAAGTGAGACGATAAATGAGAACAAAGAATACAGTGACTGGATTGGAAGAATTTATTGGCACAATTGTGGGTTCTTACAGCAGTGGAATAGCTGAAGAACAAGGGACAGAGCTGTGGGCCTCTCTAGCCATATCACATTCGGTGTTGGACTTTGGAACCTCCATTCTGTGCTAACTGTTTTTTCTTATCTGCTTACAACAGCTTTACAACAGTTTAATGACAGACATGTTGCTTTTCTCTGTACTCTGGACTCCCAGCCTCACCTACATAAGATTTAACAACTGTAATAATTTAATGCACAAGCAACATAATACTAATACCCAGGTTATATTAAGTATGAAATCTAATTTTTCTATAACAGTATACATGTAATATGATGACATAAGAAAGGTGCATCTCATTAATTTCTATGGCAAAAAAATATGTGAAGGATAACCAAACTCGCATCTCACAAGTACTGTATCTTAAACATTCTAATTTAAGTCATTTGGTGTCAATGTCTTAAAAATGCTAAATGAAATAGAAGACAAAATCTAGTCTAGGAACAAATAAAAAAAATACAAAATAAAAAACAGTGTTGTGCATTGCACTGGAATCAGTAATAACTTAAAATGAAACAGTAATTATGATGATTCAGACTGGAAATGCACAATAAAAACATCTCAACACTAATGCGTTCCAATAATGTGAAAAACAATGTGGGTGTTTAAAGTGAGGAACCCTGGCCCAATCAATAGTGCTCTAAATCAATATATACTTAGAAAAGCTACATAGATGAAGATCTTGGTGGAGAAAAGTTAGAAGTGTACAAGGAGCTGGAGGTGTAAGGCACCAAGCTTTGTATACAATTCCACAAAGTTTGAAACTATGGGGGTTGATGTCACATGAGCTAGTGTCAGTTTCTCTGCCTAGTCTCTTGTAAGATACTCTTTGATTATATGCCCTGCAGTAATGTTCCATCCATACACACATCTATACATGCATTCTAGGGGAATTTCAATATACAATTCAATTTAAAAGTTGGATACACATGTAAGAACATATGTAACCTATATGTATTATATGTAGACACCCCTTCTAATGGAATTTTGGTGTTTTAGCCACAACCATTACTAACAGATGTATACTAAAACCATTGCTAACAGATGTAAACAGTTCTAAAAAATACACATCCAAATAAGAAAAAGTTGGGACAGTATAGAAAATGCGAAAATTCAGCCTCTGTGTGCTCCTGCTGGAGCTCCTGAAGCTTCTATGTGCCACACCCCTCTCTCAATCTGGTTCCCCTCTGCTTATTGGCTTTAGCTGGCCTTCATCTGAGGGTATTTAAGAGGGGAGCTGGGGAAGGCTCATAGGAGACTATTTTGGATTTGATCTGGCTTTGCCTTGTACTCTGTTTGGATTTGCTCTTGAACTTTGTTTAGTTTGTCTGTCCATCAGTCAGTTAAGCTTTGCCTGTGAATGTTTTGGTTTGTTTGTTTTGTTAACCCTGTTAGCTCCTGTCTTAGTGTAAATGTTTAGACCTTGTTTTGTCTTCTGTTTGTCTCATCCTTGCATTGCTTTTGCCAATGTCTGTTAGCCTTTCCCTTAACCTTTGTGTGTTTAGCCTGTTCAGTTCTGTTTAGCTTTTGTTAGTTCCTGTTTGCTCTTATTTAGCTTGGTTCATGTTTATCGTTTAGCTTAGTTAGTGTATGTTTAGATTAGCATTTAGTTTAGTGTGTTTAGCATTTAGCATTTAGCTTAGCATAGGTCATGTGTTGGGTTTTGTCTTGTCTTCTTGTTGTTAAATATATTTTGTTATAACCATCTCTGCATGTGTGTCCGCCCCTATTGTCTGTTATAGCCCATATAGCATTACAGATTAATTTAAAGATATTTCATGTTTTCTCTGGTAAGCTTCATTTCATTTGGTAATATACAGCCATTCCTGCATTTCAGGCCTGCAACACATTTCAACAAAAGTGGGACAGGGGCAGTTTAGGGCTAGTAATGAGTTAAAAAAATATATATATATTTATGTGATTTAAAATAGGTCATCATTAAAATATTGTCATCATGATTTGGAACAAAACCAGTATCCATTAAAACAGAGGTAGACAATTACATTTTCCAAGGGGCCACATAAGAAAATGAGACTGTTGTGGAGGGCCTGACCAATAGGGTAAACTTAATTCTGCTCAATATTAGTTGTATCTCTTTATAAAAAGCAGTAAATTCTAAATTGTACAGTTCTAATAAGCTGTTACTGTTAAGAGTAGGTGTTCTAATCAGGCCATGAAAATGAGAGGCAGGCAGAGTAAAAACATTACCTTTATTTCACTATTTAACTATTTAACTTTCTCAAAAGCAGACGTGAACAAAATGTGCAAGTTTTTAAATCAACTTTACACAAAGTGCTACTGCTATTTGTTTAGAGTCTAATTCAGTCCTTTGTTATTGTTGGATATTCTTTTTGGATATCACAAAGCTGATCTTAAGAAAAGTAAATCTTAAAAAGTCCTGGTTGCTTTTGTGTGTTTACTACTGTAATGGCAATTTAAACCCTAAATTTAAATTGTGATCCTTAAACAGCTTTACATCAGACTTCAGTAAAAAATACTTAAGTTCATGTCTTGTTAAAACTTAACCGTCTCTATCAATCACACTCAGTTCTGTTCGCCAACACATTACAGTGAAGCTGGATGCACTCACACACATGTAAATTGAAACTTACGTAAATGTAAAGATATAGTGGTCCCTTTAAAATTATCCTGTTGTATTGCATGTGTGATGTACATTTATTTACGTCTGATTTTTAATTGCCACTGCCTTCATGCGGGCCGGCTGGCGACAGCCAAAGTCAGGTGTGCATTAAAGGCTTTGAGTAAAGGCTTTGAGTACAGTTCTCTAAGGTTCTCCAGTGTGTCAACAAATGTAAAAAAAATATTGAAAAGTTTAAAAAAAACAATGTTCCTTAAAGAAAAAAAATTGAAAGAGATTTGCATATTCTCCCTCTACAGTGCATGATATAATTAAATGGCTCACATAATCTTTATACCTCTTGTGTTCTGCACTTGTTTTTCCTAAGATTAAAAGCCTCACCATAATGACGCCAGCTCCCATCAGGTCTGCCCACCTACTGTATGTGGAGATGGCTTGTTTTTCTCTGCTCCAGCATCTCAGGCTGCATCTGCTCATCTTCACGCCCATTTTCACACAGATTCCATCGCTTCCTTGCTAACTTAATTAATTACTTGTTTTTCACCAAGTTCTTTTTTCCACTATACACACTGACACATCTCACACACTCACTTTCACTTTTTTTCAGTTGTAATATGCATAATCAATACAACTATTTGACAAAATTTACATAGACACCTTTCTTAATGTTTGAGTTCAGGTGTTTCAGCCACACCTACTCCTAACAAGTGTATCAAATCAATTGTTTGCAGTTAATTGCATACTTGTGATCTAGCACAACTACACTGGCCTGCACAGTTCTGGTTGTAATTTTTTTTTTTTTTTTTTACATTTTCCACAGTTAGCAGACACTTTTATCCAAAGCCACTTACAGTACTGTGACAGTATAGTCTAAGCAATTGAGGGTTAAGGGCCTTGCTCAAGGACCCAACATTGGCAACCTGGCATTTGAGATAAATTAGAAAGTTGGTTCCTTCTAATCCAACATTATTGCTTGACTTTACAAATACTGTTTTGACTAAATGGGTACAAATTCCCACAGAAATCTTGTGGAAAGCTTTCCCAGAAGTGGAGGCTGGTTTATAGGTGGAGGCAGCCTTATATTAATGTGCATGGTTTTGGAACAAGCTCATAGGATATATACAGTACATACAGCATATTAGGCTAAAAAGTCTAGCATGGCTTCATCTAACTAAGGAACGGGGATGAAATTCGAATCCTTGTTCTTCTCTCCATCAGGCCTCTGCCAAAATATTTAGTCAGGATGTAAAAAAAACACCATCTTATCAGAACTCCTGTAGTGAAACAAGGATTAGTTACAGTACATTTCAGAGAGCTTTCAGTCATACTTACAGTAAGTGAGCAGTGGCACTTTTACACTTATTTATCCATCTTGAATCGTGAAATGTGCTCAAGCATACTCAATGCTAAGAGAAAAAGAAGTGTAATATGACAAGATTCATTTGACTCCACTCTGCACAAGATTTGATCTAACAACCCCTAATAAGCTTTTACAGGTCTGCATACGAGATTTGATGAACAGGAGAAGGGGGTGGGATGAGATGGGCATTGGGGAATGGAAAAGAGGCCAGAACATGACATGAAAAGGGAGGCAGGGGAGAGGGATAAGTGGGGCCCGGGCATAGGATGAGTGGGATTTAAAAAAATAAAACGTGACGAGCTGGGTATAAAAATGGTATGAATGGGATGAAAGGAATTAAGGTGTGGGATGAATAGGGGTTGTACTGAGTATTAAGTGCTGTCATGTCATTTCCGACTCCTGGCAAGCATGTGACTAGTGTTTCTCCAGGACTTTCTTTCTTTTGTGTTTGGGCTTCTTAATAGCTCATTCATTATTCCTCTAATTGTATCCACCCATCTTGTTGCTGGCTGTCCTCTTCCAATTTTGCCTTTGGTGTAGAAGATGGACTAAATAGAGGACGAGGCTGGGATAAATAGGGGATGAGTTTGGGACAAACATGGGTGGGATGAATAAGGGTGGAGGTGGGAATGGGGTGAGATACAACAGGGTGGGGGTGGAATGAACAGAGGTAGGAATTGAATGGATAGGGAAAGGTGTAGGATGAATAAAATGATCATTGTGGCCATTTAAGTAGAACTAATAAGCGCATGGTGTGTAATTGTGATGAAAAACTACATTTTCATGTTTGCTTAGATGGATATTTATGTACAGTTACAGCTTAGTTGTATGAAACAAGTTAGAGAACTGTTAAGTCTCTGATATTAACTTTGAATATGAACTTTGGACAGCATGCTAGTGCCCTGAGGTGAGGTGCAAGTTCCTAGAATACTGGTACTGTGCATTACAGTTTCTGCTTGCACTACCAGGTTACCCATAGGCATTTTTTATTACTTTTTTGTTTATGCATTTTCTACCCTTTTTTCTCCCTTTTTAGCGCGTCCAATTGCCTGATTGCGTCATGCCTCCTCTCCACCAATGCTAATCCCCGCTCTGATTGAGAAGAACGAAGCTGACCCACTCCCCATCCGACACGTGGGCAGCATGCCGTATGCATCTTGTCACCCACACTTTGACGAGTGCAATGCGGATCAGCACTGTGTACAGAGAAACACATCCTGACAGCACTCTTTTCCCATCTCTGTGTAGGCGCCATCAATCAGCCAGCAGAGGTCGTAATTGCATTAGTTATGAGAGAGTCCCTATCCAGCTTTTTAATATCCCACCCCTATCTGAACAACAGGCCAATCGTTGTTCATGTGGCTGCTCAGCCCAGCTGGCAGGCAGAGCTGAGACTCGATAGGATGTATTCGAGATCCCAGCTCTGGTTCCAGCGTGTGTTTTTACCGCTGCGCCACCTGTGTGGCACCCATAAGCATTTTTGATGCCTGTTGTTTACCCTTATTATTTATATATGCGGTCATTGCTGAACAGCCTAGCTATTGGGAGGTTACTTGTCAGTGTGCTCTGACTGCCAGTCCCAAGCCCGGGATAAAAGGAGGAGGGTTGCCTTAGAAAACTGTGCCAAATCAAGTATAAGGACCAGGACGAGTCACTGTGGTGACCCCTGTCACAGGAGCAGCAGATAGAAAAAGAAAAAACAACACTAAACTCAGGTTGTTTAGTTTAAAATGAAGTACACACATAATTAGATTTGTTACAGTCATCATAAAAATGGTTTAATTATCATTATTTTTTTTAAATATATAAAGGCACATTGATTTTGGGTTGTGGGGGCATTTGATCATGTTTCAAGCAATGTCAATGGCCTTTATAATCTTTAGATAATTTTCTTTAAATTTTAAAAGAGTTTTCTTTTTACAACCCAAACTTTAAAATGTTGCTACTTTATTGCCTGACAACAGATACTTCTTGTGGTCTTCCTCTGCACAGATTCCACACAGATATAAAAAAGGAATCTTGATCTATGGAGCCATGTGGCGTCAACATTTACTGCTATATCAATATACTGATACTACTGAGATTTCTTTTACCTCCCAAAACATGCAGAAGGTGATGTGACTGTAAGTGAGAACAGTTGGGTAAACTTATGATGCCCTGTTATGGATTGGTGCTTTTGTCCAGGATGCATTCTTGTCTTGTGTCCAGCGTTTTGGCTGACCCACCTTGAGTCTCTTGTTGAAGATGAATGAATTATTAATATAACCCTAACCCAATTTTTACATTTCTTTAATGGGTTGGTTACTTTCATCCATTCCATCTTGCGGCAAGAAGAGTAAAATTACCCGTTGTAGTCCTAAATGAACTACAAAACCCAGAAGCCAGTGCAGTGTAAAAAACATCTCTAGGAGATTAGTGCGGTGCTGAGTCATTATCTTCTTTCAGTGGCTGGCTAGTGTGTGTTTGCCCTTGCTTTTCTATGAGAAAAGTGATCTCTTTCAAATTTGCCTTCTTGGAGATCCCATTACAATTTTAAAGTCCTATTATTAATACGTACGCTTCTTGTAAAGAGAAACTATGGTGCCAAATTACTTGCATAACAGCATTAAGAGTAATGTACAAGCATTAATATGAATTACATGACTATACACTGACTATGCAGATAATACAGCATTTGTCAGTTTTGGACATAGCTACACAATGTATGAAAATATATTTTAAACTGATTAACTAAGAGTGAGTAATAGACAAAAGATAAACCATCACTGGAACTTGAGTTTCAGTCAGTTTCTATTACAATGATTTATCTGGATGTCTTGCGTGAGCTCACTTCTTGCAAAAACAACCAAAGAAGTGTGATGCTGCTAGTTTAGCTGGTGCTAGTCAAGCAGAATAGAATAGAATAGATGCCTTTATTTGTCATATTGCATATACAGACAGTACAGCACAACGAAATTTTTTCTTTGCATATCCCAGCTTGTTTGGAAGCTGGGGTCAGAGCGCAGGGTCAGCCATCGTACGTGCCGTGGAGCAGAAAGGGTTAAGGGCCTTGCTCAAGGACCCCATACAGTGGCTGCATGGCAGAGCTGAGATTCAAACTCTCAACCTTTTAGTTGATAGCCCAACGCTCTACCCACTAGGCTACCACTGTCCCCCATAAATACTACATGGTAACGATCTAAAACTATCTAAGTTTGTAAAGCAGCCAAATTTAATTGTATTTTTAATTATGTATTTATGCCTTTTTGTAACATAGTCCTCTTGTTAAATAATAAATATTTTAAAATCAATGTGTCTGCTCAAATCAAGTATAAGGACCAGGACGAGTCACTGTGGTGACCCCTGACACAGAAGCAGCAGATAGAAAAAGAAAAAACAACACTAAACACAGGTTGTTTAGTTTAAAATGAACCACATTTACATTAAATTGTTACAGTCATTAAAAAATTGTTTTATTATCACTATTTCTGAAAATGGAATTTTTAAATGATTAACCCCTGTTATATTATAGTGCCTGTATTAAACAGGAAAATATATATATTGAATTGCCTTTTTACAGATAATTTATACACATTGTGGTTCATGTCATTGTGACATTAAGAACATTGATTTCTGGGAGTTAAGTTCACCCCATGCACAGAACAGTTTTGTAAGGCTCTTAATGCCATGGTTCCATATAAATTATATCGATTCTGAAGGCCTTAAACAGACTGGGACCCAAAAGTATTTAATGGGAAAGACCCAGTGCATGCAGTGCACAAATTAAAGAATATGCAACCTTTATACACTAATATCACAAACTATACAAAACATGTACAATGTAACAAATGCCAAACAAAAAGAAAGACAAGAAAGAGTACAAGCAATGTAAACTACCGCAATCAGTTTTTAAGAAGATCCATGTAGGGTTTTCTATTCTTTTAGACTTTTTTCTTTTTGCAGAAAAACAAAGGGGAACGTGAAGGTCATTTAAAGAGTGGCAGGCTGTGTGGTGCTGGAGGGAGGGTAGGGGAAAGCAAGCGTAGGGATCCCAACTGTGAGATGACGGTGCTGAGGCTCGAGTTCAGGCACTCTCCCTGGCGATCCTCATCA
Organism: Trichomycterus rosablanca; assembly: GCF_030014385.1. Taxonomy (NCBI): domain Eukaryota; kingdom Metazoa; phylum Chordata; class Actinopteri; order Siluriformes; family Trichomycteridae; genus Trichomycterus; species Trichomycterus rosablanca. Next base: position 21,306,597 of record NC_085998.1, on the reverse strand, counting down.
ATCTCTCTACATCCACAGAGAGCCTCGTCTGACCCACATAGCAGCCCTGCGGCAGGAGGGGGCTCTTTTCTTCCATTATTGATACCCCTGCAACACAACCCCTGCCAACCAGCAGCAACACAGCAGAAGAGCCTCAAAGGTCAGAGAACCCTATGAAGACAGTTAGTGTGGCAGACAGGTGATAAAAGAGAGAGGGACACTATTTATTTGGGGCATACAGTGTATAAGAAGCTTACATTAATTAATACAAGCTCATATTCCAGAAAAATTGTGACAAAGAAAGATTTACAATGTTTTTACCAATCAATTTAACAGCTTAAACACAGCATTTGTTGTCTAAGGCTAAGATAAGGCCGGGCCTAGAGAACTTGGTGGCGTTTTTGCATACACATGATGCATATGTCTTTCTCTTCACATAATAGAGCTTCAGATTTCATTTTTTGATGCAGCTGCGGACTTCGTTAAGTGACAATGATTTTCCATAAGGTTGTATTTATCAAAGTGCAGTGCTGTGGAATGTGAAATGTCAGTTCAGAACAATGCAAATTAAATAACCTTTTCACTCATTTTGCCCCTGTAAAAGTAATTTCTTTAGTACTTTTATCAGTTAAAAAAAGGCTCAAGTGAATGATCAAATGACACCACAAATCCCAGGACCTGTAGCACTAATGAGTGATAATGTGCTGCACCTAATTCCTGGGGTATTAAAGAAAAATCCAGACATAAGTGCAGTGCTAAATCAAAACTCAGTCTAACTCAGTCTAAACTCAGTTGGTAAGGTAGTCTGCCTGTTTTGATTTACTCAATTTAATTTACTTACTTTGCCCACATTTGACAAGCTAACCTATACTGTATACTAAAACATTTCTTTCACTTATCCTGAAAGCCATTTTCTGATCTCTTCCTAAATTGGTCCTTTAAACTGGCTTCTAATCCCATAATCCCACTTCAGGTGGGATTAAGAATAACATATGTTACTCTTGCTCTCGTGTTCAGAGTCAGAATCTGTGGCGAGTCTCTGCTTAGATTATTCTCATTACTATAAATTTCTCATTACTATATATATATATATATATATATATATATATATATATATATACAGTATATACTGTATATATATATATATATATATATATATATATATATACAGTGTATCACAAAAGTGAGTACACCCCTCACATTTCAAATAATTCATTATATCTTTTCATGGGACAACACTATAGACATGAAACTTGGATATAACTTAGAGTATTCAGTGTACAACTTGTATAGCAGTGTAGATTTACTGTCTTCTGAAAATAACTCAACACACAGCCATTAATGTCTAAATGGCTGGCAACATAAGTGAGTACACCCCACAGTGAACATGTCCAAATTGTGCCCAAAGTGTCAATATTTTGTGTGACCACCATTATTATCCAGCACTGCCTTAACCCTCACCAGAGCTGCACAGGTTGCTACTGGAATCCTCTTCCACTCCTCCATGATGACATCACGGAGCTGGTGGATGTTAGACACCTTGAACTCCTCCACCTTCCACTTGAGGATGCGCCACAGGTGCTCAATTGGGTTTAGTCCATCACTTTTACCTTCAGCTTCCTCAGCAAGGCAGTTGTCATCTTGGAGGTTGTGTTTGGGGTCGTTATCCTGTTTGAAAACTGCCATGAGGCCCAGTTTTTGAAGGGAGGGGATCATGCTCTGTTTCAGAATGTCACAGTACATGTTGGAATTCAGGTTTCCCTCAATGAACCGAAGCTCCCCAGTGCCAGCAACACCAGCAAGCTCCCTTGAGGTCATTGACAAGCTCCTCCAGTGTAATTCTGGACTGACCTCACCTTTCTCAGAATCATTCTTACCTCACCAGGTGAGATCTTGCATGGAGCTCCAGAGTGAGGGTGATTGTCTGTGATCTTGTATTTCTTCGATTTTTGAATTATCGCACCAACAGTGGTCTCTTTCTCACCAAGCTTCTTGCTGATGGTCTTGTAGCCCATTCCAGCCTTGTGCAGGTCTACAATCTTGTCCCTGTTGTCCTTTGATAGCTCTTTGGTCTTGCCCATGGTGGTTGAGAGATTTTAACAAAAGAAACTGATTCTGTGACAGGAGTATTTTATACAGGGACAGGACTAATTTGTGTGCCTCATGGGCACATAATCGGTCTGTGGGTGTCAGAATTCTTGCTGGTTGGTAGGGGATCAAATACTTATTTCCCTTAATTAAATACAAATTAATTTATAACTTTTATTTAATGTTTTTTTTTCTGGATTTTTTGTTGATATTCTGTCTCTCTCTGTTGAAATAAACCTTCCATAAAAATTATAGACTGTTCAAGTCTTTGTAAGGGGGTAAACTTACAAAATCAGCAGGGGATCAAATACTTATTTCCCCCACTGTATATACATATACAGTATATACAGTGTATCACAAAAGGGAGTACACCCCTCACATTTCTGCAAATATTTCATTATATCTTTTCATGGGACAACACTATAGACATGAAACTTGGATATAACTTAGAGTAGTCAGTGTACAGCTTGTATAGCAGTGTAGATTTACTGTCTTCTGAAAAAAACTCAACACACAGCCATTAATGTCTAAATAGCTGGCAACATAAGTGAGTACACCCCACAGTGAACATGTCCAAATTGTGCCCAAATGTGTCGTTGTCCCTCCCTGGTGTCATGTGTCAAGGTCCCAGGTGTAAATTGGGAGCAGGGCTGTAAAATTTGGTGTTTTGGGTACAATTCTCTCATACTGGCCACTTGATATTCAACATGGCACCTCATGGCAAAGAACTCTCTGAGGATGTGAGAAATAGAATTGTTGCTCTCCACAAAGATGGTCTGGGCTATAAGAAGATTGCTAACACCCTGAAACTGAGCTACAGCATGGTGGCCAAGGTCATACAGCGGTTTTCCAGGACAGGTTCCACTCGGAACAGGCTTCGCCAGGGTCGACCAAAGAAGTTGAGTCCACGTGTTCGGCGTCATATCCAGAGGTTGGCTTTAAAAAATAGACACATGAGTGCTGCCAGCATTGCTGCAGAGGTTGAAGACGTGGGAGGTCAGCCTGTCAGTGCTCAGACCATACGCCGCACACTGCATCAACTCGGTCTGCATGGTCGTCATCCCAGCAGGAAGCTGACGCACAAGAAAGCCAGCAAACAGTTTGCTGAAAACAAGCAGTCCAAGAACATGGATTACTGGAATGCCCTGTGGTCTGACAAGACCAAGATAAACTTGTTTGGCTCAGATGGTGTCCAGCATGTGTGGCGGCGCCCTGGTGAGAAGTACCAAGACAACTGTATCTTGCCTACAGTCAAGCATGGTGGTGGTAGCATCATGGTCTTGGGCTGCATGAGTGTTGCTGGCACTGGGGAGCTTCGGTTCATTGAGGGAAACATGAATTCCAACATGTACTGTGACATTCTGAAACAGAGCATGATCCCCTCCCTTCGAAAACTGGGCCTCATGGCAGTTTTCCAACAGGATAACGACCCCAAACACAACCTCCAAGATGACAACTGCCTTGCTGAGGAAGCTGAAGGTAAAGGTGATGGACTAAACCCAATTGAGCACCTGTGGCGCATCCTCAAGTGGAAGGTGGAGGAGTTCAAGGTGTCTAACATCCACCAGCTCCGTGATGTCATCATGGAGGAGTGGAAGAGGATTCCAGTAGCAACCTGTGCAGCTCTGGTGAATTCCATGCCCAGGAGGGTTAAGGCAGTGCTGGATAATAATGGTGGTCACACAAAATATTGACACTTTGGGCACAATTTGGACATGTTCACTGTGGGGTGAACTCACTTATGTTGTTAGCCATTTAGACATTAATGGCTGTGTGTTGAGTTATTTTCAGAAGACAGTAAATCTACACTGCTATACAAGTTGTACACTGACTACTCTAAGTTATATCCAAGTTTTATTTCTATAGTGTTGTCCCATATTTGCAGAAATATGAGGGGTGTACTCATATATATACAGTATATATATACTGTATATATACAGTGTATCACAAAAGTGAGTACACCCCTCACATTTCTGCAGATATTTAAGTATATCTTTTCATGGGACAACACTGACAAAATGACACTTTGACACAATGAAAAGTAGTCTGTGTGCAGCTTATATAACAGTGTAAATTTATTCTTCCCTCAAAAGAACTCAATATACAGCCATTAATGTCTAAACCACCGGCAACAAAAGTGAGTACACCCCTTAGTGAAAGTTCCTGAAGTGTCAATATTTTGTGTGGCCACCATTATTTCCCAGAACTGCCTTAACTCTCCTGGGCATGGAGTTTACCAGAGCTTCACAGGTTGCCACTGGAATGCTTTTCCACTCCTCTATGACGACATCACGGAGCTGGCGGATATTCGAGACTTTGCGCTCCTCCACCTTCCGCTTGAGGATGCCCCAAAGATGTTCTATTGGGTTTAGTCTGGAGACATGCTTGGCCAGTCCATCACCTTTACCCTTAGATTCTTCAATAAAGCAGTGGTCGTCTTAGAGGTGTGTTTGGGGTCATTATCATGCTGGAACACTGCCCTGCGACCCAGTTTCCGGAGGGAGGGGATCATGCTCTGCTTCAGTATTTCACAGTACATATTGGAGTTCATGTGTCCCTCAATGAAATGTAACTCCCCAACACCTGCTGCACTCATGCAGCCCCAGACCATGGCATTCCCACCACCATGCTTGACTGTAGGCATGACACACTTATCTTTGTACTCCTCACCTGATTGCCGCCACACATGCTTGAGACCATCTGAACCAAACAAATTAATCTTGGTCTCATCAGACCATAGGACATGGTTCCAGTAATCCATGTCCTTTGTTGACATGTCTTCAGCAAACTGTTTGCGGGCTTTTTTGTGTAGAGACTTCAGAAGAGGCTTCCTTCTGGGGTGACAGCCATGCAGACCAATTTGATGTAGTGTGCGGCGTATGGTCTGAGCACTGACAGGCTGACCCCCCACCTTTTCAATCTCTGCAGCAATGCTGACAGCACTCCTGCGCCTATCTTTCAAAGACAGCAGTTGGATGTGACGCTGAGCACGTGCACTCAGCTTCTTTGGACGACCAACGCGAGGTCTGTTCTGAGTGGACCCTGCTCTTTTAAAACGCTGGGTGATCTTGGCCACTGTGCTGCAGCTCAGTTTCAGGGTGTTGGCAATCTTCTTGTAGCCTTGGCCATCTTCATGTAGCGCAACAATTCGTCTTTTAAGATCCTCAGAGAGTTCTTTGCCATGAGGTGCCATGTTGGAACTTTCAGTGACCAGTATGAGAGAGTGTGAGAGCTGTACTACTAAATTGAACACACCTGCTCCCTATGCACACCTGAGACCTAGTAACACTAACAAATCACATGACATTTTGGAGGAAAAATGACAAGCAGTGCTCAATTTGGACATTTAGGGGTGTAGTCTCTTAGGGGTGTACTCACTTTTGTTGCCGGTGGTTTAGACATTAATGGCTGTATATTGAGTTCTTTTGAGGGAAGAATAAATTTACACTGTTATATAAGCTGCACACAGACTACTTTTCATTGTGTCAAAGTGTCATTTTGTCAGTGTTGTCCCATGAAAAGATATACTTAAATATCTGCAGAAATGTGAGGGGTGTACTCACTTTTGTGATACACTGTATATAAGGGTCTCCCAAAATTCACGCAAGATTTGCATTTGGCGCCATTTGTGTTGCCAACGAAAAAAAAGACAGCGTGACAGCTCACAGTTCAGGGTTATTAAAAATGGAGCGCTACACGAAAGAACAACGCGTTTTCATTGTTGAGCAATATTTTAAAAATAATGAAGGTTTGGCAGCTACAGTTCGCAATTTTCGTACAAAATATGGTCAGAATAGTGATTTAACTTCATCAACTGTGAAGAAATTAATAAAAAAATTCAGGGAGACTGGATCAATTAGTGATCTTAGACACTCTGGCCGTTCTTTAACAAGTCGTTCAACACAAAACATCGAAGCAGTTCGTGAGAGTGTTGCTGAGAGTCCAGGAACATCAATTCGGCACCGTGGTCAAGCGTACACAGCGTATTCTCATGAAAGATTTGCATCTTCATGCTTACAAAGTTCAATTGAGTCAAGAACTGAAGCCTACTGACCACGCACAGCGAAGAGAGTTCGTTGAATGGATTTTGGAACAACAACAAGTGGATGCCGATTTTTCTTCAGCGATGAGGCTCACTTTCATCTTGATGGCTTCATTAATCGTCAAAATTGTCGCATTTGGGGTTCAGAAAATCCACGAGTGATTGTTGAGAAACAAATGCATCCACAACGTGTCACTGTTTGGTGCGGATTTTGGGCTGGAGGCATCATCGGACCATTCTTCTTCGAAAATCCTAAATTGCAAGATATGGATGTGGACGACGTGGTTTCAACAAGACGGTGCCACATGCCATACAGCCCAAGAAACAATTCAATTACTGCATGAGTCATTTCCTGGTCGTGTAATTTCCCGTTTTGGTGATCAGAATTGGCCGGCCCGATCATGCGATTTAACGCCGTTGGACTTTTTTCTTTGAGGTTTTTTGAAGTCTAAGGTTTATGCCATCAAACCCACGACCACATACGCCTTGAAGGAGGAAATTGAGTGCTGTATCAACGAAATTCAGCCACATTTATGCAAAACGGTCATGGAAAATTTCGACAAAAGAGTGCGTATGTGCCAGCAAAGCCGTGGAGGCCATTTACCCAATATGCTATTCCATACATAACCCTATACTGTATACTTTATGAATCAATTAAAAATTTACAATTTTTAATTAAAAACCTGTGTTCTCTATCAAAATTACTTCTTGCGTGAATTTTGGGACACCCTTACATATTTTACCATTTTATTATTATATTCATATTGGCTTAAATTTAAAAAGCATGTATCTACTGTACCTAATTGCCAGTTAAGCAATGTCAGGCTGCAAACTTTATATAACAAAAAAAAATTTGTGCAGTTGGTGAAACTAAATTCAATATCTAATTTATTATAGTAAAAAAGCAACTGCTTTACCTTAATAACTGGTTGCATCACCAGCATAAGCAGCAATAGCTCAGTCCAAATGTTGTCTATAAATTATGTTTCACATCACTGTGGACAAAGTTTTGCCTTATCTTTTAAACATATGCTTTAAATCAGATAAACTGCTATGTTTTAGGCCATTCTGATGCCTTTCCATCTATTTATATGCTTTCGTATGTTTGGGTAATTGTTCTGCTGCATAAACTCCCTTTACTTCAGCTTTAGCTTGCAGACAAATTATGTTACATTCCCCTTGAAGACAAATTCATTTTCTTCCCAAATTAATGTTATCCAAGTCATGATGAAGCAATGCATCTTGTGGCAAAGCTTACTCTACTTTGGACAGACAGAGCCAACCAGGCCTAATGACAAAGATAAGCTATGCTGGTAGTACAAAGGGCAGTGTAAAATTCATTTTAGGCTCAACTCATCTTAATATCAAATTGAGGGTTAAGTGCTGTTGGTATTAACCAGCAGAGGAATGTCTGGGGACAACTGTTTTTTTCAAGATTATGTCTTTTTATCTGTTTTTTTATCAAGTTGTGTATATGTTCTCAAACAGTGATGCCAACTTAAGTGTTTACTTAATTTGTTTGAGAATTCTATCAGATCCATATAACTGTGTCTGGCTTACAGTTGACAATACATCTGAAGTCTACTGACCTATAACTGCATATACTGTATTTTGGCACATAAACTGTATTTACACTTGCAAAAATGCACAAAATGTTGAGGACAAGTTGTTTTGCTTTTACTTATTCCAAATGGCCTCTATAGCAGATGAGCACATTCTTGTTCATATTCTGTTATCCTGTCTAGGCCAAGTTTGTGATGACAAAAAATAAAGAAACGCCATTTGTTGCCCCATTTCAAGCATTTGCCACATCAAATTCAGCTTTAAATGACAAGGGCTGCTTCACAAACAGGCATACTGGCTTACCCTCTTAAGAATAAAGAAATCTTTTTTTTTTTTGTCCTGAAAGACTGATTTGATTGATTTATTTTAAAAAGTAAAATAAATTGTGTTTCTGGATAGTGTAAATGGGATAAAGAAAGCAGGAATATTTAAATAAAGTGCCCCCCAAAACTTACAGTTAAAGCAATTACATTTTGCATAAAAGATCACAGATCATATAACGTCAATATTAAATCTAGGAAATATCTGACAGTTTGTTTAGTGAGAGGACCATATGAGGCCAATCCTAGAGGGTTCTTTACCTTTAGCTAGATTAATACAAAACCAATAATATTTGTGCCCCTGTGCTCAAAGCAACATCCATAAAAACATGGCTTGACTTCACAAATGCTCTGTTGACTGAATGTCTGTCAAAATCTGGCACAAATTTACAACACCACAGTATACTACAACAACACATAAAAGCTGTTGCAGTTAAAAAAAATAGAGGATGGGGGTCTCTTTATTAATGTACAAGGTTTTGTAATAGGATGTCCAGCAAGCTCATGGCCAGGTATCCACATACTCATTGCCACGTACAGATAATGGTAGTTCAGTGGTTAAGGGACTGGGTTATTGACTTGAAGTTTGCTAATTTAAGCACTGCCACTTCCAAGTTGCCACTTCTGAGCACCTTCGCAAGGCCCTTAATCCTCGCTTGCATAAAAATGGCTTTGGATTAAAAAGAAACTGTTACATATAATTGTAGTTACAGTGATAGGGACAAGATGTGAAAGTTATGGCAATAATAGCTTAGTGGTTATGGTACTGGACTAGAGATCAAAAGGTCCATGGTTCATTACCCCTTACTGTTTGGATAAAAGCATCTGCAAATTGTAATGTATGTACATAGGCAGTTAAACTGGCTGGGAGAATAGAACAGCTTTCTGGACCTTGTCTGTGTACAAGTATATGTGGGAATGCTGAGGCATGAAAGCTGTTTCCTCTGTGTGTAGCGTGGTTGTGCAGAGGACAGGGTTCACCTTGAAAAGATCAGGTTGGACTCCAAGAATTAGTGGTAGGCGGATCGATCCAAATATCGATATTATGGATACCAACGTTGGTATTGGTATCGGATCAATACTAGTATGATTGGATCGATACTTTAGTATAACTTTTTCTCCGCTACATTCAGCACGTTTCTCCCATTTCGCCAGAAAGTAAAGACCATGTCTAACAGCTCCTCTCACATCTTACATGCTCACCTCACTCCTCCCCTCCTGCTCTGCTGTGTTTTGTTGTGGTACCGTCACATTATGTTATTAAAATCCTAACAGACATCGGTACATTGGTAGGCATTGAAAGATTGTACGTTTTTGAATACTTTGCTTTGCAGATACAGAAATAAGGGGAATTTTATGGAAACTATCCATACGTAAAGTACGGACACACCTTACGCACTTTGCGCACCCTACGCAAATGAATCGGAGCATGTGTAGTAAGGCTCTTATTCCGTGTTTTAGTGAACGAGAGCTATTTTCTTTTGACTTTGTGCTTATAAATGTAAACAGAATAGCATTGAAGGACACATGTATTCGATCACTATTAAAAATGTACAAATGTACCCAGCAAACACAACTATGTGTTATGAGTTAGCCTCTTGGTGGTGATAAGCCATGATGGTAAAAGTAAAGCACCAGAAACAAGAAATCTGGCCGCTTTAAACAACTGAATTTATTCACAACCCTACTAAGAGCAGCTACTTACAATAAATGTATGTATTACAAAAATACACTTAAAGGTCATGAAAATGAATTTAGATTTAGCAATTTGATGATGCATCTACCTTCATTATTGAAAAGTATCGGTATCAGATTGATATCGGCGATACTGGCCCTATACTTACTTGTTATCGGATTAATACAAAATTTTGCAGTATCACACACCGCTACCAGAATGGATTTTAGGCCCCAACGGGATGTTTTATTAGCACACAACATACACAAAAAAAGAGAAAAGAAAAACTGTGCAAAAAGGAAAATAAATTAATTAAAAACAATAAATGCACTTTGGGATTATAACAGCTTGTTCAGCCCCATTTTTAGCAATCCCTCTTAAGGTCACTTGACTCTATAGCAGTCAGGTTTAGTGTCGTAGCCCCCAGGCCACTCTGACACAATATGCATTCATCCACCATTTTTCAAACTGTCTCACTTTCCATTCATTTAACCACAAGCCCCACCCCTAATTAGCTGTACTGTACCATTCTAAGGCTGGTGGGGATACACAGATACATCGGTATTAAAAAAACAAACACAGTACACATACAACTCACAATATAACAACATCCCTTCTACCGGTATATATATTTGGACATATATACATGGATATCCCATACTTAACCTCTCATTGTTTCTAATTTACAGATCCATGGCTGCTACCCTCCCCCTTTCTACTCTATGGCCTTGGGCTTTCTCGGCCAGTATAAGGGAAGCCCTGGAAGGCGCCGGCTTTTCTCCTAAGAAGCTGTATAGTAAACCACATAAGGTAAGTAGCTTAATTGTGCACATTCACATACAAACATCACCTAGGTTTTACCATTACTTAAATTACATATTCATTACCCCTTTATTGACCCAGTGTCCCTTCAGAGTCTCAGACCTCATCATAGTATACAATAATAAATTATTTTTATTTTTATTTTTTTTACTGTATACTCTAGTCTTATAATGCTCTATGAATTGCTCTGTAGCACATACGACTTGAGGAGTATTCCTTATGGCATGTTTGCTTTTGCTCTTTTTTGGAATTGTAGTAAGCTGTAAATTCTGTTCAGTAAGTGGGTCGCCATGCAAAAAGAAAAATAGGAGTTGGCATATGATGGCTAGGGTGCTACTACAACTGAGCCTTCTTTTCCTGGAGGAAACAAATAAAGAAGGGCTCCTTTTTAGCTTGAAATCCTGATTTCTAGAATTACCACTTGTCTCTCTGAGCCAAAACTTGCTTTAGTGAACACACAGCATTTGCTAACAACATTTTTACATTCACACCCCTCCCTCTCCATTGTGTTAACATATAATGGAATTTACACAGAAAGAGAGAACCAACGTGTGGTTATAGGTTTACAGTGGTATTGTCTGCACAAAGCCTGACAATAACACTTCAAAAGTATGCCATAATCTTCAGTTTTGACACAGAATCAGTGAAGGAGTTGGAAGCGGTGGTGTTGAAACAATTGGGCATTTGTTCTTTGTTTACATTACAAAATTTGGGCCAGGGTTTCACAGTTTCACAAATCTAAGCCACCTAATTCTTTGGCAAAACAATTCGCAGTTGAATGTGGAAGCATAGTCAGTTCTTGGTGCTGGTTTTGAGCTTCTGCAGAGATAAATCCAGCTAATCTTGTTGGAGCTATCATAGTCATCACATAGAAAGCTTTAACTAGCTTAGTAATTGCTCCTGGCTAAGCATTGGCTCAGTTTCATATTTTAAGCTGATCTGTCACTTACACAAACCACCTTGATTAAACCACTTGGAAACTTTTTTGCACATTGGTGTTGCATATTGCAGTCTTTATCAGAATTAAAGCAGCTGCGAGAACATTAGCATACACACTGTGAGACAGACTAATCCATTTTTGTGTTGAAGTGTTAAACCACTTCTGCTGTTTTACAGCCCGTTTTCTAGCTTCTCCCAAATTTCCTCCCAATTCATTGTGCATAATCACGAGACAGAGAGATTTGCTCTCAAAATAGTTTGCCACCAGACTTTTCATTATTTTGTCGCTTGTATTGTATACATTATCAAATGTTTAACTACTTAATCTACAAAACAAAGCCAGTGACCATTTTGTCCTAAACATGGTCAGGGTCCTGATTATGAATGATTGCAGGGTCTATTCTGAAAACACTAGGTGCAGAGCAAAACACATCAGACAGTATAAATCATTCACATACAATTACATTCAGTTACACAATTGTAACTTTTGTAACTTACTAAAAAATTTTATATACATTGATCAGCCATAACATTAAAACCACCTCCTTGTTTCTACACTCACTAGCTATTTTATCAGCTCCACTTATCATATAGAAGCACTTTGTAGTTCTACAATTACTGACTGTAGTCCATCTGTTTCTCTGCATGCTTTGTTAGCCCCCTTTCATGCTGTTTTTCAATGGTCAGGACCCCCACAGGACCACCACAGAGTAGGTATTATTTGGGTGGTGGATCATTCCTAGCACTGCAGTGACACTGACATGGTGGTAGTGTGTTAGTGTGTGTTGAGCTGGTATGAGTGAATAAGAGACAGCAGCGCTGATGGAGTTTTTAAACACCTTACTGTCACTGCTGGACTGAGAATAGTCCACCAACCAAAAATTCCTAGCCAAAAGCGCTCTATGGGCAGCATCACGTGACCACTGATGAAGGTCTAGAAGATGACCAACTCAAACAGCAGCAATACCGTAGATGAGCAACCGTCTCTGACTTTACATCTACAAGATGGACCAACTAGGTAGGAGTGTCTAATAGAGTGGACATGGTATTTAAAAACTCCAGCAGTGCTGCTGTGTCTGATCCACTCATACCAGCACAACACACACTAACACACCACCACCATGTAATTGTCACTGCAGTGCTGAAAATAATCCACCACCTAAATAATACCTGCTCTATGGTGGTCCTGTGGGGGTCCTGACCATTGAAGAACAGCATGAAAGGGGGCTAACAACGCATGTAGAGAAACAGATGGACTACAGTCAGTGATTGTAGAACTACAAAGTGCTTCTATATGGTAAGTGGAGCTGATAAAATGGACAGTGAGTGTAGACACAAGGAGGTGGTTTTAATGTTATGGCTGATATGTATATCATTAATTTATCATAATTTTAAAATCCCTAAAACATAATTTGAGGTTATGTTGTGGTATTGTCACATTTAACCACCAGCAAAGTTTCTAACACAGCTTCTACAAAAAGCCAGGTCACAGGATAACAAGGTTTCTCCTCCTGTCTATAGGTGTTTCTCTTAGTGGTTTAGGTATAAGACAGGATTATCTTCATGATTCCGCTTGTATAAGAAGGCATTTGCAATCTTGCACACCTTGCAAACAACAAGGTTGTTGTTAGGTTACATTTTAAGCTAAGTATGATGTAATTATATTCTGTGGTCAAAGTATTAATCTGATTTTAGCACAAACATGCTGTTTCACAAAATGCACAGATCAGAAATGCTTACACTGCTTATATTAATTACATCACCTTTAGTCATCTCCACAATTATTGGCACCCCTGGTAAAGATTGGTAAAAATGGTAAGAATAAATTAACACTTTGGTGAATTAGCCTGATCTCACTCTGAAATCAGGTACCTGAAAGAGTAGAGTGCACAGGAGAGGACCTAAGATCCTGGATGATCTGGACAGATTTTGTAAGAAGTAGTGGTCTCAGATTCCCTGCTCTGTGTGCTTCAGTCTTAAAATATGTTGTAGGTAAAGAATAAGTGCTGTTTTATTGGAAAAAGAAGGTTGTATAAAATAGAAAATGCATATGGGTATAAATAATTATGGCACAGGTTATTTTGTTTAAAATATTTTTTTCTTAAAATAAAATTACTTTAATTAAACATTAATTTTTTTTCAGTGTAAGATTAAGCGTGCCAGTAATTGTAGAAGGGACTTTATTTATCTCGTCACAGACATAGAATTACTTTTGTTCACATTAATTTTTATTTTGTGTGTGTGTGTTTTTTCTTTATCTTATTACATCCTTTGTGTCAAATAACACTGTACTCACATTTTTTTTCTGATTTCCCTTATTTTAACTGTTTAAAATCTAAAACAACAAAGGTTACATGAACACTCTTGGAGAAACACTTGGAGAAAAAGTTCAGAGTAAAAAAAATTTGAGTTTTCATCAAACACAGCAAGACTGATTTAATGTAATGTAATTGTAAGTAATGTATAAATGCCTGAAACACATGATGGCACAAAGGAAAATGTCACCTGTCCTATACAGAAAAATGTTGCTTTGGGAAAATTATTGTTTGTAATTCTACCACAATCCTCGTTTTGTGCACAAAAAATCAATCATGGCAGACAAATTTTACTGATTTTAAATAAATGTAGACCATGCTAATGTTGGGGTGGACATTCTCATGATAATGGAGCCAGACAACAGCCTATCATTCGAAGCTGTGGAAATATCTTTAAAACATCTATGTCTAAAATTTGGCAATCCAAATCACTATGACCATGTGTTGGTGGATCAAGTAGCTTAGTTAAATAAGTTTCTTTCTTTCACTTGTGATAGATAGATAGATAGATAGATAGATAGATAGATAGATAGATAGATAGATAGATAGATAGATAGATAGATAGATTAGATAGATAGATAGATAGATAGATAGATAGATAGATAGATAGATAGATAGATAGATAGATAGATAGATAGATAGATAGATAGATAGATAGATAGATTCACTTCAAGTGTACATTGTTCAGTGGTACCTGCAAAATATCTGCTTAAATCTATAAAAGTACTGTTCATGTTTACAAAATACTTCAAAATATGTTAATTGAGAGTCAATATAAAAAACCACTGCTCCTCACTGCAGTTTAGTTCTTGCCACCATAGAACATCGTGCATAGTGGTTGGTGGCTGCTTTGTTAGGTTGGGGGCCCATCAACTAAATCTTTAGAAATTGTATAATGCAGGAAGATGATGACCCAAAATATTTTATTAGACTAATGATTATTTTATTGAGAACATCAATGGACATTCTCTCCCATGACCAGAGGGCCAGTTTTTACAGTTTGTTTGTTTATTAGGATTTTAACGTCATGTTTTACACTTTAGTAACATTCATGACAGAAACCGTAGTTACTCGTTACACAAGATTCATCAGTTCACAAGGTTATATCGAACACAGTCATGGACAAGTTTGTATCTCCAATTCACCTCACTTGCATGTTTTTGGACTGTGGGAGGGACATGCAGACTCCACACAGAAAGGCCCTGGACTGCCCCACCTGGGGATTGAACCCAGGACCTTCTTGCTGTGAGGCGACAGTGCTACTCACTTCGCCACTTTGCCGCCCCTTGTTTTTACAGAGCAAATACTCAAGTGTAAGGCAATGTCAGAGGGGTCAGGTGCATAGACTACATAGGGTTATGTTTAGTGGTTGCAAGTTACACCAAAAGTGGAATCTCAGTTTTCTTATGTGTATTCTTATTGTTTGTTATAATAAAAGTACTGTCCAGTGCACTATTTACTGCATAAATAACACTTCATAATTATTAAAGGGCTGCAAAGCATATTTATACAAACTATATACAAACTTCATTGACCTTCTATAAA
Source organism: Trichomycterus rosablanca (assembly GCF_030014385.1). NCBI lineage: Eukaryota > Metazoa > Chordata > Actinopteri > Siluriformes > Trichomycteridae > Trichomycterus > Trichomycterus rosablanca. Next base: position 21,291,309 of record NC_085998.1, on the reverse strand, counting down.
TAATAAATTTATATAATTTAAAAATTTAAATAATTCAAGAACATATTTGTTATTAAGGCCTAAATGCTTTTTTTGCTTATTTATCTATTTAATATATCGAAAGAAAAATCCCTGGGTGCACTGTTCGCAAAAGGCTGCACCACGTGATTTTTCCCAGGTACTTTTTATTATGTTCAAATTAAAATTTTCAAAAGGTACATTAGATGCATTTACAGTAATTTCCCCTAGATGTAGCTGAATGGTAAATGTGTGTATTCTTGCAGTAGCCTTCCAGGTGGCACTAGACCCACTGCAACTCAGACAGGGATAGTGGTTGGTAAAAGAAATGAGCCAGTGAAAACTAGCTCAAGGGGCAAATCTGGCCTGCAGGCCACCATTTCATTATTTCACAAGCTATTTTGAGCACCAGCTGATAGTGTGCGCTCCTGTAGAGAAGAATGTGTGTGAGGTTGTGTCAGCTGCTGCTTATGATCTGCTTGATGGTACTGAACACATGCATTGATGAGCCTGTTAGATACAGGCTGTCATACACAAAGCTCCCCCTCACATACACACACTCAGACACACACTTTAACAGTACACACACAGACACATCACACACATCAAACTCTCTCTCTCTCTCTCTCTCTCTCTCTCTCTCTCTCTCTCTCTCTCTCTCTCTCTCTCGCATACATCCACACAGTGGTGGGCTTGATCTGCAAGACACTCACATGTTCACATACTGAAATATTTGAAAGAATTACTGATAATAATGTAATATAAAGCTATAAATAAATTATTATTTGTTAGGTATTGTTTCAGTTTTCTGAACTTCAATACATTATGAATTTACTGTTTCACATTAAGCCAATTACTTACTTTTTCTTTATCATTCTTTCATTTATTTGCCACTAGTATCAAAAAGGTGGAACACCATGCAAAGTAAAAAAATGCAGTTTTTCTTAAATTTACTAGAGTATGAACCCAAAATACTTCATGTTTTGTCTGGTCAACTTTGTTAATATACATCCATTTCTGCATTTCAGGCCAGCAACACATTACAAAAAAAAGTTGTGATAGGTGTTTAGCTTCAAAGATTTCCCTATAGTTAAAAATCTGTGAATACTGCTTTTGTACTATTACACTCACCTGTTGACATCACATGTTTGAAATCACACCATTATTTAGTTTTTTCCTAGTCCAAAATTGCCACTGCTTAAACTTTCTGTACAATATGTTGCAGGCCTGAAATGTAGGAATGGATGTATATTAACGAATTAAATTATTTTACCAGACAAACCATGACATATTTATGGTTTATTCTATCTGAAATGAAATAAAAGTGAAAGCAAAATGATGTTATTTTTGTGTTTTTATATAGTCCCCAACTTCTCATTTGGGGTTGTATATTCCAAAGCATCAATCAATTGTTTATTTATTCACATTAAACACTCTTACAATGTGGGAAGAACTGAGATATACTGAGAAAACAAAAAAAGCACAAAAACAGTTCCAACAAGAATCCAACCCAGAGCCCTGCCAGAGTGCAGCACCAACACTTTTAAACCATTGTAGCAGTAAAGAGGGACTAACACCATATGAAAGTTAAAATTGTGTCCATAAAATGTATTTAGTAGTATTTTTTTTAGTGTAGCAGTAGCAGTAGAAGTACTAGGAGTAGTAGTAGTAGCAGCAGCAGCAGTAGTAGTTGTTGTGTTAATAATAATAGTAGTAGTAGAAGTAGTAAGAGTAGTAGTAATAGTAGTAGTTGTGGTGGTAGTAGTTATAATAGTAGCAGCAGTAAGAGTATTAATAGTAGTTGAGTTGTGATATTAACTATAGTATATAGTTGTAGAAGTTATAGCGGTTACAGGAATAATGATATTTTTGTTATAGTGGCAGTAGAGTAGTAAAAGTGTTTGTAGGAGTATTAATAGTAGTTGTAGTAACAAAAAAGGAGTAGCAGCAGCTACTAGTAGCAGCAGCTAATAGTGACAGTAGGAGTAGAAGTAGTAGGAATTGTGATACTGTCTGTGTAGGTTCTCAGTCATTTTAGGTTCTTAAAGGACATGACAAATCCAAGCTCACATAATGGCATGAGGGGTCAACGACTATCAGGACCACCTCTCAGCAGCCTCATTAGAGGTTAAATATCTGGGACTCCCCATTAGTTTTTAGAACTGAAGAAGCCTTACGTACGAGAGGTAAAATAGCCTAAAAGAAGTCCAGTTACATTTTACTCAAGCACTCAAGATGCTAGCATTAGTAGAAATAGTAGTAAAAGTAATAACACTTATATAAATATTAGTACTGTAATTACTGTAGTTGTAGTAGTAGTTTAGTAGTAGTAGCATGTGCAGTGGTAGTAAAAGTACTGTAAATGAATTAAAAGTAGTAATAATAGTTGTATAGTAGTATGAATAGTTGTAGCAGTAGCAGAGGTAATAATTAAGATGGTAGTAATATTAGTAACAGTAATATAGAGTGCAATAACCAGTTTATTGTTTTGTTTCAATATTACACTACTATCAAAGAATCCCACTACATGGCCTCACTGCACTCTTTATTCTTTGATAAGAGCACAACTCCCACCCACCCCCTCTCTTGCCTTTGGACACCAGCCTGACATACCAGACCCTGTTCGTTAGCACATATTTTTATCTAGCCGTTACTAAATTAGGAAGGTGGTGAGTGTGGGCCAGGGTTGCTTGCCAGAGGAGAATAAGGAGGGTCTACTGTGACTCTGGGCTCCGCTGAGAGTATCAAGAACCACTTAGCTCTCAAAAATAGAAGCCCAGCAGAACTGGTGGCTAAGCACAGCCTAAATGCCCAGCCAAAAAGACTGAACAAATAAGTAAACAAAGTGTTTTCTTCATTCACTACCTGGCAGTGGTGACCAGGAAACTGGCACCATAAAATACTATAATAACTTACACTTTGGGCAGCATTGCAAACAAGTTGTCCAAAGCCACACATTTATTAGCAGCTACTAGACACTGCTTAGGCTTAAGTGATGAAAATAAACTAAAAAGTGGGTTTTGATTAATGTGATACTTTTGTACATTTTTCAGCTTGTTTATTTTAGGGGTTTAAGTCTACTGATGGACATTTACACATGAGATTTTGTGTAGGAAGGAAGGAATGAATGAAGGAAGGGAGCCTGTCATATACGAAGTTTACACTCAGTAGCTTCAATACATTCCGTTTCTTAGATACACCTTGCATTTCCACTGCACTCACTGTATTGGAACCCTATGTACAAACTACATGCTCATATGTGCAAAAGTGCATGCACAAACCCTGTAGAATCTACACTCACTGGACACTTTATTAGGAACAGATCATCAGGAAATTCAAACTGACACAGGTCAAGAACTTCAGCTTGTGATTACATTAAACATCAGTATGAGTAAAAAATAATCTAGACGATGGTCTGTCAGAAACCTCTGATCTGATTTTCAGAAGATAGGAGTATAGCCAGATTGGTCATTGGTCAGTTGAAAATACCACTTGCATTTTTTCCCTCACGAAAATCTACACAGCCCTAAGAGATTATTATGAGATGATGAAAAGCACAAGAGAAAGAACAAATAGTGTTGGTATGGATTTTGCTCTTTTTAACCTTTATTGTTATAATGCATGATTTATTTATTTTAATTATTTTCTACAGAAATTAAGTGATTAGTAATGTAAAAGCCCCATCTAGACTGTCCCTCTGTGGAAATTACATTTTTAATTGGTAAAAGGTAGACTTTACTTCATTTCAGGGTGGTGAACCAAGGGGCTAAATCTAAGTAAAATTAACACAATTAATTTAAATTGGCAGTGAATACAACTTGTTTAGGTTTGATCAATTTTATTACACTCTGAGCATAGCATCAAGCCAAAGTGCAAATATGTAGGAGTGGCTTTCTCCATCCTTTATCTCTCACTCCCTTTTTTCTCAGTGTGTGGGAGGTTCTTTGCAGTTCAAATCAATAGCTTTTCTCCCTCACCACACACTCTGCTCTGCCACAGGTACCAAAATCATGTCTACACGGCCCTAAGAGATAATCATGAGATGATGAAATTCACAAGAGCAAGAACACACACAGTGGTAGTATGAATTTTGGTTCTTTTAAAGAACTTAATTTTAACCTTTATCGCTTTAATGCAGGTTTTATTTAATTTAGTTATTTTCTACAGAAATTGGGTTATTAGTAAAGTAAAAGCCCTCACTACAATGTCTATCCGTGAAAATGGTTCACCCTTGGAGAACTACTAAACAGATAATTACTTGGGTGGTGGCTCACAGTATAACACAGGCAAATATGATTTTAAATGCTGGTATTTGTGTACCTGGTACACCTGTGCTGCTGAAATTGAATCACCTGAATGTCATAACTTGATAGACAATGGTACCAACCAAAACTCTCCATGGTCAGAACCTAGCACTCATGAAGGACCAGCAGTGGATTAACAAATTAAAAATGACAAAACACTTATAATGATTATAATGATGATATTATTATAATTCATATTATCATAAGAAAGATTGCTCCACCGACTTGTTCAATGTACATTGGATGCTAACTCTCTACTTGTTTTTTTTTTTTTTTTTTTTTTTTTTTTTTTTTTTACTGTAAATTGAGACTGTTTATAGAGAACTTGTACTATAACGACACCTAGTGGTCAAATACAGTCATGCAGAAGGCTCACAGCCGTCAATGTAAATCCAAACCAAAGTAAAAGGAACCGGGTGGGTGAGTAGCAGTTCTCTGTATTTTGGCTCTCTATCTGATATGGTAACATGACATGACAGTTACACATCTCGCATGATATGAGCAAGGACGGATTAAGGATAGTCTGGGCCCCTGGGTAAAGAGTTGGCCCCACTGGCCCGGTCAGTAATCCAGCCATGGATATGAGTATGAGATTAATTAATGAGTATGGTAGTGCATAAACAAAACAACAAAAACACCACATGTATGTACAACTCCAAATCAGAAAAAGTTGGGACAGTATGGAAAATGCAAATAAAATAAAAATGCAGTGTTCCTTACAGTTTGAAGTTAAGCAGACAAAACATGAAATATTTTGGCTTCAATCATTTATTATTTTACCTCCATTTCTGCATTTAAGGCCTGCAACACATTCCAAAAAAGTTGGGACGGGGCTAATTTAAAGCTAGTAATGAGGTTAAGAAACTAAATAATGATGTGATTCCAAACAGGTGATGTCAACAGGTGATTGTAATCATGGTTTGGTACAAAAGCAGCATCCAGGAAAGGCTGAGTCTTTGATGAGCAAAGATGATCAGATGATCTCCAGTTTGTCAACAAATGCGTGAGAAAATTATTGAAATGTTTAAAAACAATGTAGCTCAAAGAAAGATTGGAAGGGATTTGCATATTTCTCTCTTTACAGTGCATAATATCATTAAAAGATTAAAGGAATCGGGAGGAATTTTAGTGTGCAAAGGCCAAGGGATGACTTTGGCAAACCTTTATCAAGCACTACAATATGGAGTTACATGCACAAATGCCACTTAAAACTTTACTGTGCAAAAAAGAAGTCATATGTTAACCATGTCCAGAAGCGGCATCAACTTTTCTGGGCTCAGATGCATCTAGGATGGACCATCACACAGTGGAAACGTGTATTGTGGTCAGATAAATCAGCAGTCCGACCTGCCCCAATAGAGAATGTGTAAAGAATTTTGAAACAAAAAAGGCCCTGTGCTATTGCACATCTTAAGATGTGTTTGCAGGAAGAATGGGACAAAATAAAAGCTGAAACACTAAATCACTTGGTATCCTCGGTGCCAAAACGTCTTTTAAGTGTGGTGAAAAGGAATGGCAACATTACAAAGTGGTAAATGCTTTACTGTCCCAACTTTTTTTGGAATGTTTTGCAGGCCTGAAATGTGGGAATGGAGGTATATTAATAAAAGAAATGAAGTTGACCAGATAAAACATTAAATATCTCAGGTTCATCCTGTCTGCAATGAAATAAAAGTTTGCATTTTCCATACTGTTCCAACTTTTTCTGATTTGGGGTTGTACAAAAATGTGTACAAGGTTTACAAAGCTGGGATTCATGCCAGAGCTGTTATTATTTTAATGAAATGTGTGAAGACGCATATGTTGAGATAAGAATCTCAAAATCAGTCCCATAGGCAATAGAAATCATTAATATGAACTAATAAATCCACTTTCATTTTATTTACACATCTGGATTCATTTATGTTTGATATCAAGCCAAATGAAGGTCTTTAACCCACAGTATCTGCTGCCAACAGTTAAGTCTATTGAGGATATGTATAACGATACTGGCAGCTATCAAGTAAACAACTGATTAGGTCAAATTACTGGTTTACATGTTCATATTAACAGAATGTAAACACTTTTTCCAGATGATGTTCCTATATTCCAATACAATCATGCTCTATTCATACTGCACAAATTATTTGAGCGCTTTGATAAACACCAGGATGAGGTAAAGCACCATATATGGCCAACTCAATTATCAGATTTAAACGTCATTAAACCTTAATGGGAAAGTTTGGACAGCTGATTGTAAAATAGGTGTTTATATATTTAAAGCACTGAAAGACTTTGTTCTTGAAATTTTCCTCAACAGCTTACCACAAACCATTCAGGACATTTAAGGACAGTCCAAAAAGTGAAAGCTGTTCTGGAATGTATATTTTATACAACCCCAAATCAGAAAACGTTGGGACAGCATGGAAAAACACAGAGTCTCTTACATTTACTTTTATTTGATTGCAGACAGGGTGAATCTGAGATATTTCATGTTTTGTCTGGTCAACTTTATTTCATTTATTAATAAACATCCATTCCTGCATTTTAGACCTGCAACACATTCCAAAAAAAGTTGGGACAGTAAAGCATTTACCACTTTGTAATGCTGGCATTCCTTTTCACCATTCCTTTGGCACAGAGGATGCCAAGCGATTTAATGTTTTAGCTTTTATTTTGTCCCATTCTTCCTGCAAACACGTCTTAAGATGTGCAACAGTACGGGGTCATCATTGTTTCAAAATTCTCCACACATTCTCTATTGGGGACAGGTCAGGACTGCAGGCAGGCCAGTTCAGTACCCGTATTCTCTTCTTCCGCAGCCATGTCTTTGTAATGTGTGCATGTGGTTTTGCATTGAAAAATGCATGAACGTCCCTGGAAAAGATGACGTCTTGAAGGCAGCATATGTTGCTCTAGGATCTCAATGTACTTTTCTGCATTAATGCTGCCATGACAGAAGTGTAAATGACCTTGGCAAGGGCACTGACACGACCCCATACCATGACAGACCCTGGCTTTTGGACTTGTAGCTGATAACAGTCTGGATGATCCTTTTCGTCTTTGGTCCAAAGCACACGGCATCTATTTTTTTCCAAATAAGGGGGATGCTGATTCATCTGAGCACAATACACATTTCCACTGTGTGATGGTCCATCCTGGATGCCTCCGAGCTCAGAGAAGTTGATGCCGCTTCTGGACATGGTTAACACAACACTTCTTTTTTGCACAGTAAAGTTTTAAGTGGTATTTGTGTATGCAACTCTGTATTGTAGTGCTTGACAAAGGTTTGCCAAAGTAATCCCTCACCCATGTGGTTATATCAGCTATTGTTGAGTGAGGGTTCTTAATGCAGTGTCGTCTGAGGGATCGACGATCACGAGCGTTCAGCTTAAGCTTACCCTTGGCCTTTAAGCACAGAAATTCCACCCGATTCCTTGAATGATTTGCATGATGATGATGATATGCACTGTAGAGGGAGAAAATATGCAAATCCCTTCCAATCTGTCTGAGGTTCATTGTTTTTAAACATTTCAATAATTTTCTCACACATTTGCTGCCAAACTGGAGATCATCTGGTCATCTTTGCTCATCAAGGTCTTTCCTGGATGCTGCTTTTGTACCAAACCATGATTACAATCACCTGTTGACATCACCTGTTTAGAATTACATTATTATTCAGTTTTTTCACCTCATTAATAGTCCTAATTTGCCCCTGTCCCAACTTTTTCTGGAATGAGTTGCAGACCTGAAATGCAGAAATTGATGTTTATTAATAAATAAAATGAAGTTGAGCAGACAAAACATGAAATATCTCAGGTTCACCCTGTCTGTAAGGAACACTGCATTTTTATTTTATTAGCATTTTCCATACAGTCACAACTTTTTCTGATTTGGGGTTGTACAAAATAATCCATTTAAAAAAGTGCAGCAATTAGTATCCTCACTTGATCCACAAATTACTAACAAAAAGTGGAAGTAATAGGAAAGGTAATGTACCACAGTGCTAAACATGCCAATGCCCAACTTTTTTTGAATGTAGAAACATTAGAAATCTTTTCTTTGTACATTTGTCAGTTAAATGCTTTTATTCCAAGCAAATGTTGTTTGTTAATTTAATGTGGTTTGTACATGCCTAGACTTTTTTAAGAATTTTGTTCTTAAAAGCACACTAGTGGCCTTTTGGATCAACATCACAAATTAATGTTTACTTATCAAAATACCTTCATACCAGCTGTGTTACACATCCGGTTTTAATAATCATGACTTTACCATTAAGATGTTCCTTCGTCCAGCCTACCTTATACTTTATACCTTACCCAACTGAGCATCTGCTGCCAAAAGAAATAACACGGTTCTAATTGTTTTATTGCAGATTCACTTATAGAGCCATCATCATATCGGCACAGAGGGAGCCATTTAGCAGAGGCAATAAGGTTGTAGTGGGGTCTCTTGATGGATAGAGTTTCCCTTAACTAGATTTCCACTTGGCTGGAGAGAACTTTTATTAAGCATCACTATTCAGAAAAATTATGGCTCCAACTGTGAACATACTCCATGTCTTCATTTGCTGATCCAATAGTGCCATCTCATAAACCTCAGTCAGGGAGCAAAGTAAATGGGTTATAAATTTAATCTTTAATGCCCCAGCTAGAAAATACAGGACATTCAGCCCTTGAAGTGACAGAAAGCTGTATTCTATTGTATGTATCAGGATGTGACTGTACAGTAACTAGCAGTGTCAGTACAACCATGTAAATGATAAAATAGTACAGCCTGCACCCAGGTGGCACAGCACGATATTCTTCTAGCACATCAGCGACGAGATTCTGAAAGCCTTGGTTCGAACATCGACGTTGCCGGTCGACTGGGAGCCATCTAGTGGGCATAATTGGCAGTGCCTGCAGCAGACACAGTTCTGCTGGGGCGGGATGACCGGACTATGTGGGTGGGGTCTTTAAATGCTGTGTAAGGACCCTGATTGGCAGATAGAGAGGAGCCTGTGCAGAATGCATGGGTGAAAAAGGGGTTCTGCCAGGTCGGAGGAGGCGTGAGCAGCAATATACCCACCTCGTCTGCAATCAGGGATCCCCCAGCAGAGGAAGACAAGCTGACTATGCTAAACTGGGAGAAAATGCATAAATAAAATAGAAAAAAACAAAACAATCAAAGACTACAATGCAGTGACATACACTTAATGTGTAATCTGAATGGTTATCTACATGAAACATATGGCCATAACCTTGTGTATTATGTTGACAACCCACCATGACCCCCCCCCCCACACACACACACACACAGATACATACACACACCGTTCAATCTGCAGCCTTTCCACAAGATTTGGGAGTATATGTACTGTTATTAAAATGAGCATTTTGGAGGACAGGTACTGTTGTGGAAAGAGAAGGCCTGGCTTGCAACTGAGATTTCAGTTCATAGAGGTGACGTCATAGGACTGTGCAGACTGCTGACTTCAACTTGAATCCATGGCCTAAAGCAATAATCTGCTCCTGTCTAGGCAAATCAACTCCAAATTTAATTCCTGGACTCAAGAGTGCTAATGTTTTTTTCTTATCCAGACATAGTGAATCTTGGACGTAATGTTCTGTCCAGGTATAGTGACTTTAACTTGAATCCTTAACTCAAAGTTTTGCTCTGGTTCAACCATAGTACCTCTTACTTTTTACAAACCACCAAACAATGACCTCAAACCAGCTTGCAGCATCACTATCAAGACTGTCTTATTTAAAACCAAGACCAAGATCAGCTATAGTATGGAGCCAAAATACAATTATTGTATTGTTTAAAAATATCAAATAAAATAATCATAATAGGCGGCACATTAATGACAGTGAATGCCACACAACGACATTGATCTTCAATCTTACTTATCTCTTACTGTCTGTAGTGAGCTTCACGTTCTTGTCTTATCATCCCATCCTCCTGGGTTCCTCCCACCTCCCAAAAACATGCAAAGTCTGTATGTGTGTGTGTGGTTGTGAGTGTGTGAATAAGTGTCCAGGGCATACTGCACTGTTTTTTTGGTTAGCACTACCCAGAGCAAGACAAATGCAGTAAAATAAATACTTTTATTTATAATTATTTGTATAATTATGCTAACAAAAATATTAATTATACATTACTTGTTAATAATAATTAATAATATTAATTATTAACAATAAGATAATAAGAATCCACACTAAAAGACTTCTTTTTAAAATAAGAAGGCAGATGCTTGTACAGTCGACTTAAGCTTATTGTCTGACTTATATTCCATTTAAAGTTTATGGAACATTTTTAAATGTTCATCAGTTTGCCAAGTGGAATGGGCCAAAATGAAACTACAATAATGCAAAAAATTATTTGTTTTAAAGTGCCAACAGCTTTTTAAGAAAGTTAATAATTTATGGTCGAAATATATTTCCTTTTTAATCATTTTTATTATTAAACATATGCCTGTTTATGCTTACAAATACATCCTTTTAGTATCTGTAGGTGTAATATAAAAAGACAGCTGTGTCACCGACCTGGCCAGGCATCCAACTGACACAATGTGGAGTATCTGTGGGTGGAAGGTAAAACAAGGGGTTTCTCCTATCTGCATTCTGCCATCCCGGTCACTGGCTGTAAGCAGCAGTGAGTTGTTCGGGGGGGAAAAAAAAAAAAGAGGGAACCCCTTGGCTCTGATTTGGAATAATTAAGCATCTTAAGGTCCACTGTCCTAACTCTCATTTATGGTCATGTGATTCCGTTGTTTCAAACTTTCATGTAGTTAAACAGCTAGACTGCTTTGTCACCTGGCCCACTTCACTTTTACTAATTTCTGCTATGCCTGCTGTTGTTTTAAAATGCCAACAATTACTGAACATGAATGAGTTCCATCTGCTTTGTTGCACTGTACTGCTGCCAGTGTAAATACAGGGAATGAGCAAATGAAATGAAAGCATTGTCTGCTGAAATGAAAAGCATTTTTTACAGCAGAGTAAAATGAAAAAGTGATGATTTATTGGAAAATAAAAAATCCAAGTCTGTGCAGACACAGTCTTGAAGTTCTGTTTGTAATCTTACCTTGTAGCTATTGTTGTTGGTATTCCATACAACTAGGTCAGGAAGTCCTCCTCTACTGTGTCTGTAGTCCTTTGCCATTCTAAGAACCACTCCGCTTAAAAAATGCCCGCCCAGACATGCCACTAAGCTCTGCAATATCACATAAGATATACAACAATTAACCTCCATTTAGTTGCAGTTGTAACAATTAAGGAAGTTTAGACCTTACTAGGATAATTATAGGATGAGTTAATAAGTTGTGATGTATGCAATCATTCATTCATTTTTTCTCTTTTTGCTGTCCTTATTAAGGGATCAGTTTTTGCACTGGCTGTCCTTACTGATGCAACCCTACTTATTTTTATCTGGGCTTGGGAATGTCACTAAGAGTGTACTGACAAACGCACCTTCCAATGGCTAGACAGCTCGCTCCCACCCAGATGTAGCCAATCATGTCTGAATTGACATCTGACCGACTGGTAGCACAGTGATGGTGGGCTAGCGTATTTTACCACTGCAACACCCGAGCACCCTCTTTCCTGTCCGTAATGTTTAGAAATGTTTCTGGTCCTAGAATGTCTAGTGAAGAATGTAGTTGAAGTATAAACTTGATCATTTATTAAAACGTTTAGAAAAATTTGATTTAAGGCTACTTCATGCCACTTTTCCTTTGGTGGCTAAATAATGCGTGTCTGGCTAAGCTTCATCTACCTTTACAATGACTGGTTAGTAAAAGATAAAGTGTAATGTGGGTGGAGCTTCATCTTCATTGTTTGGCTGACATCAGTCTTGCTGGAGATCTTTGGAAGGAGATACCATGATCACAAATCACATTATACACAGTCGAGTCACATTATTATGACCACCAGCCATGCTGACTGCAGCGCATCCCACAGCTGCTGGAGGGTGCGTGGGGGAGGACCCATTGAGCGAACATGACAATCGAGGTGGTCCCACAAATGCTCAGTTAAGTTCAGGTCTGGGGAATTAGGGGGCCAAGGTCACGCTTTTCCAACCAATGTCGGACATTTCTAGCCATGTAACATGTCGCATTGTCTTGCTTGAAGATCCCATCTGCCCCAGGAAAGACAATTTTACCCAGGGTACTTTTACCCATGACAGCATGAGGGATATACAGTATATGAGTGCATAAAACGCAGTGTTTTCCTTTTATTTTCTGGATAGCAATGCAGCATTTATCAGGCTTACGTAACTCTAGTTTTGGAGGACCTGAGGCCTGCAGAGTTTAATTCTTTTCCTGCTCCCAATCTTACTAATCTTGATGAAGGGTTTGATAATGAGCTTTTGAGGTAAACCAGGTGTTTTAAAATTAAAAAAGTGCTCTGCAGGGCAGTGGTTTTTCAGGACTACGGTTGAGAAACCATGTGCTTGAGTCAGTCATTGTTAGTTTGTGCGAAATTCAGAAGGTCATTTATTGCTTTTGGCATCAGCAAATTAAGCCAACAAAGCCCTGTGATGAATTAGCACACTGTCCAGGTTATCTCTATCCAGGTTGTGCCTAGTGTTTCCCTGTAAAAAAGGCCCACTGTGACCCTGACCAGGTTAAAGCAAATTATGAAATCACAAACTACATAACCAAAAAGTATGTGGACAGCTTACTATCAGCTCCATTCCATTCCAAAACTATAAGCATTGAGTTGTTATATACACAGTTGTATAACACATAACAGCCTCCACTCTTGAGTTTTCCTAACTGGAAAGGGTCTTTTCCTAACTGACACGACAATTAGATGGGGTGCCCACATACTCTTTACTATACAGTGTGATGGGTGTTGTTGCCAAAGTAACCTGGGCTTGCTGAAGAGAGGAGAATCATTTCCAGTTGACAAGTGCACACAATCTACCCTCCTGCGAGTTCCACACTTCTGCCAGCAGATCTTGCGGCCTTTCGTTGGAGGCCTCACGCAATAGCTCAACCCGGCAGTCAATAGCCTCCTTCCGATTTTCATAAAAACTGTCGGTGTGCAAGTCCAAAGGACATGTCTGTAAAAATAATACATAAAAAGTGATTTGTAAACCTTAGTACTTAGTAATTTTGTAGTGCTATCAGATTTATTTGAAAAAAGTTTTATTTGTGTAGCACCTTTCACAAACTCAGGGTTGCCTAACAGTAGTACAGTAAATAATAATAGCTATCTAAAGAGGGAAAAAATATATAAAATAGAAGGACAAAAATATGGTTAAAAAAGGACTGGCTTCAATGGGCACTTAAGAAATGGACGTACAGACACAAAGTTTGAAGCAAGAAGTTCCACAGCTTGGGAGGTGTAGCACTAAAAGATCTGCAACCCACTGGGAGTCTAGCCTAGGGAACAGTGAGAAACCTGCCATGAAAGGATCTAAGGGTGTAATGGGGTATGTAGGAAAGCAAGAGCTCCCTGAGATATGCCAGAACTTTGAATGTAATTAGCAATATTTTGTACTTGACATGAGAAGTTACCAATAGTCAATGCTGCTGGTCAGTGTGAGCACTCTTACTGCAGAGTTTTTGATATACTTAAGTTTACTGATTGTTGTATCCGGTAGACCAGAGAAAAGAGAATTACATAATGTCTATGTAATTCTATATACATTATTATGTTGTATAATGCTCCTGGGGGTTTACTTTCTACTGGGGGTTTAATTTCCTTCTGGATCAATAAAGTATCTATCTATCTACCTATCTATAATCTTACAATAATCAGCATGGGAGACTATGAAAGCATGAACCAGTGTTTTGGCATCACTTGTAGTGAGTAATGGCTGCATATAGGTATTGTTACAAAATGCTACAAAAAAGAAAAATGCAGATTTGGTTTGGGTTCACAATTCTTCTAGTGCAAAGGCTTCCAGCTAATTGGTTTGATGGCTTTCATGCAAATTCTGTCTTTAAAATCCCACCAAAGATTTTCTGCAGTGTCTATATCTACAGACAGAAAACACCACTCCAGGACATTTTAGAACTGAATCTGTAACTATAAGCTTTGGTTGGCTTGGAAGTGTGCCTGGGATCAATGTCTTACTGGAAAGTCCAATTATCACTAAGGGTCAGTTTCACTACAGAAAGCATAACATGCCTCCTCAAAATGCCCTAGTATTTCTGTGAATCCATGATGCCAGTCATACATTCAATATTGCATGTTTATGCAACAAAAGAACATCCCCAAATTTCCACTGACCCACCTCCATGCTTGACAGCAGGGATAGTCATAAGCCTTACCTGCCATTTTTATTATTAAAACACTGTTTTATTTAACATACACTAGTTTTATAATTTAAAAATTACATGACCAGGGCACATTTTTACCTGATAAGAAGTTCTAAAGACATCAGGAACCCCTTCCCACAGTAGAAGCCCAAACAGTTTGGAGAATGTGGAGCCTTCACCATGAATGCCTGTAACAGTAAGCTCTATTAACAAATACATTTGTACACACTCGCTCTTGACATACACTATATTGCTTAAAGTATTTCGACACCCAACCCTGAGTTTGTTTGACGTTCCAGTTCAAAAACCGAATGGTAGTGACCTCTATGTAATCTTTTCAACCATCACAACAGCCATTCGCCTTTAAAGGTATGTATGGCTGGGCACTAAAGTTAGTCGCAAAGACTCAATTGATGTTCCATTTAATTCTAAAGCTGTTTGGTGGAGCTAAAGTCAGGTCTCTGTACAGGCCACTGGAGTTTCTTTAAACCAAGCTTCTCTTCATGTCTTAATAGACCTTCCTTTGTGCACAGGGGCACAGTCCTGCTGGAACAGGAAAGCACCTTCCTTAAACTGTTGCTGCAAAGTTGTAAATATACTGTATACATTCCTTGACGTAATTGATGTATTACACCTGTTAGCAACTATTGTGCCTGATACATATAAATTCAGTAATGAGAAGGGTTGTCCCAGTTCTTTTATTCATATAGTGTACAGTGCATTTGCATATATTTACACAAATCTTTTTGCTAAACTTATGCAATCTATGAGTAAAAATACCAGTACACAATCAAATACACATAATGAAAGAAGTGTGAATACAAACATGCAAACTTACCATTTGTTTCCAAATGTTTGAACAATTTACAGACAGATATATGCATTTGCACTGTTGCATTAGCATTGTTACTGAATATTGGCTGGAGATTTACTGCATGCAAAATGTATAAGCTAATTTCATACGTGGAACACGGTTTGCGAACCTTCATCAAAGCCGAGTTCCCTGTAGTGTGCCAATGCCAGCTCTTCAACAGAACATATAACCATGTCCTCACCAACTTCCCCAGAGCTCCCACTCCCTGCAGCAGGTCTCAGGAACCTGGATTTGCCCATACCGCCTTCATGGGGAAAGAGCTGGCCTCGAATTGTCACCTGTAACCAAGCACAAACAGTGTATAAAGATTTTTAATCAACCAATAATTTAAATATAGTGGCAGTATTTCGTCAATGATTCAAGAGGCTTTGCAAGTTTATTTATTTGATCATTTGATAAAGCCGGCTTACGTGAGAAACATCATCGACTTGGATAGCAGGGATTGATCGGAGCAGGAGGCGATACTTTTTAAAACTTGCCGACTCTCTGGTGGAACTAGTGGATCATTTAAACCATCCCTGATGGCGTAGATGGCCTAAAAAATTTTTTTTAATAAATACACACACACATTTATAGACATCAGATTTAAAAAATTTAAGGTTTATAAGGTTTTACTGATGATACTGTATATTACTATCTTAGTTAAAAATGACAATGCTTTGGTCCAATTTAAATGTAACAACTGTGTTTAATGTGTTTACTTTGATACAACCTAAAGTACTGATGTTTAATAAACATTCCCAAAATCAGGCAGATAAAGTGCAGGTAATATATCTTGAAAACATTGAAGAACTTTCCACAACCTTATATTCTCTATAATTACAGGAGTAAAATAAGCTAATATGTATATAAAAATCAAGGCTTTATCTGAAACAAAACACTGCCTTTAATGTGTATGTATTATGAAAGCAATATTCATGAATTCAATAATTCATTCATTGTCTGTTTTACCACCGCTGTATGCTGGCCAGGGTTGGAGCGGGTCTGATTCATTGGGCTAAAGTTAGGAAACACCCTGTACAAGTCGCCAGCTATCACAGGGTGTAGACACACACACAATTTTTGTAGCTCCAATTGGCCTGACTGCATGTCTTTGACTTCTTGCTGTGAGGCAACAGCACTATACACTGCATCACCATGCCACCCTGAGTGCAGCATGTACATGTTAAATAGAGTGTTGAAAGTGGGATGTCAAACTTTTGCCTGTGTTTTGCGCACATGTCCAACGAAATTCTTGTGGCAAAAAAGGACAAGTCTGCCAATACTTGCTAACTGTAACGTTAACCTTCTCTGTGGGTATGTTTATGGTTATCCACAAATCATAGCAGCCAAGCCAACGAGGTTGTGTACTCTCAGACATTTAAAGAATGTAAGATGTTTAATTCCCACCCACAACTTTTGTAACATATATTGTTAAGAATATTGTAAAGAAAATAAATCACTCTCTAAATTAGTGAAACATGGTTTAAAGGTGTTCGTGTTTCAAGATTATTTAATAATAGTATTCATAATGCATATTAAAACATTTATGTGGGATCAACTGAATGCTTTGTGCTGCATTTTGTGCTGTTCATGCAAGTTTAAGGGCCTGACAACAGTATTAGTACAGCCTGCCCTTTTTCTATTGATTTGCTTCATTTCATGGCTGATAATATGGTCTTTTTTTACCTCCTTAATATTGGTATTGTATCAGTGGTAAGCTAATATTCAAAGAAAAGAATTTTAATCATTCACACTGACAATTTGTGACACCTGGAACAGTTCGTGATGACTGTACTGTACTGTAATCCCAAATCAAAGAAGTGATGGTCCTTATTTTGTCAACAAATTCAAGTATTTACGTATTCATATTTTTAACACATGAGACAAGAACCTGACAAGTTCAACTTTATGCCTAGGGGTAACAGCTCCATAAGAATTGAAAAGCAAAGTTGTGTCAATCATAGAACGGCTAATCACTAATATAAGCTTTTCAAACTGGTGCTAAAGACCTCTGATGACCCCAAAAAGAAAAACCCAGATTTTAAATCTGTGAGATAAAACAGACACTGAACCACTGTACTTATAATCAGTGATATGGCACTGTTACAGAGAATTCCCCTGATGTAATGCCTGGATGAAATTTCAGAAATGACCTATTCAACAGTCATTATAATGATCACTCAAAAAGTACAGATCATAAAGAATTAATTGTTTGCCTGGATGTGTTTAACCCACAAGATCTGGTTTCTATTAACTTTGAGTGAATGCAGTACCTGCTCATGCTGTTTGAGATGCTGCTGGAGAATGAGAGCCAGCCTGTCCCACCATCGCCCTCTGCTGACTGGACAGTATGCTGACTTGGCTAAAAGAGACTTGAACTCCTCTACTGCGTCCTACAGAAATATTTATCATTTATCATAATATGTATCACTATATTACATACTGTACTTTGCATTTGTAAATAAAATCACTATTCTTTTTTTTAAGTGCATATGATGCGCTACATTCCATCTGGTCTTTTTTTATTGTGTATTTATAAATAGACAAAGATATCACGTCTCTTTGGACTGTGGGAGACAACTGGAGTGCCTAGAGGAAACCCACGCAAACACGGGATACATGCAAACTCCACACAGATAGGACCGGGACCGCTCCACCTGGAAATCACACCCAGGACCTTGAGGGGCGACAGTGCTACCCACCGAGCCACTGAGCCACCGTGATCTGCAAATTATAATTTTAAGATAATAACTTTGTGATATAAATAACTTACAAGTGCAACAAGTAACAGCTACTTAGATATATTTCAGGGTGTAAATAACTTAAACCAGTCTGGCCATTATCCTCTCACCTCTCCTATCTCCTGTTTTAAGATCTAGTAAGGTCTGTTAAGGTCTAGTAAGGCCTGTTAAAGTCCAGGAAGGTCTGTTAAGGTCCTGTAAATTTTACTACAGTCTGTTAAAGTCTAGTAAGGTCTGTTAAGGTCCAGTAAGGTCTGTTAAGGTCTAGTAAGGTCTTTTAAGGTCCTTTAAAGTCTGTTAAGGTCCAATAAGGTCTGTTAAGGTCCAGTAAGGTCTGTTAAGGTTTAGTAAAATCTTTTAAGGTCCAGTAAGGTCTGTTAAAGTCTGTTAAGGTCCAGTAAGGTCTATTAAAATCTTTTAAGGTCCAGTAAGGTCTGTTAAAGTCTGTTAAGGTCCAGTAAGACCTGTTAAGGTCTAGTAAGGTCTGTTAAGGTCTGTAAAAACCTTTTAAGGTCTAGTAAGTTCTGGTAATGTCTGTTAAGGTCCAGTAAGGTCTTCTACAGTCTGTTGAGGTCTGATAAGGTTTATTAAGGTCTACTACGGTCTTTAAAGGTCCAGTAAGGCCTGTTAAGGTCTATTAAGGCCTGTTAAGGTCTAATACGGTCTGTTAAAGTACAATAAGGTCCAGTAAGGTCTTTTAATGTCTAGTAAGGTATTTTATGGTCTATTAAGGTCTGTTAAGGTCTAGTAAGGTCTGTTATAGTCCAATAAGGTCCAGTACGGTCTGTTAAGGTCCAGTAAGGTCTGTTAAGGTCAAGTAGGGTCTGTTAAGGTCCAGTAAGGCTTTTTAAGGCCTTTTAAAGTCCAGTAAGTTCTGTTAAGGTCCAGAAAGTTCTGTTAAGGTCTATTAAGTTCTGTTAGGGTTTACTAAGATGTTAAGGTCCAGTAAGGCCTGTTAAGGTCTGTTAAGGTCCAGTAAGGTCATTAAGGTCTAGTTAAGTCTGTTAAGCTCTAGTAAGGTCCAGTAAGGTCTTTTAAGGTCCAGTAAGGTCTGTTGAAGTCCAGTAGGGTCTGATAAATCCAGTAAGTCTGATAAATCCAGTAAGGTCTGTTAGGGTCTAGTAATATCTTTTAAGATCTAGTAAGGTCTGTTAAGGTCCAGTAAAGTCTGTTACGGTCCAGTAAGGCCTTTTAATGTCTGTTAAGGTCCAGTAAAATCTTTTGAGGTCTAGTTAGGTTTGTTAAGGTCTAGTAAGGCATGTTAATGTCTAGTAAGGTCTTTTAAGGTCCAGTAAGCTTTGTTAAGGTCTAGAAAGTTCAATTAAGGTCTAGTAAGTTTTAGTAATGCTTGTTAAGGTCTAGTAAGGTCTGTTAACATCTTGTAAGGCCTGTTAAAAACCAGTAAGGTCTGTTAATGTCCAGTAAGGTATGTTAGGGTCCAGCAAGGTCTGTTTAGGTCTAGTAATGTCTGTTAAAGTCTAGTTAGGTCTGTTGAAGTCTGTTAAGGTCCAGTAAGGTCTGTTAAAGTCTCGTAGGGTGTTTTAAGGTCCAGTAAGGCCTGTTAAGGTCCAGTAAGGCCTTTTATGGTCTAGTAAGGTCTGATAAGGTCCAGTAAGGTCTACTACGGTCTGTTAAGGTCTAGTAAGGTCTAATAAGGTCTGATAAGGTCTACAAAGGTCTGTTAAGGTCCAGTAATTTCTTTTAAAGTCTAGTAAAGCTTGTTAGGGTCTAGTAAGGTCTGTTAGGGTTTAGTTAGGTCTGTTAAGGTCTTGAAAGTTCTGTTAAGGTCTGGTAAGGTCTAGTAAGGTCCATTAAGGCCTGTTAAGGTCTGTTAAGGTCCAATATGGTCTGTTAAGGTCTGTTTAGGTCTAGTAAATGTTGTAAAGGTCCAATAAGGCATGTTAACATCTAGTAATGTCTGTTAAAGTCCAGTAAGGCTTATTAACATCTAGAAATCCCTGTTAAAGTTTGGTGAGGTCGGTTAAGGTCTAGTGAGGTCTGTTAAAGTCCAGTTAGGTCGGTTAAGGTTTAGGAGGGTTGGTTAAGGTCTGTTAAGGTCTAGTAAGGTCTGTTAAGGTTTAGTAAAGCCTGTTTAGGTCCAGTAAAGTCTGTTAAAGTGTAGTAAGGTCGGTTAAGATTTAAGGTCTAGTAAGGTCTTTTAATGTCTTCTTAGTTCTGTTAAGGTGTAGTAAAATCAGTTAAGATCTAGTAAGGCCTGTAAATGCCCAGTAAAGTTTGTTAAGGTCTATTAAGGCCTGTTAAGGTCTAGTAAGGTCCATTAAGGCCTGTTAAGGTCTGTTAAGGTCCAATATGGTCTGTTAAGGTCTGTTTAGGTCTAGTAAATGTTGTAAAGGTCCAATAAGGCATGTTAACATCTAGTAATGTCTGTTAAAGTCCAGTAAGGCTTATTAACATCTAGAAATCCCTGTTAAAGTTTGGTGAGGTCGGTTAAGGTCTAGTGAGGTCTGTTAAAGTCCAGTTAGGTCGGTTAAGGTTTAGGAGGGTTGGTTAAGGTCTGTTAAGGTCTAGTAAGGTCTGTTAAGGTTTAGTAAAGCCTGTTTAGGTCCAGTAAAGTCTGTTAAAGTGTAGTAAGGTCGGTTAAGATTTAAGGTCTAGTAAGGTCTTTTAATGTCTTCTTAGTTCTGTTAAGGTGTAGTAAAATCAGTTAAGATCTAGTAAGGCCTGTAAATGCCCAGTAAAGTTTGTTAAGGTCTATTAAGGCCTGTTAAGGTCTAGTAAGGTCTGTTAAGGTCTACTACGGTTTTATAAGGTTTACTAAGGTCTTGTAAGGTCTGTTAAAGTCTAGTAAAGCCTTTTGAGGTCTAGTAAGGCCTGTTAATGTCTATTAAGGTCTGTTAAGGTCTTTTAAGGTTTAGTAAGGCTTGTTCATGTGTAGTAAGGTCGGTTAATGTCTAGTAAGGTTGGTTAAGGTCTAGTAAGGTCGGTTAAGGTCTAGTAAGGTCGGTTAAGGTCTAGAAAGGTCTTTTAAAGTCTAGAAAGGTCTTTTAAAGTCTACTAAGGTCTAGTAAGGTCTAGTATGGTCTGTTAATGTCAACTAAGGTCTGTAAAGGTCTTGTAAGGCCTGTAAAGGTCTAGTAAGGCCTTTAAAGGTCTAGTAAGGCCTTTAAAGGTCTAGTATTGCCTTTTAAGGTCTAGTAAGGCTTGTTAACGTCTAGTAAGGACGGGTAAGGTCTATTAAGGCCTTTTAAGATTTAGTAGGAATTGGTAATGTTTACTAAGGCCTGTTCAGGTCTAGTAAAGTCTGTTAAGGTCTATTAAGGTCTGTTAAGGTCCAGTCAGGTCAGTTAAGGTCTAATAAGATTGGTTAAGGTCTATTAGGGTCAGTTAAGGTCTAGTAAGGTCTGCTAAGGTGTAGTAAGGTCTGTTAAGGTCCAGTAAAGTCTGTTAAAGTGTAGTGAGGTCTTTTAAGTTGTAGTAAGGTCTGTTAAATTGTTTTACGGTCTGTTAAGGTCTACTACGATCTGTTAAGGACTAGAAAGGCCTTTTAGGGTCTGCTAAGGTCCGCTAAGGTCTGTTAATGTCTTCTAAGGCCTGTTAATGTGTAGTAAGGCCTGTTAACGTGTAGTAAGGCCTGTTAACGTGTAGTAAGGCCTGTTAATGTATTCTAATGCCTGTTAATGTCTAGTAAGGTCTAGTAAGGTCTGCTAAGGTCTGTTAAGGTCTAGAAAGGCCTGTTGATGTCTAGTAAGGCCTGTTAAAGTCTAGTAAGGCCTATTAAGGTCTAGTTAGGCCTGTTCAAGTCTATTAAGGCTTTTTAGGGTCAAGAAAGGTCTTTTAAAGTCTATTAAGGCTTGTTAAGGTCTTTTAAGGCCTATTAAGGTCTAGTAAGGTCTGTTAAGGTCTAGTAAGGTTTGATAAAGTCCAGTAAGGCCTGTTTAGGTCCAGTTAGGCCTGTTAAGGTCCAGTACGGTCTGGTAAGGTCTTGTTAGGCCTTTTAAGGTCCAGTAAGGCCTTTTAAGGTTTAGTAAGGCCTTTTCAGGTCCAGTTATGCCTGTTTAGGTCTAGTTATATCTGTTATAGTCTATTAAGGTCTAGTAAGGTCTTTTAAGGGCTAGTAATTTCTGTTAAGTTACAGTAAGGTCTGTTAAGGTCTAGTAATGTCTGTTAAGGTTCAGTAAAGTCTTATTAGGTCCAGTAAGGTCTGTTAAGGTCAATTAAGGTCGGTTAGGGTCTACAAAGGTCTTTTAAAATTCGGTAAATTCTTTTAAAGTCTAGTAAGGTCTGTTAAGGTCTAGTAAGGTCTGTTAGGGTCCAGTAAGGTCTGTTAATGTCCAGTAAGGTCTAGTAAGGTCTGCTAAGGTTCAGTACGGCCTGTTAAGGTCCAGTTAGGCTTGTTAAGGTCCAGTAAGACCATTTAAGATCTAGTGAGGTTTGTTAAAGTCTTCTAAGGTCTTCTAAGGTCTTCTAAGGTCTTCTAAGGTCTTCTAAGGTCTAGTAAGGTCTGTAAAGGTCTAGAAAGGTCTATTAAGGTCTAGTATTGTCTGTTAAGGTCCAGTAAGGTCTTTTAAGGTTTAGTAAGTTCGGTTAAGGTCTAGAAAGGCCTGTTAAGTTCTAGTAAGGTCTGTTAATGTCTAGTAAGGTCTGTTAATGTCTAGTAAGGTTTGTTAAGGTCTGGTAAGGTCTGTTAAGGTCTGCTAAGGTCTTTTAATGTCTAGTAAGATCTGTTAAGGTCTAGTAAGTTCTGTTAAGTTTTAGTTAGGTCTTTTAAGGTTTAGTATTGTCTGTTAAAGTACAGTAAGGTCTGGTAAGGTCTGTTAAGGTCTATTAAGGCATGTTAAGGTTTATTAAGGCCTGTAAAGGTCTAGTAAGGTCTGTTAGGGTCTTCTATTTTCTGTTAAGGTCCAGTAAGGCCTGTTAAGGTCTAATAAGGACTGTTAAGGTTTAGTAAGGTATTTTAGGGTCAAGTAAGGTCTACTTTGGTTTGATAAGGTCTAGTAAAGTCTGTTAAGGTCCAGTATGTCCTTTTAAAGTCTAGTAGGGTCTTTTAAAGTCTAGTAGGGTCTTTTAAAGTCCATTAAGGCCTGTATAGGTCTAGTAAGGTCTGTTAATGTCTACTAAGGTCTGTTGATTTCCAGTAAGTCTTTTTAACGTCTAGTAAGGTCTTTTAAGGTCCAGTAAGGTCTAAAACTTTTTGTTAAGGTCTAGTAAGGTCTGTTAAGGTCTAGTAAGGTCTGTTACAGTCCAGTAAGGTCTACCACAGTCTAGTAAGGTCTACCACAGTCTGTTAAGGTCTTGAAAGGTCTGTTAATGTCTACTAATGTCTGTTAAGGTCCATTAAGGCCTTTTTAGGTCTAGTAAGGTCTGTTAAGGTCCAGTAAGGTCTACTACAGTCTGTTAAGGTTTTTTAAGGTTTAGTAAAGTCTGTTAAGGTCCAGTAAGGTCTGTTACGGTCCAGCAAGGTCTGTTAAGGTCTAGTAAGGTCTGTTAAGGTCCAGTAAGGTCTGTTAAGGTCTAGTAAGGTCTTTTAAAGTCCAGTAAGATCTAAAACGGTCTAATAAGGTCTAGTAAGGTCTAGTAAGGTCTAGTAAGGTTTGTTAAGATCTAGTAAGGTCTGTTAAGGTCCAGTGAGATCTGCTAAGGTCTAATAAGGTCTGTTAAGGTCCAGTAAGGTCCAGAAAGGTCTGTTCAGGTTCAGTAAAGTCTGTTAAGGTCAAATAAGGTCTAGTACGGTTTGATAAGGTCTAGTAAGGTCTTATATTGTCTAGTAAAGCCTTTAAAGGTCTAGTAAGGTCTGTTAAGGTCCAGTAAGGTCTACTACAGTCTGTTAAGGTCTAGTAAGGTCTGTTAATGTCTAGTAAGGTCTGTTAATTTTTAGTATGGTCTGTTAGGGTCCAGTAAGGTCTGTTAAGGTCTAGTTAAATCTGTTAAGGTCCAGTAAGGTCTGTTAAGTTTAAGTAAGGTCTACTACGGTCTTTAAAGGTCTCGTAATTTCTGTTAAGGTCCAGTAAGGCCTTTTAAGATCAAGTAAGGTCTTTTAAGGTCCAGTAAGGTCTTTCAAGGTCTAGTAAGGTCTGTTAAGGTCCAGTAAGGTTTACTAAAGTCTGTTAAAGTCTGGTAAGGTCTGTAAAGATCCAGTAAGGTCTTTTAAGGTCTAGTATGGTTTGTTAAGATCCAGTAAGGTCTCCTATTGTCTGATAAATTCTAATAAGGTCTACTAAGGTTTGTTAAGGTCTAGTAAGGTCTGTTAAGATCCAGTAAGGTCTACTATGGTCTGTTAAGGTCTAGTAAGAACTGTGAAGGTCTACTAAAGTCTGTTAAGGTCTCTTAATGTATTTAAAGGTCCAGTAAGGCCTTTTAAGTTCTAGTAAGGTATGTTAAGGTCTACTACGGGCTGTTAAGATTTAGTATGGTCCAGTATGGTCCAGTATGGTCTAGTTATGTCTTTTAAGGTCCAGTAAGGCCTTTTAAGGTCTAGTAAGGTCTTTTTAGGTCCTGTGATGGCCAGTAAAGGTCTAGTAATGCCTGTTAATGTCTAGTAAAGTCTGCTAAGGTCCAGTAACGTCTGTTAAGGTCTAGAAAGGTCTTTTAAAGTCCAGTAAGATCTACTTCTGTCTGTTAAGGTCTAGTAAGGTCTGTTAACGTCTAGTAAGGTCTGTAAAGGTCCAGTAAGGTCTGTAAAGTTCTAGTAATGTCTTTTAAGGCCTAGTAATGTCTGTTAAGGTCCACTAAGGTCTTTTAAGGTGTTCTAAGGTCTGGTAAGGTCCAGTAAGGCCTGGTAAGGTCTAATAAGGCCTGGTAAGGTCTACTATGTACTGTTAAGTTCCAGTAAATCCTGTATAGGTCTAGTAATGTCTGTTAATGTCTACTAAGGTTTGTTGATGTCCAGTTAGGCTTTTTAACGTCTAGTAAGGTCTGATAAGGTCTACAAAGGTCTGTTAAGGTCCAGTAATTTCTTTTAAAGTCTAGTAAAGCTTGTTAGGGTCTAGTAAGGTCTGTTAGGGTTTAGTTAGGTCTGTTAAGGTCTTGAAAGTTCTGTTAAGGTCTGGTAAGGTCTAGTAAGGTCCATTAAGGCCTGTTAAGGTCTGTTAAGGTCCAATATGGTCTGTTAAGGTCTGTTTAGGTCTAGTAAATGTTGTAAAGGTCCAATAAGGCATGTTAACATCTAGTAATGTCTGTTAAAGTCCAGTAAGGCTTATTAACATCTAGAAATCCCTGTTAAAGTTTGGTGAGGTCGGTTAAGGTCTAGTGAGGTCTGTTAAAGTCCAGTTAGGTCGGTTAAGGTTTAGGAGGGTTGGTTAAGGTCTGTTAAGGTCTAGTAAGGTCTGTTAAGGTTTAGTAAAGCCTGTTTAGGTCCAGTAAAGTCTGTTAAAGTGTAGTAAGGTCGGTTAAGATTTAAGGTCTAGTAAGGTCTTTTAATGTCTTCTTAGTTCTGTTAAGGTGTAGTAAAATCAGTTAAGATCTAGTAAGGCCTGTAAATGCCCAGTAAAGTTTGTTAAGGTCTATTAAGGCCTGTTAAGGTCTAGTAAGGTCCATTAAGGCCTGTTAAGGTCTGTTAAGGTCCAATATGGTCTGTTAAGGTCTGTTTAGGTCTAGTAAATGTTGTAAAGGTCCAATAAGGCATGTTAACATCTAGTAATGTCTGTTAAAGTCCAGTAAGGCTTATTAACATCTAGAAATCCCTGTTAAAGTTTGGTGAGGTCGGTTAAGGTCTAGTGAGGTCTGTTAAAGTCCAGTTAGGTCGGTTAAGGTTTAGGAGGGTTGGTTAAGGTCTGTTAAGGTCTAGTAAGGTCTGTTAAGGTTTAGTAAAGCCTGTTTAGGTCCAGTAAAGTCTGTTAAAGTGTAGTAAGGTCGGTTAAGATTTAAGGTCTAGTAAGGTCTTTTAATGTCTTCTTAGTTCTGTTAAGGTGTAGTAAAATCAGTTAAGATCTAGTAAGGCCTGTAAATGCCCAGTAAAGTTTGTTAAGGTCTATTAAGGCCTGTTAAGGTCTAGTAAGGTCTGTTAAGGTCTACTACGGTTTTATAAGGTTTACTAAGGTCTTGTAAGGTCTGTTAAAGTCTAGTAAAGCCTTTTGAGGTCTAGTAAGGCCTGTTAATGTCTATTAAGGTCTGTTAAGGTCTTTTAAGGTTTAGTAAGGCTTGTTCATGTGTAGTAAGGTCGGTTAATGTCTAGTAAGGTTGGTTAAGGTCTAGTAAGGTCGGTTAAGGTCTAGTAAGGTCGGTTAAGGTCTAGAAAGGTCTTTTAAAGTCTAGAAAGGTCTTTTAAAGTCTACTAAGGTCTAGTAAGGTCTAGTATGGTCTGTTAATGTCAACTAAGGTCTGTAAAGGTCTTGTAAGGCCTGTAAAGGTCTAGTAAGGCCTTTAAAGGTCTAGTAAGGCCTTTAAAGGTCTAGTATTGCCTTTTAAGGTCTAGTAAGGCTTGTTAACGTCTAGTAAGGACGGGTAAGGTCTATTAAGGCCTTTTAAGATTTAGTAGGAATTGGTAATGTTTACTAAGGCCTGTTCAGGTCTAGTAAAGTCTGTTAAGGTCTATTAAGGTCTGTTAAGGTCCAGTCAGGTCAGTTAAGGTCTAATAAGATTGGTTAAGGTCTATTAGGGTCAGTTAAGGTCTAGTAAGGTCTGCTAAGGTGTAGTAAGGTCTGTTAAGGTCCAGTAAAGTCTGTTAAAGTGTAGTGAGGTCTTTTAAGTTGTAGTAAGGTCTGTTAAATTGTTTTACGGTCTGTTAAGGTCTACTACGATCTGTTAAGGACTAGAAAGGCCTTTTAGGGTCTGCTAAGGTCCGCTAAGGTCTGTTAATGTCTTCTAAGGCCTGTTAATGTGTAGTAAGGCCTGTTAACGTGTAGTAAGGCCTGTTAACGTGTAGTAAGGCCTGTTAATGTATTCTAATGCCTGTTAATGTCTAGTAAGGTCTAGTAAGGTCTGCTAAGGTCTGTTAAGGTCTAGAAAGGCCTGTTGATGTCTAGTAAGGCCTGTTAAAGTCTAGTAAGGCCTATTAAGGTCTAGTTAGGCCTGTTCAAGTCTATTAAGGCTTTTTAGGGTCAAGAAAGGTCTTTTAAAGTCTATTAAGGCTTGTTAAGGTCTTTTAAGGCCTATTAAGGTCTAGTAAGGTCTGTTAAGGTCTAGTAAGGTTTGATAAAGTCCAGTAAGGCCTGTTTAGGTCCAGTTAGGCCTGTTAAGGTCCAGTACGGTCTGGTAAGGTCTTGTTAGGCCTTTTAAGGTCCAGTAAGGCCTTTTAAGGTTTAGTAAGGCCTTTTCAGGTCCAGTTATGCCTGTTTAGGTCTAGTTATATCTGTTATAGTCTATTAAGGTCTAGTAAGGTCTTTTAAGGGCTAGTAATTTCTGTTAAGTTACAGTAAGGTCTGTTAAGGTCTAGTAATGTCTGTTAAGGTTCAGTAAAGTCTTATTAGGTCCAGTAAGGTCTGTTAAGGTCAATTAAGGTCGGTTAGGGTCTACAAAGGTCTTTTAAAATTCGGTAAATTCTTTTAAAGTCTAGTAAGGTCTGTTAAGGTCTAGTAAGGTCTGTTAGGGTCCAGTAAGGTCTGTTAATGTCCAGTAAGGTCTAGTAAGGTCTGCTAAGGTTCAGTACGGCCTGTTAAGGTCCAGTTAGGCTTGTTAAGGTCCAGTAAGACCATTTAAGATCTAGTGAGGTTTGTTAAAGTCTTCTAAGGTCTTCTAAGGTCTTCTAAGGTCTTCTAAGGTCTTCTAAGGTCTAGTAAGGTCTGTAAAGGTCTAGAAAGGTCTATTAAGGTCTAGTATTGTCTGTTAAGGTCCAGTAAGGTCTTTTAAGGTTTAGTAAGTTCGGTTAAGGTCTAGAAAGGCCTGTTAAGTTCTAGTAAGGTCTGTTAATGTCTAGTAAGGTCTGTTAATGTCTAGTAAGGTTTGTTAAGGTCTGGTAAGGTCTGGTAAGGTCTGCTAAGGTCTTTTAATGTCTAGTAAGATCTGTTAAGGTCTAGTAAGTTCTGTTAAGTTTTAGTTAGGTCTTTTAAGGTTTAGTATTGTCTGTTAAAGTACAGTAAGGTCTGGTAAGGTCTGTTAAGGTCTATTAAGGCATGTTAAGGTTTATTAAGGCCTGTAAAGGTCTAGTAAGGTCTGTTAGGGTCTTCTATTTTCTGTTAAGGTCCAGTAAGGCCTGTTAAGGTCTAATAAGGACTGTTAAGGTTTAGTAAGGTATTTTAGGGTCAAGTAAGGTCTACTTTGGTTTGATAAGGTCTAGTAAAGTCTGTTAAGGTCCAGTATGTCCTTTTAAAGTCTAGTAGGGTCTTTTAAAGTCTAGTAGGGTCTTTTAAAGTCCATTAAGGCCTGTATAGGTCTAGTAAGGTCTGTTAATGTCTACTAAGGTCTGTTGATTTCCAGTAAGTCTTTTTAACGTCTAGTAAGGTCTTTTAAGGTCCAGTAAGGTCTAAAACTTTTTGTTAAGGTCTAGTAAGGTCTGTTAAGGTCTAGTAAGGTCTGTTACAGTCCAGTAAGGTCTACCACAGTCTAGTAAGGTCTACCACAGTCTGTTAAGGTCTTGAAAGGTCTGTTAATGTCTACTAATGTCTGTTAAGGTCCATTAAGGCCTTTTTAGGTCTAGTAAGGTCTGTTAAGGTCCAGTAAGGTCTACTACAGTCTGTTAAGGTTTTTTAAGGTTTAGTAAAGTCTGTTAAGGTCCAGTAAGGTCTGTTACGGTCCAGCAAGGTCTGTTAAGGTCTAGTAAGGTCTGTTAAGGTCCAGTAAGGTCTGTTAAGGTCTAGTAAGGTCTTTTAAAGTCCAGTAAGATCTAAAACGGTCTAATAAGGTCTAGTAAGGTCTAGTAAGGTCTAGTAAGGTTTGTTAAGATCTAGTAAGGTCTGTTAAGGTCCAGTGAGATCTGCTAAGGTCTAATAAGGTCTGTTAAGGTCCAGTAAGGTCCAGAAAGGTCTGTTCAGGTTCAGTAAAGTCTGTTAAGGTCAAATAAGGTCTAGTACGGTTTGATAAGGTCTAGTAAGGTCTTATATTGTCTAGTAAAGCCTTTAAAGGTCTAGTAAGGTCTGTTAAGGTCCAGTAAGGTCTACTACAGTCTGTTAAGGTCTAGTAAGGTCTGTTAATGTCTAGTAAGGTCTGTTAATTTTTAGTATGGTCTGTTAGGGTCCAGTAAGGTCTGTTAAGGTCTAGTTAAATCTGTTAAGGTCCAGTAAGGTCTGTTAAGTTTAAGTAAGGTCTACTACGGTCTTTAAAGGTCTCGTAATTTCTGTTAAGGTCCAGTAAGGCCTTTTAAGATCAAGTAAGGTCTTTTAAGGTCCAGTAAGGTCTTTCAAGGTCTAGTAAGGTCTGTTAAGGTCCAGTAAGGTTTACTAAAGTCTGTTAAAGTCTGGTAAGGTCTGTAAAGATCCAGTAAGGTCTTTTAAGGTCTAGTATGGTTTGTTAAGATCCAGTAAGGTCTCCTATTGTCTGATAAATTCTAATAAGGTCTACTAAGGTTTGTTAAGGTCTAGTAAGGTCTGTTAAGATCCAGTAAGGTCTACTATGGTCTGTTAAGGTCTAGTAAGAACTGTGAAGGTCTACTAAAGTCTGTTAAGGTCTCTTAATGTATTTAAAGGTCCAGTAAGGCCTTTTAAGTTCTAGTAAGGTATGTTAAGGTCTACTACGGGCTGTTAAGATTTAGTATGGTCCAGTATGGTCCAGTATGGTCTAGTTATGTCTTTTAAGGTCCAGTAAGGCCTTTTAAGGTCTAGTAAGGTCTTTTTAGGTCCTGTGATGGCCAGTAAAGGTCTAGTAATGCCTGTTAATGTCTAGTAAAGTCTGCTAAGGTCCAGTAACGTCTGTTAAGGTCTAGAAAGGTCTTTTAAAGTCCAGTAAGATCTACTTCTGTCTGTTAAGGTCTAGTAAGGTCTGTTAACGTCTAGTAAGGTCTGTAAAGGTCCAGTAAGGTCTGTAAAGTTCTAGTAATGTCTTTTAAGGCCTAGTAATGTCTGTTAAGGTCCACTAAGGTCTTTTAAGGTGTTCTAAGGTCTGGTAAGGTCCAGTAAGGCCTGGTAAGGTCTAATAAGGCCTGGTAAGGTCTACTATGTACTGTTAAGTTCCAGTAAATCCTGTATAGGTCTAGTAATGTCTGTTAATGTCTACTAAGGTTTGTTGATGTCCAGTTAGGCTTTTTAACGTCTAGTAAGGTCTGTTAAGGTCCAGTAAGGTCTACTTCTTTCTGTTAAGGTCTAGTAAGGTCTGTTAAGGTCTAGTAGGGTCTGTTAAAGATCAGTAAGGTCTACTATGATGTCATGAGTTCTAGTAAGGTCTGTTAAGGTCCAGTAGTGTCTTTTAAGTTCCAGTAAGGTCTACTACAGTCTGTGAAAATCTTAAAGGGTCTGTTAATGTCTACTAATGTTTGTTAAGGTCCATTAAGGCCTTTTTAGGTCTATTAAGGTCTTTTAAGGTCCAGTAAGGTGTACTACAGTCTGTTAAGGTCTTGTAAGGTCTTTTAGAGTTTAGTAAGATCTGTTAAGGTCCAGTAAGGTCTGTTAAGGTCCAGTAAGGTCTGTTAAGGTCTAGTAAGGTCTTTTAAAGTCCAGTAAGGTCTAGAACGGTCTAATAAGGTCTAGTAAGTTCTAGTAAGGTTTGTTAAGGTCTAGTAAGGTCTGGTAAAGTCCAGTAAGATCTGCTAAGGTCTAATAAGGTCTGTTAAGGTCCTGTAAGGTCCAGAAAGGTCTGTTCAGGTTTATTAAAGTATGTTAAGGTCAAATTAGTTCTAGTACGGTCTGTTAAAGTCTTATAATGTCTAGTAAAGCCTTTTATGGTCCAGTAAGGTCTACTACAGTCTGTTAAGGTCTAGTAAGGTCTGTTAATGTTTAGTAAGGTCTGTTAATGTTTAGTAAGGACTGTTAGGGTCCAGTAAGGTCTGTTAAGGTCTAGTTAAATCTGTTAAGGTCCAGTAAGGTCTGTTAAGGTCAAGTTAGGTCTACTACGGTCTTTAAAGGTCTTTTAATTTCTGTTAAGGTCCAGTAAGGCCTTTTAAGGTCAAGTAAGGTCTTTTAAGGTCTAGTAAGGCCTGTTAAGGTCTAGTAGGGCCTTTTAAGGTCTAGTAAGGTCTGTTAAAGTCCAGTAAGGTTTACTAAAGTCTGTTAAAGTCTGGTAAGGTCTGTAAAGGTCTAGTAAGGTCTTTTAAGGTCTAGTATGGTCGGTTAAGATCCAGTAAGGTCTTCTGTTGTCTGATAAAGTCTAATAAGGTCTACTAAGGTTTGTTAAGGTCTAGTAAGGCCTGTTAGAATCCAGTAAGGTCTACTATGGTCTGTTAAGGTCTGGTAAGAACTGTGAAGGTCTACTAAAGTCTGTTAAGGTCTCGTAACGTCTTTAAAGGTCCAGTAAGGCCTTTTAAGGTCTAGTAAGGTCTGTTAAGGTCTACTACGGCCTGTTAAGATTTAGTATGGTCCAGTATGGTCTAGTTATGTCTTTTAAGGTCCATTAAGGCCTTTTAAGGTCTAGTAAGGTCTTTTTAGGTCTTGTGATGGCCAGTAAAGGTCTAGTTATGCCTGTTAATGTCTAGTAAGGTCTGTTAAGGTCTAGTAAGGTCTGCTAAGGTCTGTTAAGGTCTAGAAAGGCCTTTTAAGGTCTAGAAAGGCCTTTTAATGTCTATTAAGGCTTGTTAAGGTCTTTTAAGGCCTATTAAGGTCTAGTAAGGTCTGTTAAGGTCTAGTAAGGTTTGATAAAGTCCAGTAAGGCCTGTTTAGGTCCAGTTAGGCCTGTTAAGGTCCAGTACGGTCTGGTAAGGTCTTGTTAGGCCTTTTAAGGTCCAGTAAGGCCTTTTAAGGTTTAGTAAGGCCTTTTCAGGTCCAGTTATGCCTGTTTAGGTCTAGTTATATCTGTTATAGTCTATTAAGGTCTAGTAAGGTCTTTTAAGGGCTAGTAATTTCTGTTAAGGTACAGTAAGGTCTGTTAAGGTCTAGTAATGTCTGTTAAGGTTCAGTAAAGTCTTATTAGGTCCAGTAAGGTCTGTTAAGGTCAATTAAGGTCAGTTAGGGTCTACAAAGGTCTTTTAAAATTCGGTAAATTCTTTTAAAGTCTAGTAAGGTCTGTTAAGGTCTAGTAAGGTCTGTTAGGGTCCAGTAAGGTCTGTTAATGTCCAGTAAGGTCTAGTAAGGTCTGCTAAGGTTCAGTACGGCCTGTTAAGGTCCAGTTAGGCTTGTTAAG
Organism: Trichomycterus rosablanca; assembly: GCF_030014385.1. Lineage (NCBI taxonomy): Eukaryota > Metazoa > Chordata > Actinopteri > Siluriformes > Trichomycteridae > Trichomycterus > Trichomycterus rosablanca. The sequence continues at coordinate 21,259,077 of NC_085998.1, read as the reverse complement.
GTCCAGTAAGACCATTTAAGATCTAGTGAGGTTTGTTAAGGTCTTCTAAGGTCTTCTAAGGTCTAGTAAGGTCTGTAAAGGTCTAGAAAGGTCTATTAAGGTCTAGTATTGTCTGTTAAGGTCCAGTAAGGTCTTTTAAGGTTTAGTAAGTTCGGTTAAGGTCTAGAAAGGTCTGTTAAGGTCCAGTAAGTTCTGTTAAGGTCTAGTAATGTGTGTTAAGGTCCAGTAAGGTCTTTTAAGGTCTACTAAGGTCTGTTAAGGTCAAGTAAGGTCTACTACGTTCTTTAAAGGTCTATTAATGTTTGTTAAGGTCCAGTAATGCTTTTTAAGGTTTAGTAAGGTATTTTAAGGTTTAGTAAGGTCTGTTAAGGTCCAGTAAGGTCTAGTAACGTCTGTTAAGGTCTAGAAAAGTCATTTAAAGTCCAGTAAGATCTACTTCTGTCTGTTAAGGTCTAGTAAGGTCTGTTAATGTCTAGTAAGGTCTCTAAAGGTCCAGTAAGGTCTGTAAAGGTCTATTAATGTCTGTTAAGGTCTAGTAACGTCTGTTAAGGTCCACTAAGGTCTTTTAAGATGTACTAAGTTCTGGTAAGTTCCAATAAATCCTGTTAAGGTCTAGTAAGGTCTGTTAAGGTCTACTATGTTCTGTTAAGTTCCAGTAAATCCTGTTAAGGTCTAGTGAGGTCTGTTAAGGTGTACTACGTCTAGTTAGGTCAAGTAAAGTCTACTACGGTCTGTTAAGGTCTAGTAAGGTCTGATAAGGTCTAGTAAAACCTTTTAAGGTGTAGTAAGGTCTTTTAGAGTCAAGTAAGGCCTGTTAAAGTCTAATAAAGTATGTTAATAACCAGTAAAGCTTTTTAAGGTCTAGTAGGGTCTAGTAAAGTCTATTAAGGTCTAGTAGGGTTTAGTAAGGTCTTGTAGAGTCTAGTAGGGTGAAGTAAAGTCTCTTAGGGTCTAGTGGGGTCTAGCAGGGACTTGTAAAGTATATTAAGGCCTAGTAAAGTTTACTAAGGTCTAGTAAAGTTTAGTAAGGTCTAGTGAAGTCTAGTACGGTTTTTATGTCCATTATGGTCTTTGAAAGTCTAGTAAGGTCTAGTAAAGTCTAGTAAGGTCAAGTAGGGTCTAGTAAAGTCTTTTAAGGTCTAGTAAGGTCTAGTAAAGTCTAGTAAGGTCAAGTAGGGTCTAGTAAGGTCTAGTAAGGTCTTGTAGAGTCTAGTAGGGTCTAGTAAAGTTTTGTAAGGTCTAGTAGGGTCTAAAAAAGTTTTGTAAAGTAAATTAAGGACTATTAAAGTTTAGTAGGGTTTAGTAAAGTCTACTAAAGTCAAGTAAAGTCTAGTAAGATCTTATTAGATCTAATAGGGTCTAGTAAAGTCTAGTAAGGTCTAGAAAAGTCTAGTAGTGTCTATTAAGGTATAGTAAAATCTAGTAACAACTAGTGAGGTCTACTAAAATTTAGTAGGGTCCAGTAAGGTCTAGTAAAGTCTATTAAGGTGTATTAAGGTGTAGTAGGGTATTGTAAGGTATAGTAAAGTCTAGTAAAGTCTTGTAAAGTCTGGTAGGGTTTAATAGGATCTAGTAAGGTCTAGTCAAGTCTATTAAGGTCTAGTAAGGTCTAGTAAAGTCTAGTAAGGTCTAGTAGGGTCTAGTAAGGTCTAGTAGGGTCTAGTAAAGTCTATTAGGGTCTAGTAGGGTCTAGTAAGGTCTTGTAGAGTCGAGTAGGGTCTAATAAAAACTTGTAAAGTATATTAAGGCCTAGTAAAGTTTACTAAGGTCTAGTAAAGTTTAGTAAGGTCTAGTGAAGTCTAGTACGGTTTTTATGTCCATTAGGGTCTTTGAAAGTCTAGTAAGGTCTAGTAAAGTCTAGTAAGGTCTTTTAAGGTCTAGTAAAGTCTATTAAGGTCTAGTAAGGTCTAGTAAAGTCTAGTAGGGTCTAGTAAGGTCTAGTAGGGTCTAGTAAAGTCTATTAAGGTCTAGTAGGGTCTAGTAAGGTCTTGTAGAGTCTAGTAGGGTCTAGTAAAGTCTTGTAAGGTCTAGTAGGGTCTAAAAAAAGTTTTGTAAAGTAAAGTAAGGACTAAAAGTTTAGTAGGGTCTAGTAAAGTCTACTAAAGTCAAGTAAAGTCTAGTAAGATCTTATTAGATCTATTAAAGTCTAGTAAGGTCTAGAAAAGTCTAGTAGGGTCTTTTAAGGTCTAGTAAAATCTAGTAACAACTAGTAAGGTCTAGTAAAATTTAGTAGGGTCCAGTAAGGTCTAGTAAAGTCTATTAAGGTGTATTAAGGTCTAGTAGGGTATTGTAAGGTCTAGTAAAGTCTAGTAAAGTCTTGTAAAGTCTAATAGGGTTTAATAGGGTCTAGTAAGGTCTAGCCAAGTCTATTAAGGTCTAGTAAGGTCTAGTAGAGTATAGTAAGGTCTAGTAGGGTCTAGTAAGGTCTAGTAAGGTCTAGTAGGGTCTAGTAAAGTCTATTAAGGTCTAGCAGAGTCCAGTAAGGTCTTGTAGAGTCTCGTAGGGTCTAGTAAAGTCTCTTAGGGTCTAGTGGGGCCTAGTAAGGTCTTGTAAAGTATATTAAGGCCTAGTAAAGTTACTAAGGTCTAGTAAAGTTTAGTAAGGTCTAGTGAAGTCTAGTACGGTTTTTATGTCTATTAGGGTCTTTGAAAGTCTAGTAAGGTCTAGTAAAGTCTAGTAAGGTCTTTTAAGGTCTAGTAAAGTCTATTAAGGTGTTAAGGTCTAGTAGGGTCCAGTAAGGTCTAGTAAATTCTAGTAAGGTCTTGTCAAGTCTATTAAGGTCTATTTATTTGTTGTAAAGTCTAGTAGGGTCTAATTTGGTCTAGTAAGATCTAATCAAGTCTGTTAAGGTCTAGTAAAGTCTAGTAAGGTCTAGTCAAGTCTTCTAAGGTCTAGTAAAGTCTAGTAAGGTCTAGTAAAGTCTAGTAAGGTCTAGTCAAGTCTATTAAGGTGTTAAGGTCTAGTAGGGTCTTGTAAGGTCTATTAAAGTCTAGTGAGGTCTTGTCAAGTTTGTTAAAGTCTATTAATTTCTTTTAAAGTCTAGTAGGGTCTAATTTGGTCTAGTAAGGTCTAGTCAAGTCTAGTAAGGTCTAGTAGGTTCTACTAGGGTCTAGTAAAGTTATTAAGGTCTAGTAAGGTTTAGAAAAAGTCTTGTAGAGTCTAGTAGGGTGTAATAAAGTCTCTTAGGGTCTAGTGGGGTCTAGTAAAGCCTAGTAAGGTCTAATAGGGTCTAGTAAAATCTAGTAAAGTCTTGTAGTGTCTAGTAAAATCTCGTAGGGTCCAGAGGGGTCTAGTAAAGTCTATTAAGGTCTAGTGGGGTCTAGTAAAGTCTAGTAAAGTCTAGTGGGGTCTAGTAAAGTCTAGTAAGGTCTATGAAGTTTTTGTAAAGTCTAGTAAGGTCTAGTAAATTCTAGTAAGGTCTTCTAAGCTCTAGTAAGGTTTTTTAAGGTCTAGTAAATTTTAGTAAGGTCTATTAATGTCTAGTAAGGTCTAGTACGGTCTTATAAAGTCTAGTAAAGTCTAGTCTTATCTATCTAGTAGTGTCTACTAGAGTCTAGTAGGGTCTAGTAGGGTCTATTAAGGTCTAGTGGGGTCTAGTAGGTTCTTGTAAGTCAGACCTGGGCATTGTACGGCCCGCGGGCCACATCCGGCCCGCGAGACATCCCCAACCGGCCCGCATGAGGTTCGTGGCAATTAAAAATTAGATGTAAATAAATCTACATCAAACATGCAATATAACAGGATTGATTTTGACGGGAGCGCTGTGTCTTTAAATATCCGTACGTTTCGATTTGCGTATGCGCGTGTGCGCGAGTGTATCAGCTTCACTGTAATGCGAACAGAACTGAGTGTGATTGACGGTAGAGTTTTTAACAAGACACGAACTTCTGAATTGTTTATTTACTGAAGTCAGATGTAACGCTTGTTAAGGATCAGAATTTAGGCTCTAAATCGCTGTTGCGGTACTAAACAGAAATACAAGCATATGAACGATGCGGAGCGTCACACCTGAAGCTTCTCTAACTAAACTGCAAAAGCAACAAAGACTGTTTTATAAAGTTTAACACATCCAGAACTGAAGCAGTTAGGACCAGCTCTGTGATTTTAAAAATAATATTAAACAATAACAAAGGACTGAAAAACAAATGAGGTAATTAGACTCAAAACAAAATAGTGTAAAGTTTAAAAACCTGCACATTTTGTTCACATTTGTTTTTGCATTTGTTTGTTTAAATAGTAAAATAATGTTGATGTTTTTACTCTGCATACTTCTAATTTTCTAAATGTAACATCAAAACTAGAGATGCATGAGTACCGATACTAGTATCGGGTATTAGCCCGATACCGCGCTCATTAACTCGTACTCGCAAACGAGGCTCCGATACTAAACATCCGATACCTTGTGCCTAGTGCACGTTGCTGGCTGCGTTAACGCAGGGATTTTCAACCTGTGGGGCGGCAGTGCTTGTCTGGGGGGGGGGGGATTTTTTTACCTCTAAAACTAAAGCAATTCATTGTATGATGTGCAATTTCTTGTAAAGTGTAGTAGGGTCTAATTTGGTCTAGTTAAGTCTTTTAAGGTCTAGTAAAGTCTAGTAAGGTCTAGTAAAGTCTAGTAAGATCTAGCAAAGTCTAGTTAGGTCTAGTAAGGTCTAGTAAGGTCTAGTAAAGTCTAGTTGGGTCTAGTAAAGTCTATTACAGTCTAGTAAAGTCTTGTAGGGTCTAGTAGGGTGTAATATGGTCTATTAAAGTCTTTTAAGATCTAGTAAAGTACAGTAAAGTCTATTAAGGTCTATTAGGGTCTTGTAAGGTCTAGTAAAGTCTAGTAAAGTCTAGTAAAGTCTTGTAAAGTCTTGTAAAGTCTAGTAGGGTTTAATAGGGTCTAGTAAGGTCTAGTCAAGTCTATTAAGGTCTAGTAGGGTCTAGTAAGGTCTAGTAAGGTCTAGTAGGGTCTTGTAAGGTCTAGTAAAGTCTAGTAAAGTCTTGTAAAGTCTAGTAGGGTTTAATAGGATCTAGTAAGGTCTAGTCAAGTCTATTAAGGTCTATTAAGGTCTAGTAAAGTCTAGTAAAGTCTAGTAAAGTCTTGTAAAGTCTAGTAGGGTTTAATAGGGTCTAGTAAGGTCTAGTCAAGTCTATTAAGGTCTAGCAAAGTCTAGTAAGGTCTATTAGGGTCTAGTAAGGTTTTGTAAGGTCTAGTAAAGTCTAATAAAGTCTTGTAAAGTCTAGTAGGGTTTAAAAGGATCTAGTAAGGTCTAGTCAAGTCTATTAAGGTCTAGTAAAGTCTTGTAAAGTCTAGTAGGGTTTAATAGGGTCTAGTAAGGTCTAGGCAAGTCTATTAAGGTCTAGTAAGGTCTAGTAAGGTCTAGTAGGGTCTAGTAAGGTCTTGTAAGGTCTAGTAAGGTCTAGTAAAGTCTATTAAGGTCTAGTAGGGTCTAAAAAAGTTTTGTAAAGTAAATTAAGGACTAGTAAAGTTTAGTAGGGTCTAGTAAAGTCTAGTTAAAGTCAAGTAAAGTCTAGTAAGATCTTATTAGATCTATTAGGGTCTAGTAAAGTCTAGTAAGGTCTAGAAAAGTCTAGTAGGGTCTATTAAGGTCTAGTAAAATCTAGTAACAACTAGTAAGGTCTAGTAACATTTAGTAGGGTTCAGTAAGGTCTAGTAAAGTCTTTTAAGGTGTATTAAGGTCTAGCAGGGTCTTGTAAGGTCTAGTAAAGTCTGGTAAAGTCTTATAGGGTTTAATCGGGTCTAGTAAGGTCTAGTCAAGTCTATTAAGGTCTAGTAAAGTCTAGTAAGGTCTAGTAGGGTCTAGTAAGGTCTAGTAAGGTCTAGTAGGGTCTAGTAAAGTCTATTAAGGTCTACTAGGGTCTAGTAACGTCTTGTAGAGTCTGATAGGGTCTAGTAAAGTCTCTTAGGGTCTAGTGGGGTCTAGTAAGGTCTTGTAAAGTATATTAAGGCCTAGAAAAGTTTACTAAGGTCTAGTAAAGTTTAGTAAGGTCTAGTGAAATCTAGTACGGTTTTTATGTCTATTAGGGTCTTTGAAAGTCTAGTAAGGTCTAGTAAAGTCTAGTAAGGTCTTTTAAGGTCTAGTAAAGTCTATTAAGGTGTTAAGGTCTAGTAGGGTCCAGTAAGGTCTAGTAAATTCTAGGAAGGTCTTGTCAAGTCTATTAAGGTCTTTTAATTTGTTGTAAAGTCTAGTAGGGTCTAATTTGGTCTAGTAAGATCTAGTCAACTCTATTAAGGTCTAGTAAGGTCTAGTCAAGTCTTCTAAGGTCTAGTCAAGTCTAGTAAGGTCTAGCAAAGTCTAGTAAGGTCTAGTCAAGTCTATTAAGGTGTAGTATGGTCTAGTAGGGTCTTGTAAGGTCTATTAAAGTCTAGTGAGGTCTTGTCAAGTTTGTTAAAGTCTATTAATTTCTTTTAAAGTCTAGTAGGGTCTAATTTGGTCTAGTAAGGTCTAGTCAAGTCTAGTAAGGTCTAGTAGGTTCTACTAGGGTCTAGTAAAGTTATTAAGGTCTAGTAAGGTCTAGAAAAAGTCTTGTAGAGTCTAGTAGGGTGTAATAAAGTCTCTTAGGGTCTAGTGGGGTCTAGTAAAGCCTAGTAAGGTCTAATAGGGTCTAGTAAAATCTAGTAAAGTCTTGTAGCGTCTAGTAAAATCTCGTAGGGTCCAGCGGGGTCTAGTAAAGTCTATTAAGGTCTAGTGGGGTCCAGTAAAGTCTAATGGGGTCTAGTAAAGTCTAGTAAAGTCTAGTGGGGTCTAGTAAAGTCTAGTAAGGTCTATTAAGTTCTTGTCAAGTCTAGTAAGGTCTAGTCAAGTCTATTACGGTCTAGTAAAATCTAGTAGGGTCTAGTATGGTATATTAAAGTCTTTTAAGATCTAGTAGGGTCTAGTAACGTCTGGTAAAGTTATGTAAGTTCTAGTAGGGTCTTGTAAAGTCTAATAGGGTCTAGTAAAGTCTACCAAAGTTTTTAAGGTCTATTAAGGTCTTTTAAGGTCTTTTAAGGTCTATTAAGGTCTTTTAAGGTCTAGTAAAGTCTAGTAAGGTCTAGTAATGTCTAGTAAGGTTTTTTAAGGTCTAGTAGGGTCTAGTAAGGTCTAGTACAGTCTTATAAAGTCTAGTTAGATCTAGTAGTGTCTACTAGAGTCTAGTAGGGTCTTTTAAGGTCTAGTATGGTCTAGTAGGTTCTAGTAATTTCTTGTAAAGTATATTAAGGCCTAGTAAAGTTTACTAAGGTCTAGTAATGTCTAGTAAGGTCTAGTGAAGTCTAGTAAGGTTTTTATGTCCATTAGGGTCTAGTCTAGTAAGGTCTAGTAAGGTCTAGTAAGGTCTACTAAGGTCTAGTAGGGTCTAGTAAAGTCTAGTAAGGTCTTTTAAGGTCTAGTAAAGTCTATTAAGGTGTTGTAAGGTCTAGTAGGGTCCAGTAAGGTCTAGTAAGGTCTTTTAGGGTCTAGTAGGGTCAAGTAAGGTCTAGAAAGCTCTTTTAGTGTCTAGTAGGGTCTATTAGGGTCTATTAAAGTCTAGTAAGGTCTTGTCAAGTCTATTAAGGTCTATTATTTTGTTGTAAAGTCTAGTGGGGTCTAATTTGGTCTAGTTAAGTCTTTGAAGGTCTAGTAAAGTCTAGTAAGGTCTAGTAGGTTTTGGTAGGTTCTACTAGGGTCTAGTAAAGTCTTTTAAGATCTAGTAAGGTCTAGTAAGGTCTAGTAAGGTCTAGTAAAGTCTTGTAGAGTCTAGTAGGGTCTAGTAAAGTCTCTTAGGGTCTAGTGGGGTCTAGTAAAGCCTAGTAAGGTCTAATAGGGTCTAGTAAGGTCTAGTAAAGTCTTGAAGCGTCTAGTAAAATCTCCTAGTGTCCAGAGGGATCTAGTAAAGTCTATTAAGGTCTAGTGAGGTCTATTAAGGTCTAGTAAAGTCTAGTAAGGTCTAGTAAAGTCTAGTAAGGTCTAGTAAAGTCTAGTTGGGTCTAGTAAAGTCTATTACAGTCTAGTAAAGTCTTGTAGGGTCTAGTAGGGTCTAATATGGTCTATTAAAGTCTTTTAAGATCTAGTAAAGTCTGGTAAAGTTATGTAAGTTCTAGTAGGGTCTTGTAAAGTCTAACAGGGTCTAGTAAGGTCTAGTAAAGTTTTTTAAGGTCGATTAAGGTCTTGTAAGGTGTAGTAAAGTCTAGTAAGGTCTATTAAGCTCTAACAAGGTCTTTTAAGGTCTAGTAAGTTCTAGTAAAGTCTTGTAAGCTCTAATAAGGTATGTTAAGGTCTAGTAAGGTTTGTTAGTGTCTAATAAAATCTGTTAGCATCTTTTAAGGTCTAGAAAGGTTTAGTAAGGTCTATTAAGGTCTTTTAAGGTCTAGTACAGTATGTTAAGGACTGTTAAGGTCTGTTTAGGTTTTTTAAAGACTAGTTAGGTCTTTACAGGTCTAATAAGGTTTATTAAGTTCTAGTAAGCTCTACTAAGGTCTGTTAAGGTCTAGTAAGGTCTAGTAAAATCCAGTAAAGTCTAGTAATGTCTCGTAAGGTCTTTAAGGGTCTAATAAGGTCAAGTGAAGTCTACTAGGGTCTAGTAAGGTCTAGTAAGATCTAGTAGGGTCTAGTAAAGTCTATTATAGTCTAGTAGTGTCTAATAGGGTCTTGTAAGGTCTAGTAGGGTCTAGAAAAGTCTTGTAAAGTATATTAAGGACTAGTAAAGTTTAGTAAGGTCTAGTAAAGTCTAGTAAGGTCAAGTAAAGTCTAGTAAGATTTTATTAGATCTATTAGGGTCTAGTAGGGTCTAGAAAAGTCTAGTAGGGTCTAGTAAAGTCTAGTAACAACTAGTAAGGTCTAGTAAAATTTAGTAGGGTCTAGTAAGGTCTAGTAAAGTCTATTAAGGTGTATTAAGGTCTAGTAGGATCTTGTAAGGTCCAGTAAAGTCTTTTAAGGTCTAGTAAAGTCTAGTAAGGTCTAGTAATGTCTAGTAAAGTCTAGTAAAGTTTATTAAGGTCTAGTAGGGTCTAGTAAGGTCTAGTAAAGTTTTTTGAGATATTTTAAGGTCTTGTAAGGTCTAGTAAGGTTTTCTAAGGTCTGCTAAGGTCTAGTAAGGTTTAGTAACATCTAGTATGTTCTAGTAAGTTCTAGTAAAGTTTAATAAGGTCAAGTAAGGTCTAGTAAAGTCTAGTAGGGTCTTTTAAGCTCTAGTAAGGTTTTTTAAGGTCCAGTAGGGTTTAGTAAGGTTATTTAAGGTCTAGTAGGGTCTAGTAATGTCTAGTAAGGTTTAGTAAGGTCTATTAATGTCCAGTAAGGTCTAGTACTGTCTTGTAAAGTCTAGTAAAACAGCTTCCCAAAGTCACTGAAAACAGCTGCCATTAAGCCACTCCTAAAAAAAGAGAACTCTGGGTGCGTCTGTGTTAAACAACTACAGGCCGGTCTCAAATCTTCCTTTCATAGCTAAGATCATTGAGAAAGTTGTTTACAGTCAAGTCAGCAGTTTTTTGAATTCCAGTGGTTATTTTGACAAATTTCAGTCAGGCTTTCAACCTCACCACAGCACTGAAACGGCTCTCATAAAAGTGTTAAATGATCTACCGCTGAATACTGACTCGGGTAAAATATTGGTTCTGGTTTTACTGGATCTTAGTGCCGCCTTTGACACTGTAGATCATAGAATATTGCTGGATAGGTTGGAAAACTCAGTTGGACTTTCCGGAACAGTCTTTAATTGGTTTAGGTCCTATTTAGAAGACCGAAGTTGCTTCGTCACTATTGGCAGCTGTGAATCTGACAGGGTGGCTATGACATGTGGAATCCCCCAGGGATCAGTTCTCAGACCTCTTCTGTTCAATCTTTATATGCTGCCATTAGGCCAAATGCTACAGGCTAACAACATTGATTACCATAGTTATGCAGATGACACACAGATATATCTGGCTCTCTCACCAGATGTTACAGCCCAAAAGATTTACTGTGTCAGTGTCTGGAGAACATCGATAACTGGATGAGCCAGAATTTTTTACAGTTAAATAAGGACAAAACAGAGATTGTTGTGTTTGACAGCAAAGAGAAAAGGTCTAGTGTCAGTGAACACCTCAGTTCCCAGGCTCTAAAAACCAAAGACCAAGTCTGAAATCTTGGCGTTCTAATAGACTCAGATCTCACATTCACCAGCCATATAAAAACCATCACCAAAACGGCCTTCTACCATTTTAGAAACTATTAGGAGACCTACGGTAGCTGGTGAATGCACCCCGAGTTCCAAGCGAAGTAGGTCTTACAGAGCAAAGCAAACAGGGGCCTTAAGTGGCAGGAGGACTAATTAGGGCTGATCACCCGCAGCTGCGGAGCTGGCTATTTAAGCCAGCTCTGTGCAGCAGCGGGTGTCGCACCTTTTGTTTGTTTCTCGGCTTGCAGTGGCAGCTCGTCCACGTTTTTCTTAGGGTTTAGACGGTATCCCCTGGTGGCATCGCCATTCGGGTGTGTAGACTGTAAGGTCGAGGTAACGTCTTTATTTTGCCTTAGAATTAGCGTGGTGCGACGCCGTGCAGCCCTCGCGCTGCGTATTGGTTTCTCGGGTTTGCATTAGCGGTGCTGCTACACTACCAGCCATTCCGCTGGGAGCAGTATCCTCGCAACCACTGTTAACCAGTCAGTAATTGGATTCAGTTACCGCTGGGTGGCGACGCCGTTAAGCGTTCCCCGGTTCGAATCCGCACTGTGCCTGTCTAAACTAATTATTATATCTTACTCTTTTCAGATCGGCGAACTTCCTCAGCTGTGTGCCCCTGCGAAGTTTACGCCGATCGCGGACATTTCTAGCTTCCCGCTGTGCTGGAGCTAGTGGTATTCGGGAGAATTCCTCTTCCGCATTTCTACACGGTAGCGTCTTAAGCGCTCTGTCACTCTCAGCTACCCACGCTTTTATAGCGTGGCGACAACGCGCCTGTCTCGCACCAAGGAGATCAGGGTTCGCGTCCACCTTTGTCAATTATTTCTCTGTGTTGTTTTTCTTTGCCTGCAGCTTCAGCGGCACCATCGGACTTCCCAATTGGTTTTTATTTTCTTGTTTTTTCCCTTCTGTTTGTGTTCATTTTATATTATTAATAAAATATGATTTAATTTATTTTTCCGCATTTGAGTCCTCCTTTCTCCCACTTAACAGAAAGGTGCGACCACTCATGGACTCAACGGAACCCACACCCATCTATGACGTGCTGTGCCACCAAGGGGTGGCGCTAGGCAGGCATGAGTTAGCCCTCGATGAGTTGGCGCAGCGCGTAGCCGCGCTCGCCCAACGCGTGCCCACCTCGGGGGCCGCCCCGAATCCCGTTGCCCACTCTGGGGAGTCTGTTACCCGCGACACCCCTATCCCTCCTTCTGAGAGATATTCAGGGGAAGCTAAAAAGTGCCGCGGATTTCTCCTCCAATGCTTGCTGGCGTTCGAGCTGCAACCGTCTCGCTACCCCACAGAACGTTCAAGAGTGGCCTATATAATTTCCCTTCTCACCGGGAGGGCATTGGAATGGGCTACCGCACTTTGGGAGCAGAACGCCCCAGAATGTTCGTCGGGAAGCTCCTTTAAGGAGGCTTTAAAGGAGACATTTTTCCACCCTACAGGGGGTCGAGAGGCGGGTCCACGCCTACTCGAACTCACGCAAGGTAGTCGTTCAGTAGCGGACTAAGTCATAGAGTTTCGAACGCTAGCAGCAGAGTGTGTTTGAGATTAGGGGGCCCTTACCGCCATTTTCCATCGCGGCCTTTCCGGCAAGGTAAAGGACGAGCTGGCCACCAGAGACCCTCCTGCTACCCTTAAGGCTTTTTACACGCTGGCCACGTCTATTGACACCCGACTTCGCCAGCGAGCGCGGGAACGGGGTTCCTGTCCTCCGTTTGCTCGCTCGTCGGTCCCTCCTAGCTCCCCTCCGTCCAATCCCGAACCCGAACCCATGCCATTGGGTTCGACCCGACCTGACGCCCCTCAGGCATCAGGCTCCCCGACAGCCATTAAACTAGCGGGCCGCTCTCGAGCCAGGGAGTCGAGAGAGGGCCAGACTAGTATCCCTGATCAAGGCCTATTTTTATCGGCCCAATTGTCTTGGGGTTCGGGGAACACAAACCTCCAGGTTTGTGTAGATTCGGGAGCGGTGGAGAGCTTTATTGACATCAATCTGGTAAGCAGGCTGGGGATAGAGGTCCAACCGCTAACCAAGCCGGTCTCGGTCCATGCTGTTGATGGCCGAGCCGTAGCGGGCAGCCCGATTACCCATCGGACACAGCCTTTGATGCTGCGTCTGAAGGACCACGAGGAACGGATCACCTTTTTAGTGACTCACGTTCCTCACCTCCAGGTGGTCCTGGGGTTTTCGTGGCTGCAAAGACACAACCCCCAGATCGACTGGGCCACCGGGTCAATCTTCATTTGGGGAACACGGTGTAGAGATTCGTGCCTGCTTCAAGCCGGCACGAATCTCAACCCGCCAGTACCAAAAATGGAGACCCCGGATTTGGCCACAGTTCCTCCTGTGTACCATGATCTTCAGGAGGTTTTTAGCAAGTCCAGGGCGTGGGACTTGCCCCCCCACAGACCGTTCGACTGCGCCATAAACTTGTTGCCCGGCACTACCCCTCCTAGGGGGCGCCTTTTCTCGCTCTCCGGTCCGGAGAAGGTTGCCATGGAGGAGTACGTGCGCGAGGCGCTCAAACAGGGGTTCATTAGTCCTTCTTCCTCCCCGGCTGGGCCGGGGTTCTTTTTTGTTGGAAAGAAGGATGGTTCCTTGCGCCCCTGTGTCGATTATCGCGGTCTAAATGCCATTACGATCAAGGATCGGTACCCGCTGCCGCTGATGGCCACGGCTTTCGAAGCCCTTCAGCGAGCATCAATTTTTACAAAGCTCGACTTACGCAGCGCGTACAACCTGATTCGGATCAGGCAGGGGGACGAGTGGAAGACTGCGTTCATTACGCCCACTGGCCACTATGAGTACCTAGTGATGCCCTTTGGGTTAATGAATGCCCCCGCAGTCTTCCAGAGATTCATCAATGAGGTCCTACGGGAGACCCTTGATAAGTTCGTCTATGTCTATCTAGACGATATTCTTATTTTTAGCCGGTCCATCGATGAACACATAGGGCATGTCCGGCGAGTTCTCCAGCTCTTGCTCGAACACCACCTTTTCATCAAGCTGGAGAAATCCGTCTTTCACGCCCCTTCGGTTTCGTTCCTGGGGTTTATCGTGTCACAAGGCGCCCTACGCATGGACCCGGCTAAAATTAAAGCTGTGGAGAGCTGGCCGACTCCAAGTTCTGTTCGCCAAATGCAAAGGTTTTTGGGCGATTTATCAAGAACTTCAGCACAATTGCCGCGCCGCTAACAGCCCTTACTGGCAAGGGACCTTTTAAGTGGTCGGTGCAGGCCCAACAAGCCTTCGATAGACTGAAATCTCTCTTGACAACCGCTTCTGTTTTGCAGTTGCCTGACCCTGAGGAGCCATTCGTGGTCAAAGTGGATGCCTCTGAGGTTGGGGTAGGGGCAGTATTGTCCCAGAGAGTGGGGCCAGGAAAGAAGCTGCATCCGTGTGCCTTCTCTTCGCACCGCCTGACTTCGGCTGAGCGGAATTACCCGGTCGGAGACAGGGAACTTCTAGCCATTAAGTTGGCTTTAGAAGAGTGGCGACACTGGCTCGAGGGAGCCAAACATCCTTTTCTTGTATGGACTGATCACAAGAACTTGTCGTTCATCCAGCAAGTCAAAAGGATGAATTCACGTCAGGCACGGTGGTCCTTATTTTTCGGTAGGTTCCACTTTACACTGTCGTATAGACCGGGATCCAAGAACATTAAACCGGATGCCCTGTCTAGACAGTGGGAACCAACCAGGCCGGAGACCGAGCCTGATCCCGTGATTCCCTCGACCCAGATAGCTGCCCCAGTCACCTGGGGTATCTCAAAGGTCATACGGGACGTCCAAAGGGCCGAACTCGACCCCGGTGGGGGACCTCCTGACAGGCTGTATGTACCTACTACGGTACGGCGTCAGGTTTTTGAATGGGCTCATGCGTCTCCTTTTGCGGCGCACCCAGGTATGACTAAGTCCCTGGTTTTGCTGCGCCGAAGATTTTGGTGGCCGGGGATGGAGAATGAGGTACGTGACTTCGTCCGTGCCTGCACTGTGTGCGCTCAGAACAAGAGCCCCAGGGAGCGCCCACGTGGCCTTCTTCATCCGTTGCCAATACCTTCAAGACCGTGGTCCCATATAGCTCTAGATTTTGTGACAGGCTTGCCAAAGTCTAGAGGGTTCACGGCAGTGTTGGTAATTGTCGACCGGTTCACCAAGTCTTGCCTGTTTGTCCCTCTGCCCAAGCTACCATCCGCCATGGGCACTGCGCAGATCATCCTGCAACATGTGGTGAGAGCGCATGGGGTCCCATCAGACATTGTGTCTGATCGGGGCCCGCAGTTTGTGAGCCAGTGCTGGCGGGCCTTCTGCCAACTTATTGGCGCCAAGGCCAGCTTATCCTCGGGGTATCACCCCGAGTCGAATGGGCAGTCGGAAAGGCTTATCCAGGATCTGAGCAAAATGCTTAGGTGCCTGACGGCAGGGAATCCGGCCACGTGGTCGGATAAACTTTTGTGGGCTGAATTTGCTCACAATACCCTGCATCACTCGGCGATAGGAATGTCACCGTTTGAAGCTCAGTTCGGGTACCCTCCTCCGCTCTTTCCTGAGCAGGAGCAGCAAGTAGCGGTCCCGTCTGTACAGCTTCATGTCCGGCGCTGCCGCGCCGCCTGGCGTAAAGCAAGGCAGGCACTTGTGGCCACCCAGCGCTCCATGAAGCGCACTGCTGACCGCAGGCGGCAGCCGGCTCTCACCTTCCGGCCGGGCCAACGTGTCCTTGTGTCGACGAGGGATCTCCCCGTCAGAGGTGCCCCTCATAAGCTGGCACCCAGGTACATTGGTCCGTTTAAGGTGGTCAGGCGGATCAACCCGGTGACCTATAGGTTGGAGCTTCCTCCCAGGATGAAAGTGCATCCAACCTTTCACGTCTCCCAACTCTGACCATTTATGTGCGGGGGAGTTTCACCTCCCGCCCCTCGTATCATCCAGGGTGCCCCTGCCTTCACTGTCCGCCGCCTGCTGGATTGCAGGAAGGTTCAGCGTAGCACCCAATACTTGGTGGATTGGGAAGGCTACGGCCCTGAGGAACGTTCATGGGTACCGGCTCGGCAGATCCTGGACCCTGAACTGATCCGCGAGTTCCGCCGGAACCGTGCTGCGGGTCTTGGGACCTCAGGAGCTGTCCCTAGAGGGGGGGGGGGGGGGGGGGGGTTCTATTAGGAGATCTACGGTAGCTGGTGAATGCACCCCGAGTTCTCAGCGAAGTAGGTCTTACAGAGCAAAGCAAACAGGGGCCTTAAGTGGCAGGAGGACTAATTAGGGCTGATCACCCGCAGCTGCGGAGCTGGCTATTTAAGCCAGCTCTGTGCAGCAGCGGGTGTCGCACCTTTTGTTTGTTTCTCGGCTTGCAGTGGCAGCTCGTCCACGTTTTTCTTAGGGTTTAGACGGTATCCCCTGGTGGCATCGCCATTCGGGTGTGTAGACTGTAAGGTCGAGGTAACGTCTTTATTTTGCCTTAGAATTAGCGTGGTGCGACGCCGTGCAGCCCTCGCGCTGCGTATTGCTTTCTCGGGTTTGCATTAGCGGTGCTGCTACACTACCAGCCATTCCGCTGGGAGCAGTATCCTCGCAACCACTGTTAACCAGTCAGTAATTGGATTCAGTTACCGCTTGGTGGCGACGCCGTTAAGCGTTCGGCTCGTACGCTGTATTCCCTGGTTCGAATCCGCACTGTGCCTGTCTAAACTAATTATTATATCTTTCTCTTTTCAGATCGGCGAACTTCCTCAGCTGTGTGCCCCTGCGAAGTTTACGCCGATCGCGGACATTTCTAGCTTCCCGCTGTGCTGGAGCTAGTGGTATTCGGGAGAATTCCTCTTCCGCATTTCTACACGGTAGCATCTTAAGCGCTCTGTCACTCTCAGCTACCCGCGCTGTTATAGCGCGGCGACAACGCGCCCGTCTCGCACCGAGGAGATCAGGGTTCGCGTCCACCTTTGTCAATTATTTCTCTGTGTTGTTTTTCTTTGCCTGCAGCTTCAGCGGCACCATCGGACTTCCCGATTGGTTTTTATTTTCTCGTTTTTTCCCTTCTGTTTGTGTTCATTTTATATTATAAATAAAATTTTATTTAATTTATTTTTCCGCATTTGAGTCCTTCTTTCTCCCACGTAACAGAAACATAGCCAAAATCAAGGGTTTAGTGTGCCAACAAGACCTAGAGAAGCTGATCCATGCTTTTATCTCCAGTAGGGTGGACTATTGTAATGGTCTCTTAACTGGACTTCCCAAAAAGACCATTAAACAGTTACAGCTCATTCAGAACGCTGCTGCTAGAGTTTTAACTAAGACGAAGAGAACTGAGCACATCATATATGTGGCTGCATATAACTGGAACAGACTGTCAGGAGATATTAGATGTTCCGCAAATGTAGAAATCTTTAAATCCAGGTTAAAAACTTTTCTTTTTTTCTTGTGCTTATGATTGAGCTCGAAATTTTAGCTATTACCCTCATTTTACCATATTTCTTTTAGTTTTTACAATTAATCCTGTATAATAACGTGTACAGTATCTCTCCTGTTTTAATTTCATATTCCCTAAATTGTAGTGTATATTTTAATATATTTTCTTTTATTTTTTCATGTTCTTAATTTTTTATCTCTCTTGTTTGAATTTCATGTTCTCTTAATTGTAACTAAATGTTTGCAAGAAGTCTTTCTGAGGTTCTAGATCTATGAATGTTTTAATGCTTTTAATGATTTTTTTTCCTTATGTAAAGCACTTTGAATTGCCACTGTGTATGAAAGGTGCTATACAAATAAACTTGCCTTGCCTAGTAAGGTCTAGTAGTGTCTACTAGGGTCTAGTAGGGTCTATTAAGGTCTAGTGGGGTCTAGTAGGTTCTAGTAAGGTCTTGTAAAGTATATTAAGGCCTAGTAAAGTTTACTAAGGTCTAGTAAAGTCTAGTAAGGTCTAGTGAAGTCTAGTAAGGTTTTTATGTCCATTAGGGTCTTTTAAAGTCTAGTAAGGGCCGCTCAGGTGGCGCAGCAGTAAAAACACGCGCTGCAACCAGAGCTGGAATTCGAAGGAGTGTCGTTTCGAATCCAGCTCTGCCTTCACCGGTCGAAAGGCTGGGCGGCTATATGAACAACGATTGGCCTGTTGTTCAGGTGGGGGGCGGGACTTTAGACCGGAGGGGATACTCTCTCAGGAATGGGGCGGTAGCGCCCTCTGCTGGCTGGTTGGGGGCGCCTGCATGGAGACGGGAGGGGGTGCGGCGGAGTGTGTGATCCTCCGTGCGCAGTACTCTGACGCGCTCCACTCGTCAAGTGTGGGTGATAAGTCGGTCGATTGGCTGTGCACGTATCGGAGGAGGCGTGGAACGGCCTCGTCAGCCCCCAATCAGGAGCAGGGACCAACATAATGAGAGATTGACGTGAGAAATGAGAAATTGGATGCCCTAAATTATAAAAAAAAAAAAAAAAAAAAAGTCTAGTAAGGTCTTAAGGTCTATTAGGGTCTAGTAAGGTCTAGTAAGGTCTTGTAGCATCTAGTAGGGTCTATTAGGGTCTATTAAAGTCTAGTAAGGTCTAGTCAAGTCTATTAAGGTCTATTAATTTGTTGTAAAGCCTAGTAGTGTCTAATTTGGTCTAGTCAAGTCTATTAAGGTGTAGTAAGGTCTAGTAGGGTCTTGTAAGGTCTATTAAAGTCTAGTAAGGTCTAGTCAAGTCTATTAAGGTCTATTAATTTCTTGTAAAGTCTAGTAGGGTCTAATCTGGTCTAGTAAGATCTAGTCAAGTCTATTAAGGTCTAGTAAAGTCTAATAAGGTCTAGTAAGGTCTAGTCAAGTCTACTAAGGTCTAGTAAAGTCTAGTAAGGTCTAGTAGGGTCTAGTAAGCTCTATTAATTTCTTGTAAAGTCTAGTAGGGTCTAATTGGGTCTAGTAAGGTCTAGTCAAGTCTATTAAGGTCTAGTAAAGTCTAGTAAGGTCTTGTAAGGTCTAGTCAAGTCTATTAAGGTCTAGTAAAGTCTATTAATGTCTAGTAAGGTCTAGTAAGGTCTAGTCATGTCTATTAAGGTCTAGTAAAGTCTAGTAATGTCTAGTAGGGTCTAGTAAAGTTTAGTAAGGTCTATTAATTTCTTGTAAAGTCTAGTAGGGTCTAATTGGGTCTAGTAAGGTCTAGTCAAGTCTATTAAAGTCTAGTAAAGTCTAGTAAGGTCTAGTCAAGTCTTAAGTTCTAGTAAAGTCTTGTAAGGTCTAGTAGGGTCTAGTAAAGTCTATTAAGGTCTAGTAGGGTGTAGTAAGGTCTAGTAAAGTGTTGTAAGGTCCAGTAAAGTCTAGTAAGGTCTATTAAGTTCTTGTAAAGTCTTGTAGGGTCTAATAGGGTCTAGTCGGGTCTAGTAAAGTCTATTAAGGTTTATTAAAGTCTATTAAGGTATAATATGGTCTAGTAAAGTCTAGAAAGTTCTAGTAGGGTCTTTTAATGTCTAATAGGGTCTAGTGGGGTCTAGTAAGGTCTAGTAAGGTCTAGTAAAGTTTAGTACGGTCTATTAAAATATTGTAAGGTCTAGTAAAGTCTAATAGGTTCTAGTAAGGTCTAGTAAAGTCTAATAAGGTCTAAAAGGGTCTAGTAAGGTCTTGTAAGCTCTAGTAAAGTTTTTAAGGTCTAGTAGGGTCTAGTAAGGTCTAATAAGGTTTAGTAAAGTCTAGTAGTGTTCTATTAGGGTTCTAGTAATGTCTAGTAAGGTCTTACTAGGTTCTAGTGAGATCTAGTAGGTCTAGTAAAGTCTAGTAAGGTCTGGTAAGGTCTAGTAATGTCTAGTAAGGCCTAGTAAAGTCTAGTAGAGTAGTAGGTCTAGTAATGTCTAGTAAGGTCTAGTACGGTCTAGTAGGGTCTAGTAGGGTCTAGTAAGGTCTTGTAAAGTATATTAAGGCCTAGTAAAGTTTACTAAGGTCTAGTAAAGTCTTGTAAGGTCTAGTAAAGTCTAGTAAGGTGTTGTTGGGTCCATTAGGGTCTTGCAAAGTCTAGTATGGTCTAGTAGGGTGTAGTAAAATCTATTAAGGTGTAGTAGGATCTTTTAGGGTCTACTAGGGTCTACATAGGTCTAGTAAGGTCTATTAGGGTCTAGTAAAGTCTAGTAGGGTTTAGTTTGGTCTAGTAAGGTTTAGTAAAGTCTATTAAGGTGTAGTAAGGTCTAGTAAGGTCTAGTAGGGTCTAGTAAGGTCTTGTAAAGTCTAGTAATGTCTAGTAAAGTCTCGCTGGGTCTATTAAGGTCTTGTAAAATCTAGTACGGTCTTGTAAGGTTTTCTAAAGTCTATCAAAGTCTAGTAAGGTCTAGTATGGTCTAGTAAAGTCAATTAAGGTCTAGTAAGGTCTAATAGGGTCTAGTAAGGTCTGGTAAAGTCTAATAAGTTCTATTTGGTTCTAGTAAAGTCTAGTAGGGTCTTGTAAGGTCTTGTTTGGGCTTGTAAAGTATAGTAAGGTTAAGCAATGTCTAGTAGGGTCTAGTAAGGTCTAGTAAAGTCTAGTAGGGTCTAGTAGGGTCTAAGAAGGTCTAGTAAGGTCTTGTAAAGTCTAGTAAGGTGTAGTAGCGTCTAGTAGCGTCTAGTAGCGTCTAGTAGCGTCTAGTAGCGTCTAGTAGGGTCTAGTGATGTCTAGTAATGTCTAGTAGGTTTTAGTAAGTTCTTGGAAGATCTAGTAAGGTCTAATAGGTTCTAGTAAGGTATAGTAATGTCTAGTAAGGTATTGTAGGTTTTATTAGTACACAACATACATGAAAAAAGAGAATAGAAAAACTGTGCCAAAAGGAAAATAAATAAATCAAAAACAATTAATGCACTTTGGGATTATAACAGCTGGTTCAGTCCCCTGTTAACAATTCCTTTTAAGGTCACTTGACTCTATAGCAGTCAGGTTTAGTGTTGGTACACATACACAGTACACATAGAACTCACAATATAACAACATCCCTTCTACCGGTAGATATATTCTGACATGGATATCCCATACTTAACCTCTCTTTGTTTCTACTTTACAGATCCCTGGCTGCTACCCTCCCCCTTTCTACTCTATGGCCGTGGGTTCTCTCGGCCAATATAAGGGAAGGCGCCGGCTCTTCTCCTAAGGATATGTATAGTAGACCACCTAAGGTAAGTAGCTTAATTGTGCACATTCACATACAAACATCACCTAGGTTTTACCATTACTTAAATTACATACTCATTAACCCTTTATTGACCCAGTGTCCATTCAGAGTCTTGGCGATGACCTCTGACCTCATCACAGTATACAATAATCATTTTTTAAAATTATTTTTACTGTACTTTAGTCTTATAATGTTCTATGACTTGCTCTATAACACATCTTGAGGAGTATTCCTTATGACATTTGCTTTTGCTCTTTTTGGAATTGTAGTAAGCTGTAAATTCTGTTCAGTAAGTGGATCGCCATGCAAAAAAAAATGGGAGTTGGCATAAGATGGCTAGGGTGCTACTACAACGGAGCCTTCTTTTTCCTGGAGGAAACAAATAAAGAAGGGCTCTTTTTTAGCTTGAAATCCTGATTTCTAGAATCACCACTTGTCTCTCTGAGCCAAAACTTGCTTTAGTGAACACAAAGCATTTGCTAACAACATTTTTACATTCACACCCCTCCCTCTCCATTGTGTTAACATATAATGGAATTTACATAGAAAGAGAGAACCAACGTGTGGTTATAGGTTTACAGTGGTATAGTCTGCACAAAGCCTGACAATAACACTTCAAAAGTATGCCATAATCTTTGGTTTTGACACAGAATCAGTGAAGGAGTTGGAAGCGCTGGTGTTAAAACAATTGGACATTTGTTTTCTGTTTACATTACAAAATTTGGGCCAGGGTTTCACAGTTTCATAAATCTAAGCCACCTAATTTTTTGGCAAAACAATTCACAGTTGAATGTGGAAGCATAGTCAGTTCTTGGTGCTGGTTTTGAGCTTCTGCAGAGATAAATCCAGCTAATCTTGTTGGAGCTATCATAGTCATCATAAAGAAAGCTTTAGCTAGCTTAGTAATTGCTCCTGGCTAAACATTGGCTCAGTTTCATATTTTAAGCTGATCTGTCACTTACACAAACCACCTTGATTAAACTACTTGGAAACTTTTTTGCACATTGGTGTTGCATATTGCAGTCTTTATCAGAAGTAAAGCAGCTGTAAGGACATTAGCATACACGCTGTGAGACAGACCACTTCTGCTGTTTTACGGCCCGTTTTCTAGCTTCTCCCAAATTTATTCCCAATTCATTATGCATAATCCCAAGACAGAGAGATTTGCTCTCAAAATAGTTTGCCACCATTATTTTGTCGCTTGTATATTGTATACATTATCAAATGTTTAACTACTTAATCTACAAAACAAAGCCAGTAACTGTTTTGTCCTAAACAGGGTCAGGATCCTGATTATGAATGATTCCAGGGTTCTATTCTGAAACCACTAGGTGCAGGGCAAAACACATCAGACAGTGTAAATCATTCACAGGCAATGAAATTCAGTTACACTATCCCACTTACTCTACTACCTACAGATAATTGTGATGTAGAAATTAGACTTTAAACACTGATGGAGACCAAAGTTTGATTGAAAGATGCATTTTGTGTTTGTGTTGTCTTTATCTAAAATAAATTAAAAGATCTGAAACATTTAAATGTGACAAATCAGCAAAAATAGAAGGAAATGGGTAAGTGGCAAATACTTTTTTCACAGCACTGAGGATCCAAACATCAAAATTTGGTAACAATAACTTAAGAAGGGTTTAATGTTCTTCAATGGTCAGGACCCCCACAGGACCACTACAGGTCAGGTATTATTTAGGTGGTGGATCATTCTCAGCACTGCAGTGACACTGACACGGTGGTGGTGTGTTAGTGTGTGTTGTGCTGGTATAAGTGGATAAGACACAGCAGCGCTGCTGGAGTTTTTCCACTCTATTAGACACTCCTACCTAGTTTGTTCACCTTGTAGATGTAAAGTCAGAGACGATCGCTCATCTTCAAATCAAATCAAGGTTTATTTGTCACATACATGGTCATACACAGTACAACTGGCAGTGAAATGCTTTAGTGACTGCTCCGCCACAGTAATTACAAAAACTACAAAATAGTTAAAAATATATATTATAAAAAAAAATATAGAATGTTTTTAAAAGTAAGAATCTAGAAACATTAGAACAATTAACAATATAATTAAAAAGAGCAATTTAAAGTAAAGTGAACATTAGAAGAATTAACAATATAATTACAAAGGGCAATTTAAAGTGAACAAGTGTGTAAGGTAAAGTGACAAGTAGTGCAGAACATAATGCTACATAATGCTATACAGATGTGATAAATAATAAATACACAAATACTAATCTATACATATACATACATATACATATAAAACAGTATACACGCATATACTTATATACACATACATATGTCCACATATATACACATACATATACATATACATTAGATTGTGCAAGTTGTGTAAATTGGTCCTAAATGCTATTTTCGTTGAGGACTCGAATAGCTTGTGGGAAAAAGCTCCTCCTCATCCTCTCCGTTTTGGCTTTTAGAGCACAAAAACGCTTCCCAGACCGTAACAAAGAAAACAGTCCATTACTGGGATGACTGGGGTCCTTTACTATCCTCCTGGCCCTTGTCCAGCACCGTTTCCTGTATATGGACTGCAGGTCAGGAAGCTCAGTCCGGATTATGCGTTCAGCTGAACGCACCACCCTCTGTAGAGCCTGCCTATCCTGCTTGGTGCTGTTTCCGAACCAGGTTGTGATGTTTCCCATTATGATGGATTCAATGGTGCAGGTGTAGAAGTTACGAAGCACATTGGATGGTAGTTTTAAGTCCCTTAAGCATCTGAGGTGATAAAGACGCTGACGGGCCTTCTTTGCCAGCGCAGTGGTGTGGCAAGACCATGACAGGTCCTCAGAGATGTGAACTCCAAGGTACTTGAAATTGTCTACTCTTTCCACTGCGGTGCCACTGATCATAACGGGGTGATAGTTCCTCTCCTGCTTTATGCTGCAGTCCACTATCAGCTCCTTTGTCTTGCTGACGTTAAGGAGGAGATTGTTGTCCTGGCACCAGTCCTCCAGGTGTTTAATCTCCTCTAGGTAGGCCCTCTCATCATTGTTAGAGATCAGGCCCACCACAACCGTGTCGTCAGCAAACTTGACAATGGTGGTAGAGCTGGAAGTGGCCACACAGTCATATGTGTAGAGTGAATACAGCAGGGGGCTCAGGACACAGCCCTGGGGGGCGCCAGTGCTAAGGGTGAGTGTGGGTGAGATGTGTTTTCCTACCCGCACAGCTTGTGGTCTGTCCGTCAAAAAGTTAGAGATCCAGTGACACAAGGATGGATGAAGCCCCAGGTTCTCCAACTTGATGGTTAGTTTAGAGGGGATAATCGTGTTAAATGCTGAGCTGTAGTCAACAAACAGCATTTTAACATAATTACCCCTCCCAGCGTCCAGGTGTGATAATGTGGTGTAAAGGAGGTAGGTGATGGCATCGTCTGTGGAACGGTTGTGGCGGTATGCAAACTGTAAAAGGTCCATAGAGTCCGGAAGTGATGAGGTGATGAAGTCTCTGATGATCTTCTCGAAGCACTTCATCACGACTGATGTCAGGGCCACTGGGCGAAAGTCATTGAGGCAGGCTGGCTGGTTCTTCTTCGGGACTGGAACGATGACGGACTGTTTGAAGCACGCTGGTACGATGCACTGGGTCAGGGATAGGTTGAAGATCACCGTGAACACCGGTGCTAGCTGGTCCGCGCAGGCTTTGATGACTCGGCCGGCAATCCCGTCCGGTCCTGCTGCTTTCCTGGTGTTCACTCTCCTGAAGGCTCTCCGTACATCTCTCCCTGATGATGGGGGGTCTCTGCGTTCCGACGAGCTCCGTCTGCATGCTGGTCACGCCGGTAGGGCTGATAGCATCGTTAGCGCTGTTAGCGTTGCCGGCTGCAGCCTGGAAGCGAGCGTAGAAAGTGTTCAGCTCGGTTGCCAGAGACGCGTCCGCACTCACCAGTCTGGAGGGTGGGCTTCTGTAGTCCGTGATGGTTCGTAGTCCCTGCCACAGGGTTCTAGAGTCACTCTGCTTGAACTGTGTCTCTATTTTCTCCCCGTAGCGCCGCTTCGCCTCTTTCACCGCTCGGCGTACTCCGTAAGACGCAGCTTTATATTCCTCCATGTTACCGCTGATGAGCCCCGCATTGTAGGCAGCGGTGCAAGAGTTCAGGGCGTCGCGGACGGTTTTATCCACCCACGGCTTCTTTTGCTTTTGTTGTTTGAGTCTTTTGCTTTTGTTCTTTTGTCTTTTGCTGCTGTTTGAGTTGGTCATCTTTGAGATCTTCATCAGTGGTCACAGAGCGCTGCCCACGGGGCGCTGTTGGCTGGATATTTTTGGTTGGTGGACTATTCTCAGTCTAGCAGTGACAGTGAGGTGTTTAAAAACTCCATCAGCGCTGCTGTGTCTTATCCACTCATACCAGCACAACACACACTAACACACCACCACCATGTCAGTGTCACTGCAGTGCTGAGAATCATCCACCACCCAAATAATACCTGCTCTGTAGTGGTCCTGGGAGAGTCCTCACCATTGAAGAAAAGCATCAAAGTGGGCTAACAAAGCATGCAGAGAAACAGATGGACTACAGTCAGTAATTGTAGAACTATAAAGTGCTTCTATATGGTAAGTGGAGCTGATAAAATGGACAGTGAGTGTAGAAACAAGGAGGTGGTTTTAATGTTATGGCTGATAGGTGTATATCATTAATTATAGTTTAAAGTAATTTTAACATCCCTAAAAACCGGTATTGGAGGTTATGTTGTTATATTGTCACATTTAAACACCAGCAAAGTTTCTAACACAGCTTCTACAAAAGCCAGGTCACATGATAACAAGGTTTCTCCTCCTGTCTATAGGTATTTTTCTCAGTGGTTTGGGTATAAGACAGGATTATCTTCATGATTCCACTTGTATAATAATGCACTTGCAGTTCTGCAAATGTTGCAAACAACAAGGTTGTTGTTAGGTTACATTTTAAGCTAAGTATGTTGTAATTACAGTATCTCACAAAAGTGAGTACACCCCTCACATTTCTGCAAATATTTCATTATATCTGTTCATGGGACAACACTATAGAAATGAAACTTGGATATAACTTAGAGTAGTCAGTGTACAGCTTGTATAGCAGTGTACGTAGATTTACTGTCTTCTGAAAACAACTCAACACACAGCCATTAATGTTTAAATGACTGGCAACATAGGTGAGTACACCCCACAGTGAACATGTCCAAATTGTGCCCAAAGTGTCAATATTTGTGTGACCACCATTATTATCTAGCACTGCCTTAACCCTCCTGGGCATGGAATTCACCAGAGCTGCACAGGTTGCTACTGGAATCCTCTTCCACCACTCCATGATGACATCACAGAGCTGGTGGATGTTAGACACCTTGTGCTCCTCCACTTTCCACTTGAGGATGCCCCACAGGTGCTCAATTGGGTTTAGTCCATCGCCTTTACCTTCAGCAAGGCAGTTGTCATCTTGGAGGTGTGTTTGGGGTCGTTATCGTGTTGGTAAATTGCCATGCGGCCCAGTTTCCGATCATGCTCTGTTTCAGAATGTCACAGTACATGTTGGAATTCATGTTTCCCTCAATGAACCGCAGCTCTCCAGTGTCGACAACACTCATGCAGCCCAAGACCATGATGCTACCACCACCATGCTTGACTGTAGACAAGAGACAGTTGTCTTTGAGACACGTGTCTATTTTTTAAAGCCAACCTCTGGATATGACGCTGAACATGTGGACTCAACTTCTTTGGTCGACCCTGATGAAGGCTGTTTCGAGTGGAACCTGTCCTGGAAAACCGCTGTATGACCTTGGCCACTGTGCTGTAGCTCAGTTTCAGGGTGTTGGCAATCTTCTTATAGCCTAGGCCATCTTTGTGGAGAGCAACAATTCTATTTCTCACATCCTCAGAGAGTTCTTTGCCATGAGGTGCCATGTTGAATATCCAGTGGCCAGTATGAGAGAATTGTACCCAAAACACCAAATTTAACAGCCCTGCTCCCCATTCACACCTGGGACCTTGACACATGCACATGACACCAGGGAGGGACAACGACACATTTGGGCACAATTTGGACATGTTCACTGTGGGGTGTACTCACTTATGTTGCCAGCTATTTAGACATTAATGGCTGTGTGTTGAGTTATTTTCAGAAGACAGTAAATCTATACTGCTATACAAGCTGTACACTGACTACTCTAAGTTATATCCAAGTTTTATTTCTATAGTGTTGTCCCATGAACAGATATAATGAAATATTTGCAGAAATGTGAGGGGTGTACTCACTTTTGCGAGATACTGTAAATCCATTTCTGCATTTCAGGCCAACAACACATTACAAAAAAAAGTTGTGATAGGTGTTTAACTTCAAATATTTCCCTAGAGTTAAATATATGTCTATTATAAATACTGCTTTTGTACTATTACAATCACCTGTTGACATCACATGTTTGAAATCACACCATTTATTTTCATAGTCCAAAATTGCCACTGCTTAAACTTTCTGTACAATGTATTGCAGGACTGAAATGCAGGAATGGATGTATATTAACAAATGAAATAAAGTTTACCAGACAAAATATGACATTTATGGTTTATTCTATCTGAAATGAAATAAAAGTGAAAGCAAAATGATAAAAATTATTTTTTGTGTCTTTATATAGTCCTGAACTTTGGGGTTGTATATTCCAAAGCATCAATCGTTTATTTGTTCACATTAAACACCCTTACAATGTGGGAAGAACTGAGTTATACTGAGAGAGAGAAAAAAACACAAGAAAACAGAAGGAGACTGCAAGCAACAATCCAACCCAGAGCACTAAAACTGTGCAGCACAAACACTTTATTTAAACCCTTGTAGCAGTAAAGAGGGACTAACGCCATATAAAAGTTAAAATTGTGTCCATTAAATGTATTTAGTAGTATTTTTTCAGTGTAGCAGTAGTGGTAGTAGTACTAGGAGTGGTAGTAGTTAGAAGAATAGTAGTGGCAGCAGCAGCAGCAGTAGTAGTACTTGTTGTGTTAATGATAATAGTAGTACTAGGAGTGGTAGTAGTTAGAAGAATAGTAGTGGCAGCAGCAGCAGTAGTAGTACTTGTGTTAATGATAATAGTAGTAGTAGTAATAGTAGTAGTTGTGGTGATAGTTATAATAATAGCAGCAGTAAGAGTATTAATAGTAATTAAGTTGTGATATTAACTATAGTATATAGTTGTAGAAGTTGTAGTGGTGATAGCAGTAATAATAGAAGTTATAGCGGTTACAGGCATAATGATATTTTTGTTATGGTGGCAGTAGAGTAGTAAAAGTGTTTGTAGGAGTATTAATAGTTGTTGTAGTAGTAGTTGTTAAGCCTATTTACCCATAAGATTTTGTGTAATGTCAATCAAAGGCCCCACTAAACTCTAACTCATCTGAGACCTTAGACCTCCTAGTGTAACATGGTAATGGTAAACCACATCTGTACTCTACCAACACAACCAAATTGAAAGAACAACAAAATGACTGCAGGTATAATAACAGAAGATGGAACCCTCAGGTTGGAAGGCACTCAGCAAAAATGAAAAAGGTTCATCAAGACATTATCAGGGTCTGCAGAATTTTCCTCCTTCCACCACAGTCTGGGAGGTTCTTGACTGTTCCATAAGTAGCAAACTTCTTGATAATTTTTTAAACTGTTGAAGATGGGATGCCAAGGTCTTTGAAGATAGTCATGTACCTTTAGACTGCTTGTGCTTGGTGATAATAGCATTTCTGGTCTGCTCAGACAGCTGTCTTGTCTCTGCCATTGTGAACAAGGAACAGAGAATAAAACTGGTAGTTATGTACGTACTCCGACGTAACAAACATTTAACAATATACCAGGAATGAAGGAAGGAAACCTGTGTCATACAACGTTTGATAGCTCAGTGGTTAAGGTACTGGACTAGTAAACAGAAGGTTGCCGGTTCAAGCCCCACCACCACCAAGTTGCCACTGTTGGGTCCCTGAGCAAGGCACTTAACCCTCAATTGCTCATCGTGTTCCGCTCATTGTGTAAGTCACTTTGGATAAAAGCGTCTGCTAAATGCTGAAAATGTAAATGTAAACGTTTACACTCAGTAGCCTCTATACATTCAGTTTCTTAGGTACACCTTGCATTTCCACTGCACTCACTGTATTAGAACCCTATGTACAAACTACATGCTCATATGTGCAAAAGTGCATGCACAAACCCTGTAGAATCTCCACTCACTGGACACTTGAGTGATTGGACACTGTGTTTAAAAACTCCATCAGCGCTGCTGTGTCTTATCCACTCATACCAGCACAACACACACTAACACACCACCACCATGTCAGTGTCACTGCAGTGCTGAGAATGATCCACCACCCAAATAATACCTGCTCTGTAGTGGTCCTGTGGGGGTCCTCACCATTGAAGAAAAGCATCAAAGTGGGCTAACAAAGCATGCAGAGAAACAGATGGACTACAGTCAGTAATTGTAGAACTACAAAGTGCTTCTATATGGTAAGTGGAGCTGATAAAATGGACAGTGAGTGTAGAAACAAGGAGGTGGTTTTAATGTTATGGCTGATAGGTGTATATCATTAATTATAGTTTAAAGTAATTTTAACATTCCTAAAAACCGGTATTGGAGGTTATGTTGTTATATTGTCACATTTAAACACCAGCAAAGTTTCTAACACAGCTTCTACAAAAGCCAGGTCACATGATAACAAGGTTTCTCCTCCTGTCTATAGGTGTTTTTCTCAGTGGTTTGGGTATAAGACAGGATTATCTTCATGATTCCACTTGTATAATAATGCACTTGCAGTTCTGCAAATGTTGCAAACAACAAGGTTGTTGTTAGGTTACATTTTAAGCTAAGTATGTTGTAATTACAGTATCTCACAAAAGTGAGTACACCCCTCACATTTCTGCAAATATTTCATTATATCTGTTCATGGGACAACACTATAGAAATGAAACTTGGATATAACTTAGAGTAGTCAGTGTACAGCTTGTATAGTAGTGTACGTAGATTTACTGTCTTCTGAAAACAACTCAACACACAGCCATTAATGTTTAAATGACTGGGCACAATTTGGACATGTTCACTGTGAGGTGTACTCACCTATGTTGCCAAAGTGTCAATATTTGTGTGACCACCATTATTATCTAGCACTGCCTTAACCCTCCTGGGCATGGAATTCACCAGAGCTGCACAGGTTGCTACTGGAATCCTCTTCCACCACTCCATGATGACATCACAGAGCTGGTGGATGTTAGACACCTTGAACTCCTCCACTTTCCACTTGAGGATGCCCCACAGGTGCTCAATTGGATTTAGTCCATCGCCTTTACCTTCAGCAAGGCAGTTGTCATCTTGGAGGTGTGTTTGGGGTCGTTATCGTGTTGGTAAACTGCCATGCGGCCCAGTTTCCGAAGGGAGGGGATCATGCTCTGTTTCAGAATGTCACAGTACATGTTGGAATTCATGTTTCCCTCAATGAACCGCAGCTCCCCAGTGCCAGCAACACTCATGCAGCCCAAGACCATGATGCTACCACCACCATGCTTGACTGTAGGCAAGAGACAGTTGTCTTCGAGACACGTGTCTATTTTTTAAAGCCAACCTCTGGATATGACGCTAAACACATGGACTCAACTTCTCAAGGTACTGGACTAGTAAACAGAAGGTTGCCGGTTCAAGCCCCACCACCACCAAGTTGCCACTGTTGGGTCCCTGAGCAAGGCACTTAACCCTCAATTGCTCATCGTGTTCCGCTCATTGTGTAAGTCGCTTTGGATAAAAGCGTCTGCTAAATGCTGAAAATGTAAATGTAAACGTTTACACTCAGTAGCCTCTATACATTCAGTTTCTTAGGTACACTTTGCATTTCCACTGCACTCGCTGTATTGGAACCCTTATGTACAAACTACATGCTCATATGTGCAAAAGTGCATGCACAAACCCTGTAGAATCTACACTCACTGGACACTTGAGTGACTGGACACTTGAGTGAATTGAATATGTAAAATTGTCCATGACTGTGTTTGACAATACATTTGTGAACTGATAAATCTTGTGTAACGAATAACTACCGTTTCTGTCATGAATGTAACCAAGGAGTGTAAAACATGATGTTAAAATCGTAATAAATAAATAAAATAAATAAAAGCAAACTGACACAGGTCAAGAACTTCAGATTGTGATCACATTAAACATGTGTAAATGAGTAAAAAAAAAAGATAATCTAGACGATGGTCTGTCAGGGATCTCTGATCTGATTTTCAGAAGACAGGAGTATAGTCAGATTGGTAATGTGGATTGTGTTTATTTGGAGATACCACTTGCATTTTTCCCTCACCACACACTCTTTGCCTTGACACGGATAGCAAAATCTGGTCTACTGCACAAGAGCAAGAACAAACACAGTGTTAGTATGAATTTTGCTCTTTTTAACCTTTATTATTATAATGCAAGATTTATTTATTTTAATTATTTTCTACAGAAATTAAGTGATTAGTAATGTAAAAGCCCCATCTAGACTGTCCCTCTGTGGAAATTACATTTTTAATTGGTAAAAGGCAGACTTTACGTTTCAGGGCTAAATCTAAGTAAAATTAACACAATTCATTTAAATTGGCAGTGAATGCAACTTGTTTAGGTTTGATCAATTTTATTACACTCTGAGCATAGCATCATCAAGCCAAAGTGCAAATATGTAGGAGTGGCTTTCTCCATCCTTTATCTCTCACTCCCTTTTCTCTCAGTGTGTGGGAGGTTCTTTGCAGTTCAAATCAATAGCTTTTCTCTCTCACCAGACACACTGCTCTGCCACAGGTTCTAAAATTATGTCTACACGGCCCTAAGAGATAATCATGAGATGATGAAATACACAAGAGCAAGAACAAACACAGTGGTAGTATGAATTTTGGTCTTTTAAAGAACTTAATTTTAACCTTTATCGCTTTAATGCAGTTTTTATTTACTTTTATTATTTTCTACAGAAATTAGATTATCAGTGAAGTAAAAGCCCTCACTACACTGTCCAGCTGTGGAAATAGTCCACCCTAGGAGCACTACTAAACAGATAATTATTTAGGTGGTGGCCCACAGCATAACACGATCAAATATGAATGTAAATGCCGGTATAATTGTACAAGGTACACCTGTGCTGCTGAAATGTAATCACCTGAATGTCACAGCTTGATAGAGAATAGTCCACTAACCAAAACTCTTCAACCAACAT
Source organism: Trichomycterus rosablanca (assembly GCF_030014385.1). Classification (NCBI taxonomy): domain Eukaryota; kingdom Metazoa; phylum Chordata; class Actinopteri; order Siluriformes; family Trichomycteridae; genus Trichomycterus; species Trichomycterus rosablanca. The sequence continues at coordinate 21,227,651 of NC_085998.1, read as the reverse complement.
GTCCCATGGTCAGAACCTAGCACTCATGAAGGACCAGCAGTGGATTAACAAATTTAAAAAGAGGTATGCAATTATTGTAGAATGAAAAAACACTTAGTGGTGATATTATCATAATTCATATTATCATAGGAAAGACTGTTACACAAACTTGTTCAATGTACATTGAATGCTAACTCCCTAGTTGTTTACGTTTTTTTTTTACTGTAAATTGAGACTGTTTATAGAAGAATTTGTACTATAACGACACCTAGTGGTCAAATACAGTCATGCAGAAAGCTCACAGCCGTCAATAAAAAGCCAAAACCAAAGTGAAAGGAGCTATGAGTAGGGTAAACTGTGTAGCTGTAACTGTGTGTGTTCTGTATTTCGGCTCTCTATCTTACGGTGGCCGAGAAGTGCAAAACAAATTTACATTTCAGAAAACAAAATTACAAAAAAAACAAAAACAAATTTACAACGAAAGCAAAACAAATGTACAAGTGCTTGGGTACCCAGTGTTTGTAAATTTGTTTTGGCATATGTAAAAGTGTTTCAGCACTTGTAAATTTGTTTTCGGCATATGTAATTTTGTTTTCTAAAATGTAAATTTGTTTTGCACTTCTCGGCCGCACATTTCTGACGGAAAGGGTAGGTACAATAAACCGGAAGTGCGTGTTGCTTACCTGCTGTCAATCAAACTGTTTCTCAGCGGTAAAGTGAACGGAGTTTGTGATGGTGACGATAAACAAGGTTTTGTCTAGTTTGTGGAAATCATTTTATCCAGTTGACCCGCTATTGTTTTTCTTGTGGAAAGTTATTACATTGTTTGTGCAGACGGTTAGACGTGGCGTGTGCATCTCTATCTACCGTCCGCTCTTCTAAACATCTAAGGAATTCCCACAAGAACAACAAAAGCGAAATAATGAAAATAATTAACACAAAATGGACAAAACATTGTTTATTAGGGACGGAACATTTGATACCGAGGCTTTGAAGCTTGTTTCACTTTTGTAACACTGGACTCAGTGTATCGGAGCTTATATTAAAGCAGCATGTGCGGGACTGATGAAGCTTTGGCGCTGTGTTTTATCTCACTCACTATATAAGAGACAATCAAACCAGGGTTACCCACCGTCCTGTAAAATACAGAATCCTTCTTTATTTGGAAACTAAACGCCGCGTTCAGTGATGTGTATAAAACAGAAGGAAACTGCTGTTTAATCAATTATATTAAGTAGTGTTCACTTTTATTCTTAGTAACGCGGTGTGTGCGCAATATAACCTGTGTAATACACCGCTGTATGAGCAGCGCAGTGGGCGGAGTGCGTTGTTTTGCCTAAAATATGGTTCTGACTTATTATTATAAAGAATGAAAATAATAAATGTTAAACACCATAAATAAAACCTTTGTTCTCGTGACTGTGTAAGGTGCCCCCCCCCCCCCCCAGGTATTTTCAGCACAATCAGGAAAAAAGCTTCAAAAGCTTAAATGAGGCTTCATCTGCACTCTGCCCACTGCGCTGCTACACAAAACCTTGTTTATCGTCACCATCACAAACTTCGTTCACTTTACCGCTGAGAAACAGTTTGATTGACAGCAGGTAAGCAACACGCACTTCCGGTTTATTGTACCTACCCTTTCCGTCAGAAATGTGCGGCCGAGAAGTGCAAAACAAATTTACATTTTAGAAAACAAAATTACATATGCCGAAAACAAATTTACAAGTGCTGAAACACTTTTACATATGCCAAAACAAATTTACAAACACTGGGTACCCAAGCACTTGTAAATTTGTTTTGCTTTTGTTGTAAATTTGTTTTTGTTTTTTTGTAATTTTGTTTTCTGAAATGTAAATTTGTTTTGCACTTCTCGGCCACCGTACTATCTGATATGGTAACATATGACAGTTACACAGCTCGCATGAGATGAGTAAAAGATTTATGAGTATGGTAGTGCATAAACAAAACAACAAAAACATCACATGTATGTACAACTCCAGATCGGAAAAAGTTGGGACAGTATGGAAAATACAAATAAAATAAAAATGCAGTGTTCCTTACATTTACTTTGACTTTTTACTTTGAACCCAATAAGATATTTCATGTTTTGTCTGCTCAACGTCATTTTATTTGTTAATATAATATTATATAATATAATTATATAATATAATATTCCTGCATTTCAGACCTGCAACACATTCCAAAAAAAGTTGGGACGGGGCCAATTTAAAGCTAGTAATGCGATTTTAAACAGGTGATGTCAACAGGTGATTGTAATCATGGTCTGTTACAAAAGCAGCATCCAAGAAAGGCTGAGTCTTTGATGAGCAAAGATACCAGAGGTTTGTCAACAAATGTGTGAGAAAATGATTGAAATGTTTAAAAACAATAAACCTCAAAGAAGGATTGGAGGGGATTTGCATATTTCTCCCTCAACAGTGCATGTCATCATCAAATGATTCAAGGATTTGGAAGGAATTTCAGTGTGTAAAGGCCAAGGGCGCAAGCTTAAGCTGAACGCCTGTGATCTTCAATCCCTCGGACGGTACTGCATCAAGAACCGCCACTCAACAATAGCTGATATAACCACATGGGTGAGGGATTACTTTAGCAAACCTTTGTCAAGCACTACAATACAGAGTTGCATGCACAAATGCCAATTAAATTATGTTAACCATGTCCTGAAGCGGCATCGACTGGACTCTGAGGCATCTGGGATGGATCATCCTACAGTGGAAACGTGTATTGTGGTCAGATGAATCAGCAGTCCAGGTCTTTTTTGGAAAAAATGGACTCTGTGTGCTCTGGACCAAAAACTAAAAGTCATGGTATGGGGCTGTGTTAATATTTACAAGGTTTACAAAGCTGGAATTCATGCCAGAGCTGTTATTATTTTAATGAAATGTGTGAAGACACATATGTTGAGATAAGAATCTCAAAACCTAGTCCCATAGGCAATAGAAATCATTAATATGAACTAATAAATCCACTTTCATTTTATCTACACATCTGGATTAATTTATGTTTGATAAAAAAAGAGTCAAATGAAGGTCTTTAACCCACAGTATCTGCTGCCAACAGTTTATTGGGGATATATAGTGTAACGATACTGGCAGCTATCAAGTAAATAACTGATGAGTTGTCTATATTCCAATACAATCATGCTCTATTCATACTGCACAATTATTTGTGTGTTTTGATAAACAACAGGATGAGGTAAAGTACCATATATGGCCAACTCAATTATCAGATTTAAATGTCATTAAACCTTAATGGGAAAGTTTGGACAGCTGACTGTAAAATAGGTGTTTGTGGGTTGGTTTCCCAGACAGGACTCCATTTTGAATGGAGATGCTCCATTTAAAGCAAAATGTAGTCCTGGACTAGCCTTAATCCCTGTATACAAAATATATTTTGTATAAATATATTTTATACAACCCCAAATCAGAAAACATTTGGGCAGCATGGAAAAACACAGAGTCTCTTACATTATCTTTGACTTTTATTTGATTGCAGACAGGGTGAACCTAAGATATTTCATGTTTTGTCTGGTCAATTTTATTTCATTTATTAATAAACATTAATTCCTGCATTTCAGACCTGCAACACATTCCAAAAAAAGTTGGGACAGTAAGGCATTTACCACACTTAAAAGACTTTTTGGCACCGAGGATACCAACCAGCGAGTTAGTGTTTCAGTTTTTATTTTGTCCCATTCTTTGTCCACGTCTTCAGATGTGCAACAGTACACACAACAGTACACAAATTCTCTGTTGGGGACAGGTCAGGTCATATTTGGTCCGAAGCACACGGCATCTATTTTTCCAAAAAAGACCTGGAATGCTGATTCATCTGAGCACAATACACATTTCCACTGTGTGATGGTCCATCCTAGATGCCTCCTAGCTCAGAGAAGTTGATGCCGCTTCTGGACATGGTTAATACAACACTTCTTTTTTGCACAGTAAACTGAGTATTGTAGTGCTTGACAAAGGTTTGCCAAAGTAATCCCTCACCCATGTGGTTATATCAGCTATTGTTGAGTGCGGTTCTTGATGCAGTGCCATCTGAGGGTTCAAAGATCACGGGCGTTCAGCTTAAGCTTGCACCCTTGGCCACCCTTGGTCATCTTTGCTCATCAAAGACTCAGCGTTTCCTGAATGCTGCTTTTCCACCAAACCATGATTACAATCACCTGTTGACATCACCTGTTTAAAATCACATAATTATTTAGTTTCTTCACCTCATTACTAGCCCTAAATGGCCCCGTTCCAACTTTTTTAAGAATGTGTTGCAGACCTGAAATGCAGAAATGGATGTTTATTAATAAATGAAATGAAGTTGAGCAGACAAAACATGAGATACCTTGGGTTCAAACTGTCTGCAATCAAATAAAAGTCAAAGTAAATGTAAGGAACTCTGCATTTTTATTTTATTAGCATTTTCCATACTGTCCCAACTTTTTTTTTGATTTGGGGTTGTACAAAAAATCCATAAAAAAAAACTGCAGCAAATAGTATCCTCAGTTGATCCACAAATTACTAAAAAAAAGTGTAAGTAATGGGAAAGGTAATGTCAATGCCCAACTTTTTTTGAATGTAGAAACATTAGAAATCTTTTCTTTGTACCCCTGTCAGTTAAATGCTTTTATTCCAAGAAAATGTGGTTTGTTAATTTAATGTGGTTTGTACATGCCTAGACTTGGTAATTTTGTTCTTAAAAGCACACTAGTAGCCTTTTATATCAACATCACAAATTAATGTTTACTTATTAAAATACCCTTATACCAGCTGTGTTACACAACCAGTTTTAATACTCATGACTTTACCATCAAGATGTTCTTCTGTCCAGCCTACCTTATACTTTATACCTTACTCAACTAAGCATCTGCTGCCAAAATAATAACACTGTTCTAATTGTTTTATTGCAGATTCACTTATAGAGCCATCATCATATCGGCACAGAGGGAGCCATTTAGCAGAGGCAATAAGGTTGTAGTGGGGTCTCTTGATAGATAGAGTTTAACTAGATTTCCACTTGGCTGGAGAGAACTTTTATTAAGCATCACTATTCAGAAAAAGTATGTCTCCAACTGTGAACATACTCCATGTCTTCATTTGCTGATCCAATAGTGCCATCTCATAAACCTCAGTCAGGGAGCAAAGTAAATGGGTTATACATTTAATCTTTAATGCCCCAGCTAGAAAATACAGGACATTCAGCCCTTGAAGTGACAGAAAGCTGTATTCTATTGTATGTATCAGGATGTAAATAATACAACGTAAATAATAAAATACTACAGCCTGTTTTTAAATTTCCATGGATAAAGACAAGAAATATAAAAGCAGTTAAAACAATCACACACGGCACCCAGGTGATATTCTTCCAGCACACCAGCGCCAAGATTCTGAATGTCTTGGTTCGAAACTCGACGTTGCCACCGGTCGGCTGGGAGCCATCTAGTGGGCATAATTGGCAGTGCCTGCAGCAGACACAGTTCTGCTAGGGAGGGATGACGGGACTATGTGGGTGGGGTCTTCAAACCCTGATTAGCAGATAGAGAGGTGACTGTGCAGAGTGCATATGTAAAAAAGGGTTCCGCCAAGGGCTGCGCGCGGGTCGGAGGAGGCGTGAGCAGCAATATACCCACCTCTACTGCAATCAGGGGTCCCCCAGCAGAGGAAGACAACCTGACTATACTAAACTGGGAGTAAATGCATAAATAAAATAAATAAAAAAACAAAAAAAATAAAAAAAAAATAAAATGCAGTGGCATACACTTAATATCTGAATGGTTGTCTACATGATACATTATATGGCCAAAAGTACACACACACACACACACACACACACACACACACACATACACATACAGTATATACACACACCTTTCAATCTCCAGACTTTTTACAAGATTTGGGAGTATATGTACTGTTATTAAAATGAGCATTTTGGAGGACAGGCACTGATGTGGAAAGAGAAGGCCTGGCTAGCAACTGACGTTTCAGTTCATAGAGGTGACGTCATAGGACTGTGCAGGCTGCCGAATTCAACTTGAATCCATGGCTTAAAGCAATAATCTGCTTCTGTCCAGGCATTGTAAGTCCAGCCTGAGTTCTGAACTCAAAGGACCAATGTTTGTCCTGTCTAGGTATAATGATGCCAACTTAAATTCCAAACTCAATGTCTTATTCCTGTTCAGTCATAATAATCTCAGCCTTTATCCTAAACTTAGAACTGCAATGTTCTGCTCCTGTCAGGGCATAATTACTTCATACTGAAGTCTAACTCAAAGCACCGGTGTTCTCTCCAGGCATAGTGCCTTCGACTTAAATTCTAAACTAAGGGTGCTCATATTCTGCTCCTGTTTAGGCAAATCAACTGGATTCCTGGACTCGAGTGCTAATGTTTTTTCTTATCCAGACATAGTGAATCTTGGACGTAATGTGCCAATGTTCTGTCCAGGTATAGTTATTTTATATGGAATCCTTAACTCGAAGTTTTGCTCTGGTTCAGCCATTGTACCTCTTACTTTTTACAAACCACCAAGCAATGACCTCAAACCAGCTTGCAGCATCACTATCAAGACTTGTCAAAGTCAAGTCTTATTCAAAACCAATATCAGATTTTTTAAAGATCAGCTATAGTATGGAGCCAAAACACAATTATTGTATTGTTTAAAAATATCAAATAAAATAATCATAATAATCATAATAGCACAGTAATGACAGTGAAAGCCACACAATGACATTGATCTTCAATCCTCTTAATGTCTGTAGTGAGCTTCACGTTCTTGTCTTATCATCGCACCCACACGCACACACGCACACACACACACACACACTGCATGTTTTTGGGAGGTGGGAGGAACCTAGGAGGATGTCCTAGGTTCCTCCCACCTCCCAAAAACATGCAGTGTGTGTGTGTGTGCGTGTGTGAATAAGTGTCCAGGGCATACTGCACTGTTTTTTTTGGTTAGCACTACCCAGAGCAAGACAAATGCAGTAAAATAAATACTTTTATTTATAATTGTTTGTATAATTATATATAACAATAAGATAATAATTAATTAGCAGCTCTACAAAGACCATTCTCATATTTTTAGACAGTCTATTAGTGTATTTGTCTCTGTAAAGGCTGGTGTAATCTACTCCAGTCGTGCTCCCCGGGCTCCAGTAGCAGTAACGTGACACACTTCAACACTGGCCCCCAGCTTCTGTAGTTCATCCAACCAGAGCTGCTGCTTCTGAGAAAGTCGGTCATTAGGACCCTTCACCTCCACCAGCTATAAGAAGAAACCTCAGATTAGTAAACACTTAAAGCAAGGTAACTGCTGCAACCAGACTAACCACTTAAGGATTTTAGAAAATGTCTGTAGGGGGTAAAGGAAGGAGGATGCTTACAAAAAGAGAGTTGCTAAAAATAAGTGGGTGTTTACTGTTAAACTGTATAGTTTAAAGGGGAACAGCCATATGAGGTTTTCTAATTAACAGTAATGAATAATAAAGCATTAATATTCCATAAAAACCAGTTGACCAAAAGGATCAAAAACACTGTATCAGTGAGGTCTGTATCATGCAAGTGGAAAAGTCACCTTTGTGCAATTACTATGGTGACAAACCTGGAGGTTCATGATTTATCTGTGAGAATGCTCAGCACTGTCATTAGACAGCTTCCTATTCTGTGCAACAGAAAATAGCCAAACATGATTGTTCCACTTTAAGGTTGTTGTTCACATAGTTTGTGCACCCCTCCATGTCGTTGTGCTTGTAGGAAGAAATCAAAACACACTCGTTTATGTTATTTGGCTTAAGTGGCTGCAGTTTTTTATAAAATCATGAGAATAGTGCATCAGGTACAGTTGGCCAATGTGGACAGCGAAATTAAGAATGTTTAAATTGGGTGCGGTGGAAGGTGATGGGAGAATGTGAAATTTAATTTCACTGTTATTAACCACTTTATCCTGGTTAAGGTCCCAGCAGTTCTGGTTTCATCATGAAAAACTTGGTGCAAGGCAGTAATACCCCCTGGACAGGACACCAATCTGTCACAAGGCTTCACCCACCCCCAGACATAGCCAGTCATGTCTGTGTGGACACCCAGTCAGCCGACAGCACCTTCTGAGATTCAAGCCCAGATCTCTGTGGTGGTGTGCTAGCATAATAGACCGCTGTACTTAAAAATTTATTTTTGTAAAGACTACATAAAAGGTCTATGTATTATTTTTAAACTATGTTATAAAACAATTTAAGAGCATGGAAGCAAGTCTAGCATTTGCAAATTAGCAAATAAACCAGTGGAACAATACTTATTAAAGGAAAAAGCCCCAAAATCACTTATTAGGATTTAACATCTTGTTTTACACACTTTGGTTACATTCATGATAGAACAGGTAATTACTGGTTACCGATTCATCATCTCACAAGTTTAATGTCAAGCACAGTCATGGACAATTTTGTATCTCCAATTCACTTTACTTGCACGTTTTTGGACTGTGGGAGAAAACCCACGCAGACACGGGGAGAACATGCAAACTCCACACAGAAAGGACCCAGACTGCCCCATCTGGGAATCGAATCCAAGACCTTCTTGCTGTGAGGCGACAGTGCTACCCACTGAGCCACCATGCTGCCCAGCCCCAAATTTAAACTGGAGAAAAGATGGACATTTCAACTAGACACCCACCTCAAACATAAAGTCAAAATAACAGTATAGGGAGCCCAAGTATATAAAACAGCTACATTTTTGTATTGTCAAAAGAACAGCCACTAAAAGACTTATTTTTAAAATAAGAAGGCAGATGCTTGTACAGTCGACATTTAAAGTTTATGGAACATTTTTAAATGTTCATCAGTTTGCCAAGTGGAATGGGCTAAAATTAAACTACAATAAGGCAAAATATTATTTGTTTTAAAGTGCCAACAGCTTTTCAAAAAAGTTAATAATTTATGGTGTCGAAATATATTTCCCTTTGAATCATTTTTATTATTAAACATATGCCTTTTTATGCTTACAAATACATCCTTTTAGTATCTGTAGGTGTAATATAAAAAGACAGCTGTGTCACCGACCTGGCCAGGCATCCAACTGACACAATGGGCAGAATCTGTGGGTGGAAGGTAAATCAAGGGGTTTTTCCTATCTGCATTCTGCCATCCCTGTCACTGGCTGTACTGCTGGATGAGCAATGTGGAGACTCGCATGGAAATGAGCATGACTCACTGTATGCATTAAGCCAGTCAGCTATAACTACTATGCATGTGTCTGAGATAGTGTGGGAAGATACAAGCAGCAGTGGATTGAAGGGAATTGGAAATAAAGGGGGAAGCCCTTGGCTCTGATTTGGAATAATTAAGCATCTTAAGGTCCACTGTCCTAACTCTCATTTATGGTCATGTGATTCCGTTGTTTCAAACTTTCATGTAGTTAAAGAGCCAGACTGCTTTGTCACCTGGCCCACTTCACTTTTACTAATTTCTGCTATGCCTGCTGTTGTTTTAAAATGCCAACAATTACTGAACATGAATGAGTTCCATCTGCTTTGTTGCACTGTACTGCTGCCAGTGTAAATACGGGGAATGAGCAAATGAAATGAAAGCATTGTCTGCTGAAATGAAAAGCATTTTTTACAGCAGAGTAAAATGAAAAAGTGATGATTTATTGAAAAATTAATCTTGATGTTCTGTTTGTAATCTTACCTTGTAGCTATTGTTGTTGGTATTCCATACAACTAGGTCAGGAAGTCCTCCTCTACTGTGTCTGTAGTCCTTTGCCATTCTAAGAACCACTCCGCTTAAAAAATGCCCGCCCAGACATGCCACTAAGCTCTGCAATATCACATAAGATATACAACAATTAACCTCCATTTAGTTGCAGTTGTAACAATTAAGGAAGTTTAGACCTTACTAGGATAATTATAGGATGAGTTAATAAGTTGTGATGTATGCAATCATTCATTCATTTTTTCTCTTTTTGCTGCCCTTATTAAGGGATCAGTTTTTGCACTGGCTGTCCTTACTGACGCAACCCTTCTTATTTTTATCCGGGCTTGGGAACGTCACTAAGAGTGTACTGACAAACGCACCTACCAATGGCTAGACAGCTCGCTCCCACCCAGATGTAGCCAATCATGTCTGAATTGACATCTGACCGACTGGTAGCACAGTGATAGTGGGCTAGCATATTTTACCACTGCAACACCCGAGCACCCTCTTTCCTGTCCGTAATGTTTAGAAATGTTTCTGGTCCTAGAATGTCTAGTGAAGAATGTAGTAAAGTATGTAGTTGGAATAAACATAAACTTGATCATTTATTAAAACGTTTAGAAAAAGTTGATTTAAGGCTACTTCATGCCACTTTTCCTTTGGTGGCTAAATAAGGGGTGTCTGGCTATGCTTCATCATCTACCTTTACAATGACTGGTTAGTAAAAGATAAAGTGTAATGTGGGTGGAGCTTCATCTTCATTGTTTGGCTGACATCAGTCTTGCTGGAGATCTTTGGAAGGAGATACCATGATCACAAATCACATTAAACACAGTCGAGTCACATTATTATGAGCACCAGCCATGCTGACTGCAGTGCATCCCACAGCTGCTGGAGGGTGCGTGGGGGAGGATCCATAGAGTGAACATGACAATTGAGGTGGTCCCACAAATGCTCAGTTAAGTTCAAGCTGGGGAATTAGGGGGCCAAGGTCACGCTTTTCCAACCAGTGTCGGACATTTCTAGCCATGTAACATGTCTCATTGTCTTGCTTGAAGATCCCATCCACCCCAAGGAATACAATTTTACCCCAGGGTACTTTTACATGAGGGATATATACACAGCATGAGGGATATATATGCAGACAGCCTATCACCCCCTAATGTACCCACCAAGCCAGCTCGACTGTGTATAATCAGTAAATAGAATACTAAATAGTACCTAGTGATGTATTTATTTCACAAAACTAGTTAGTATAGTAAAACTTAGTTTAGGACAGAGCCTCTAGATTGAAAAGAGTGCATAAAACGCAGTGTTCATCTCATTTTTATTTTCTAAATAGCACTGCAGTATTTATCAGGCTTACGTAACTCTAGTTCTGGAGGACCTAAGGCCTGCAGAGTTTAATTCTTTCCCTGCTCCCAATCTTACTAATCTTGATGAAGGGTTTGATAATGAGCTTTTGAGATAAACCAGGTGTTTTAAAATTAAAAAAGTACTCTACAGGGCAGTGGTTTTTCAGGACAACGGTTATGTGCTATTTGATTTTATTTTCTTAATGAGCACACAAGCTGTATTTAAGCCTTACATTTCTCAAATCAGTGCAGGCTGCAAAAAAAAAGAAACAGCCAAAGGTGGCTTAGGTGTTAGAAAATAGAGATCAATTAGGTTTGAGCGAAATTTAGTTTGTTTGGTTTTTATAACACCTTGTTTACTCTGGTGAGTTATTTTCAAGAAGGTTTTTCGTGTGAAAACTTTGTATTAGTTCAGTGATAGTTCAGTTTGTATTTGTAAGAAAGTATTCTCATGCTTGCATTGTTTCTGATCAAGATATTGTTTATTGAGTCAGTCATTCTTAGTCTCTGCGAAATTCAGTAGGTCATTTATTGCTTGTGGCATAGGCAAATTAAGCCAACAAAGCCCTGTGATCAATTGGCACACTGTCCAGGTTGTGCCTAGTGTTTCCCAGTAAAATAGGACCCACTGTGACCCTGACCAGATTAAAGCAGTTGATGAAATCACAAACTACATGACCAAAAAGTATCTGGACAGCTTACTATCAGCTTGTTGGATATTCCATTCCAAAACTGTAAGCATTGAGTTGTCACTTGCAGTTATATACACAGTTGTATAACACAACAGCCTCCACTCTTGAAAAGGTTTTCCAACTGGAAAGGGCCTTTTCCAAACGGACACAACAATTAGATGGGGTGCCCACATACTCTTTACAATACAGTGTGATGGGTGTTGTTGCCAAAGTAACCTGGGCTTGCTGAAGAGAAGAGAATAGTTCCCAGTTGACAAGTGCACACAATCTACCCTCCTGCGAGTTCCACACTTCTGCCAGCAGATCCTGCAGCCTTTTGTTGGAGGCCTCACGCAATAGCTCAACCCGGCAGTCAATAGCCTCCTTCCGATTTTCATAGAAACTGTCAGTGTGCAAGTCCAAAGGACATGCCTGTAAAAATAATAAATCAAAAGTGATGTGTACAGCTTAGTACTTGGTGGAACATATTTCTGCCTTGAAAACCACTAAATATAAGTGATTTTGATAAGTGCTATCAATAGTAAATAATAAGTTTTATTTGTATAGCACCTATTACAAACTCAGGGTCGCCTAACAGTAGTACAGTAAATAATAATAGCTATCTGGAAAGGGAAAAAATATAAAATAGAAGGACAAAAATATGGTTAAAAAAGGACTGGCTTCAATGGACACTTAAGAAATGGATGTACAGACACAAAAAGTTTGGAGCAAGAAGTTCCAAAGCTTGGGAGATGCAGCACTAAAAGATCTGCAACCCACTGAGAGTCTAGTCTAAAGAACAGTGAGAAACCTGCTATTAATCAGTCTAAGGATGTAATGGGGTATGTAGGGAAGCAGGAGGCCCCCGAGATATGCCAGGGCCAGACCATCATCTTACAATAATCAGCATAGGAGAATATGAAAGCATGCACCTATGTTTGGAATCACTTGTAGTGAGTAATGGCTGCATATGGGTAATGTTACAAAATGCAGATTAGGTTTGGATTGGCAGTTCTTCTCGTGCAAAGGTCTCCAGCTAATTGGTTTGATGGCTTTCATGCAAATTCTGTCTTTAAATCCCACCAAAGATTTTCTGCAGTGTCTATATCTACAGACTGAAAACACCACTCCAGGACTGAATCTATAACTATAAGCTTAGGCTGACTTTGGTTGAAGTGTGCCTGGGATCAATGTCTTACTGAAAAGTCCAATTATCACTAAGGGTCAGTTTCACTACAGAAAGCATAACATGCCTCCTCAAAATGTCTTAGTATTTCTGTGAATCCATGGTGCCAGTCATACATTCAATATTGCCAGTTTATGCAACAAAAGAACATCCCCAAATTTCCACTGACCCACCTCCATGCTTGATATTGGGTGTAGTCATAAGCCTCACCTGCCATTTTTATTACTAAAACAATGTTTTATTTAACGTACACTAGTTTTATAATTTGAAATTACATGCCCAGGGCACATTTTTACCTGATAAGAAGTTCTAAAGACATCAGTAACCCCTTCCATAAAGATAATGTCCCACAGTAGAAGCCCAAACAGTGTGGAGAATGTGGAGCCTTCACCATGAATACCTGTAACAGTAAGATCTATTAACAAATACATTTCTACACACTTGCTCGACATACACTATATTGCTTAAAGTATTTGGACACCCGACACTGAATTTGTTGGACATTCCAGTTCAAAAACCAAATGGTATTAAAATACAGTGACCTCTATGTGGTCTTTTCAACTATTACATATTATATTTTACATGAATTTGTGCACATTCAGTCAAAATAGGATTTGTATGGCTGAGCACTGATGTTGGTAAGAAAGACCATTTGATTGATGTTCCAGTTCCATTCTAAAGATGTTTGGTGGGACTAGGATCAGAGCTTTGGGCAGGCCACTTACGTTTCTTTAAACTAAGCACTTCTCCTTTGTGCACAGCACCTTTCCTAAACTGTTGCTGCAAAATTGAATAAAATTTATATAATTTATGTATTACACCTGTTAGCAATTGTTGTTCCTGAAACATTTGCTTCTTATCATTAAATTCAATAATGAGAAGGGGTGTCCCAATACTTTTGTTCATATAGTTTGTAGTGCATTTGCATACATTTACACACATCTTTTTGTTATGCTTACATGGAAAAAACTAAACTGGAAAAACAAATTGCTGCTTTATAGCTAAATGCAATATTTGTACATAATCAAATACACATAATGAAAGAAATGTGAATACAAACATGCAAAATTACCATTTGTTTCAAAACGTTTGAACACAGATATATGCATTTGTATTGTTCCATTAGCACTGTTACTGAATATTGGCTGAAGATTTACTACATGCTAAATGTATGAGCTAATTTCATACGTGGAACACGTGTTTGCAAACCTTGATCAAAGCCGAGTTCTCTGTAGTGTGCCAATGCCAGCTCTTCAACAGAACATATAACCATGTCCTCACCAACTTCCCCAGAGCTCCCACTCCCTGCAGCAGGTCTCAGGAACCTGGATTTGCCCATACCACCTTCATGGGGAAAGAGCTGGCCTCGAATTGTCACCTGTAACCAAGCACAAACAGTGTATAAAGATTTTAATGAATCAGTTATCATTTAAAGATAATGGGAATGCACTTGTCAGGCATTCAAGAGGCTTTGTAAGTTTATTTATTTAATCCTTTGATAAATCAGGCTTACGTGAGTAACATCATCGACTTGGATAGCAGCGAGTTCTCGGAGCAGCAGGCGATACTTTTTAAAACTTGCCGACTCTTTCATTCTGGCAGCTCTCTGGTGCAGTGCCAAGCGGTGACCTGTCCGAACTAGTGGATCATTTAAACCATCCCTAATGGCGTAAATGGCCTAACACACACACACACACACACACACACACACACACACACACACACACACACACACACATTTATAAACATCAGATTAAAAATATAAGGTTCATAAGGTTTTACTGATGATATATTACTATCTCAGTAATATATCATGACAATGCTTTGGTCCAATTTGAATGTAACAACTTAATATGATACAGCCTAATGTACTGGTGTTTAATGAGCATTCCCAAAATTAGGCAGATAAATAGCTGGTAATATATCTTGAAAACATTAAAGAATTCCACAACCCTATATACTCTATAATTAAAGGAGTAAAAAAAGTTAAATCTGCATTAGAAATTAAACACTTTATCTGAAACAACAAACGGTCATTAATGTGTATATATTCTGAATGCAATATTCATGAATTCAATAATTAATTAATTCCTTCATTGTCTGTTTTACCACCGCTTTATGCTGACCAGGGTTGCAGTGGGTCTGATTCATTAGGCTAAAGTAAGGAAACACCCTGGACAGGTTGCCAGTCTATCACAGGGTAGACAACACACAATTTTAGTAGCTCTAGTTGGCCTGAAAAAAGGGCACCCGGGAAAAATCCACACGTTGAAAAAGAGAACATGCAAACTCCACAAAGAATGGACTCTGACTGCCCAGCCAGGGAATCAAACCCAGGCCATCTTGCTGTGAAGCGACAGCGCTATCTACTGCATCACTGTGCCACTCTGAATGCAGCATGCACATGTTAAATAGAGTGTTGAAAGTGGGATGTCAGACTTTTGCCTGTGTTTTGCACACATGTCCAACGAAATTCTTGTGGCGAAAAAACACAAGTCTGCCAATACTTGCTAACTGTAACATCCGTTAACCTTCTCTGTGGGTATGTTTATGGTTATCCACAAATCATAGCAGCCAAGCCAACGAGGTCGTGTACTCTCAGACATTTAAAGAATGTAAGATGTTTAATTCCCACCCACAACTTCAGTAACATATATTGTGAAAAAAAAATCCCATATTAAATTAGTGAAACATGGTTTTGAAGGTGTTTCAAGTAGTGTCAATCATAGAACGGCTAATCACTAATATAAGCTTTTCAAACTGGTGCTGATAAAACAGACACTGAACCACTGTACTTATAATCAGTGATATGGCACTGTTACAGAGAATTCGCCTGATGTAATGCCTGGATGAAATTTCGGAAATGACCTATTCAACAGTCATTATAATGATCACTCAAAAAGTACAGATCATAAAGAATTAATTGCTTTCCTGGATGTGTTTAACCCACAAGATTTGGTTTCTATTAACTTTGAGTGAATGCAGTACCTGCTCATGCTGTTTGAGATGCTGCTGGAGATTGAGAGCCAGCCTGTCCCACCATCGCCCTCTGCTGACTGGACAGTATGTTGACTGAGACAAAAGAGATTTCAACTCCTCTACTGCGTCCTATAGAAATATAGTATATTATAATATCATTAATAAGACGTCGTATACTTTTTCCCATTTTTAAAGCACTATTCTTTTTTAAGCGCATACGATGAGTTACATTCTATCTGGTCTTTTTTTAATGTGTATTTATAAATAGACAAAAATATCACATGTCTTTGGACTGTGGGAGGAAACCAGAGCACCCAGAGAAAACCCATGCCAACGTGGGGAGAACATGCAAACTCCACACAGATAGGACAGGGACCGCTCCACCTGAGAATCGAACCCACGACCTTATTGCTGTGAGGCGACAGTGCTACCCACCAAGCCACTGTGCTGACCTGATCTACAAATAATTATTTTCATTTTGGCCTTAATTATTTTCATCTGTGTGGTCAATTTTACACCCCATTTAAATGATTCTGTTACAGGTGCAACAAGCTACTTATTCAGGGAGTAAATAACTTTAAACACTTTGTTGATAGGAGAAGTGCGAGGTTAGTGGCCAGACTGGTTTAAGCTAACAAGAAGGATACGGTAACTTAAAATTATTCTTTACACCTGTGGTTAACAGAAAAAGCAGCAAACCTTGATGCATTACATCACATCAGGTCTCGTTCCTGCCCAGTAAGCAATTTATCCTCATCATGGTTGGTGGGTCTGCAGAAACCATAGACTATTGCAGGGCATCCCACATTAGGGGCACTAGGGGCAATTTAGAATTGCCAGTTCACCTGCTGCACAATCCAGAAAATTACTGAAAAATAGAGACAGTATCTACTAAAGAAGAAGTAACAGGTTCTCACCCACACTATCAATGACCTCACCCCATTTCAGTACATATATCACATTTACATTTCAATTTCTGGCATTTAGCTGACGCTTTTTATCCAAAGCAACTTAGTGTGAAAGTATACAGTCTAAGCAATTGAGGGTTAAGGGCCTTGCTCAAAGGCCCAACAGTGACAACCTGGCAGTGGTGGGGCTCGAACCAGCGACCTTTTGATTGCTAGTCCACCTGCTAGGCTACAGCTGCCCCCTCCTATCACGTACATAAATGTGCATTTAAAACCGTCATTAAGGCAACAAGAAAAACGGGTGCTTAATTCAGTGTTACTAACCTCATAGCGACGAAGCCTCTGTAGTATCTCAACTCCACGAGACAATATACGCGTATATGTCCAGCCCACTGTAAAGCAGCGCAGGAACACTGGTAACTCCTCCTGCCATCTGCATACATTCAAATATCAACTCATAACTCATTATCTCATCAAAAAAAAAACACAAGGCAGTTTTACAGCTCCTACCTTAAGTCACAGGCTTGCTTAAGGTTCTGCCAATTAGACTTTGCAGAGCTATAGAGAACAAGAGCATCCTCCCAGCAACCTGTCTGCATTGCTGTAATTATTTCTTGAAGCGTTCTCATGGCAGCCTCATATCTAAACAAAAGACATGTTTATTACAACCACTTTCTAATACAAAATGCTAAAACAGGTCACAAATGCCTGGGTTACCTGATGAGGTCCTCCCTGTCCCGAAACACTTGGGCAGAGCGATTTACAGTGTAGTCTGGGAATGCCAGGCGCCCAGAATTAACCAGCAGTATAGTGTATAGCTGGCTTTGACCCCCTGATGCCATTTCCTCTTCCTCCATAGTGTCAGTAAGCGAGAAGAGGAGAAGAACTCTGGAGAACACTGCACGAGGATCACGGCAGAGACGTATGCAGGAGCCTGCTAGCTGTTTCGCTCTACAAGAGATGAGCAGGTACACACAAACTGGTATTATTACAATCATAGCATGTTTTAATAATACTTTAAATAGCAGTACTTGCACATACAGTGGTGTTCAAAAAAATTGCAGTGATTTTAAAAAAGCGAATAAAGCACAAAATCATTATAATAACTTTTATTTCCATAAATGCAAATGCACTGAAAATACTACACTTTCAATTCTAAATCAAAACATTAACAAAATTTAGTCAGTTTGTGTCAATCCTTTACAGAAAATTAAGAAAAATGAATATTAGGCTGTTCAAAATAACAGCAGTGCCAGCATTTTTCTTTAAAAACTCAAAAAATGTATCTATAACATGAAAATTTTTTTGAGGTTTCACTTTACTTTAAATTACTGAACTAATATTTAGTGGCAGAACAATTGTTTCCGAGATCTGTGTTGCATGGAGTCCACCAACTTCTGGCACCTCTGAACAGGTATTCCAGTCCAGGATGATTAGACTACATTCCACAGTTCTTCTGCAATTTTGGGTTTTGCCTCAAAAAAACACGTTTCAGATTTCAGCCCACAAGTTCTCTATGGGATTGAGGTCAGGGGATTGGGCTGGCAACTCTATTACCTCAATCTTGTTTGTCTGTAACCAAGATGTTTTGGGTCATTGTCATGTTGAAACACCCATTTTAAGGACATTTCTTCTTCAACATAGGGCAACATGATCTGCTCAAGTATTCTGATATATTTAAACTGATCCATGATCCCTCATATGTGATAAATAGGCGTAACACCATGGTATGAAAAACATCCCCATATCATCATTTTGTACAACCATGCTTTACTGTCTTCACAGTGTACTTTGGCTTGAATTCAGTGCTTGGGGGTCGTCTGACATACTGTCTACGGCCACTAGACCCAAATAGAACAATTTTGCTTTCACCAGTCCACAAAATGTTAAGCCATTTCTCTTTGGACCAGTCAATGTGTTCCTTGGCAAATGTTAACCCATTCAGGACACGTCTTTTTCTTAACAACGGGACTTTGCAAGGAGTTCTTGCTGGTAAATTGGCTTCATTTAATCATCTTCTGTACTCACTGGTAACTTCAGATGTTCCTTGATCTTTCTGGAGGTGATCATTGACTGAGTATTTGCTATTTTGGCTAATCTTCAATCCAATTGAACAGTAGCTCCACGCTTCCTTCCGTATCTTTCAGGGTTTGGTTTTCACTTCAAGGCATTTGAGATCATTTTAGTTGAGCAGGCTATAATTTGCTGCACTTCTCTGTATGTTTTTTCTCTCTACAATCAACTTTTTAATCAAAGTACGCTGTTCATCAGAACAATGTCTGGAACAACTCATTTTCCCCAGTATTTCAGAAGGAAATGTGCTATGACCAACCTGTGCAACATTTGCCACCCTCCTACCTTAAATAAGGGCCAAAACTGACACCCGTTCTTCTGCAGAATGAATGACTTCACCAATTGAACTCCTCACTGCTATTATTTTGAACAACCCCCTTTCAATCAATGCTTCGATTACTCAGAATGAGTGGGATGCATGTCCTAATTGTTGGGTTTGTTTTGTTTTCATTACTCTACTACACTTTCAAGTCAATTTTTTGCTATGTAGAAATAGCATTTCTACTAAAAACAGTGATTAATCAGGTTAATGGTGTTGGACTGCTATTATTTTAAACACTACTGTATGGTCACAATAGAAGGATCCAAACAGAGCGGTTACAAATGTTAAAGAGTGGTTAATCCAGGGTGAGCACATATGAAAACTTAAATTGGCTGTGTTGCTGTGCTATTCATCTGAATCGGCTACTCTTTTCACTTTGTTCCCATATTCCAATTGTGTCCCGACTGATATAATGAAAATAACAATAAATTTGCTTGTAGGGGTGCTTGGATGGTGCAGTAATCCAATGAGCTAGATCATTATTGTAAAGACCCAGGTTTGAGACTGGTTAAACACTCTACAGACACAAGTGGCCGTGTACTGAGGAACTGAAGGTCAGATAGGGCTCCTGCTTGAGGCAAAAGCAAAAGGACTGTGTAATACTCTTTGTAGCAGATGCTTTAATCCAAAGCAACTTACATTAGCAACCATATACTGTATATTATCACTATATATTTATAGAATAAAATTATATATATATATATATATATATATATATATATATATATATATTATCCTAATCCATATGAGGATGGATTAGGGGACAGTGGTAGCCTAGTGGGTAGAGCTTTGGCCTATCAACTAAAAGGTTGAGAGTTCAAATCCCATGCAGCCACTGTAGGGCCCTTGAGCAAGGCCCTTAACTCTCTCGGCTCCACGGGCGCCGCACAATGGCTGACCCTGGGCTCTGACCCCAGCTTCCAGACAAGCTGGGATACGTGAAAAAAGAATTTGGTTGTACTGTACACCTGTATATGTATATATGACAAATAAAGGCATTCTATATACAATCCAAGCAATTGAGGGCCTTGCTGAAGGACACATCATTGGCAACCTGCCAGTTGTGGGGCTTGAACAAGCAATTGCTAGTGTTCAGTACCTTAACAAAAAAAATACCACTGCCACTAAATCACCAAACTGTTTATTCTTATTTGTCCTAAACTAACAGTGCTGTATTTAGTAATCGCATAAAGAACAGTACATACACTAAACCCTAAATAAGTGTTTTGTTGTTTTGTTTTTTATGTGCTTGGGAATTAGCACTTTAGCATTGCTTTTACACTGGGGTCTTGACAGGTGGATTGAGGGAAAATGGTCTTCCATCCAACGAAATCAGCATTATGCTGGAACAATGAGAATTGGTCAATAAATCATTTAGCATGGCAAAAAAACGATTTGCATCCTGTGTAGGTTGTGTTACTGCATTGCACCCAGTGATTCTGGAGAAGCCAGACCAAACATGACCCTGACCAGGATATAGCAGTGGTATTACATGAACATGAAACAAAATTAATAACATAGAAGTCACTGACTCTGTAATAGCGGTCCTACCTCTTAAGAATGACTGTTCTGATGTTGTTTTGACCAGGTGCACAGGAGAAGAGCGAACGCTGTTTGGACAAATTTAGAAGACCTTCCACTAGCTGCTGTTTCTGGGTGCTGCTGCCTGGACCTCTAAGGTGGAAAGTCTTGGCCAGGCTTCGGAGCTCTGGAGCAGGTATAATATGCAAAGCATCTTGGATCTCGTCGAGTTCAGACTCTAAATAACAAAGAGTAACAATGAAGACCATTCCTGCTGTAATCACAGTTTTAGTCTTTCAAATAAAAGTTCCTAAACTTCTAATCATCAATTATATTTATATGAATGAATACATACATGAAAACCGCACACAGACAGTAACCGAGGCTAGGATCAAAGTAAATATTTTCAATATTTACTACTGTATTAAGTAAATGAAAAAAATACAGGTATTAAACTAAAATCCTGATCAGAGTTGTGTTTGGTCTGGTTCCCCCGGAAACACTAAGCATAAAGCAAAAACACACACTGGACAGGACACCAACACATCACAGGGCTTCAGCCATTACCCCCTCAGACACAGCCCATCATGTCTGTGTAGGCGCCCAGCCAGCAGATAGCACCTCTAAGATTCGAATCCAGATCTCAAAAGTTGTGGGCTAGCATAATAGTGTGTCCTCACAGATCACACAATCAGCATAATTTGTGTAAAAAATTTAATATTTACATATTTGACATAAATTTACAGTCATATGTTTCTTGATATTTTGCACTACTAGAAACAAGTTAGCACATTTGTGGAACTGAACATGTCAACTGCACATAATCAGGCTGCTTTGAACAAGTGGGATCTTTTAATTTCTTTTTAAATTAAGAAATTACAACTGTTAGAATGGCATTTAAAAAGTCACTAGTGATCTTTTTGCCTACCATGTATAGTACAGGGAGAGAGAGAGTAGATTAAACGTACATGGCCAGAAATTGACTGACATCCTATCTGGGATGTGTTATTGTATTGCGCCTATTGATTCTGGACAAAACGAACCTGTTGCAACCGTGACCAGGATAATGTGGCAGTAAAACATGAAAATAAATGAATGAATGGATAAATACAACATATATATAAGTAAACGAACAGCACATACAGCAGTTTTCAAAATAAAATAAAATCATTTACACATACTCATGGTCTGGATTTTAAGCATTAGGGATGATTTTGATATAGTTTACAAAGTCAATAAACTCAATTACACTGGCAGCATACCAACCTGTCTGGAGAAATCCACTCTTTACAAGTTCTTGCACAACAGGTCTGAGATCTGAGCTAATCTCTGCATAATCCAGTTTGCTAACCTGCAGCCACTTTAGCTTCCTCTGAAAGAGACGGACATAGAGCATCTGACCTGCCACTAAGAAACGAGAAAAGCAGTATTTGTTTTAACCACCATGATTTTGCGCATAATACTGCACAAGTTTAATATGCAAACAAATACTTAAAAGTATTAAATCGGTTTTAAAAGATAAAATGTTAAATGGTCTTTAAACAATTTAAATACATTAATATCACACATATTTTGCATTTGCTATAACATTTCATGTATAGTTGTTTCATAGCTGTTAAAATTGGGTAATGAGTTTTAATAACCAGGAAAATCATCATTACGTTCATAGAATAAAAAAACGGCCCGTAGGCCATTTGCGGCCTGTTACCATTTTTGAAAAGGCTTGCCAGGTATTTTAGAAATAAAATTAAAGCTGACTCGCTATTACGCAGGTTTTTAAAAAACTGCTTAAACTGTTTGAACTCTAGCTGTCGCTATCACACAAACAAATCTAAAACCCTCCTCATCATTTTTCCCCCCAACTCTATGAATGAATAAATGCCTTTATTTGTCATATATACAGTGTATCACAAAAGTGAGTACACCCCTCACATTTCTGCAAATATTTCATTATATCTTTTCATGGGACAACACTATAGACATGAAACTTGGATATAACTTAGAGTAGTCAGTGTACAGCTTGTATAGTAGTGTAGATTTACTGTCTTCTGAAAATAACTCAACACACAGCCATTAATGTCTAAATAGCTGGCAACATAAGTGAGTACACCCCACAGTGAACATGTCCAAATCGTGCCCAAATGTGTCGTTGTCCCTCCCTGGTGTCATGTGTCAAGGTCCCAGGTGTAAATGGGGAGCAGGGCTGTTAAATTTGGTGTTTTGGGTACAATTCTCTCATACTGGCCACTGGATATTCAACATGGCACCTCATGGCAAAGAACTCTCTGAGGATGTGAGAAATAGAATTGTTGCTCTCCACAAAGATGGCCTGGGCTATAAGAAGATTGCCAACACCCTGAAACTGAGCTACAGCATGGTGGCCAAGGTCATACAGCGGTTTTCCAGGACAGGTTCCACTCGGAACAGGCTTCGCCAGGGTCGACCAAAGAAGTTGAGTCCACATGTTTGGCGTCATATCCAGAGGTTGGCTTTAAAAAACAGACACATGAGTGCTGCCAGCATTGCTGCAGAGATTGAAGACGTGGGAGGTCAGCCTGTCAGTGCTCAGACCATACGCCGCACACTGCATCAACTCGGTCTGCATGGTCATCATCCCAGAAGGAAGCTGACGCACAAGAAAGCCAGCAAACAGTTTGCTGAAGACAAGCAGTCCAAGAACATGGATTACTGGAATGCCCTGTGGTCTGACGAGACCAAGATAAACTTGTTTGGCTCAGATGGTGTCCAGCATGTGTGGCGGCGCCCTGGTGAGAAGTACCAAGACAACTGTATCTTGCCTACAGTCAAGCATGGTGGTGGTAGCATCATGGTCTTGGGCTGCATGAGTGTTGCTGGCACTGGGGAGCTGCAGTTCATTGAGGGAAACATGAATTCCAACATGTACTGTGACATTCTGAAACAGAGCATGATCCCCTCCCTTCGAAAACTGGGCCTCATGGCAGTTTTCCAACAGGATAACGACCCCAAACACAACCTCCAAGATGACAACTGCCTTGCTGAGGAAGCTGAAGGTAAAGGTGATGGACTAAACCCAATTGAGCACCTGTGGCGCATCCTCAAGTGGAAGGTGGAGGAGTTCAAGGTGTCTAACATCCACCAGCTCCGTGATGTCATCATGGAGGAGTGGAAGAGGATTCCAGTAGCAACCTGTGCAGCTCTGGTGAATTCCATGCCCAGGAGGGTTAAGGCAGTGCTGGATAATAATGGTGGTCACACAAAATATTGACACTTTGGGCACAATTTGGACATGTTCACTGTGAGGTGTACTCACTTATGT
This sequence comes from Trichomycterus rosablanca, assembly GCF_030014385.1. Classification (NCBI taxonomy): domain Eukaryota; kingdom Metazoa; phylum Chordata; class Actinopteri; order Siluriformes; family Trichomycteridae; genus Trichomycterus; species Trichomycterus rosablanca. Next base: position 21,203,655 of record NC_085998.1, on the reverse strand, counting down.
TGCCAGCTATTTAGACATTAATGGCTGTGTTATTTTCAGAAGACAGTAAATCTACACTGCTATACAAGTTGTACACTGACTACTCTAAGTTATATCCAAGTTTTATTTCTATAGTGTTGTCCCATGAAAAGATATAATGAAATATTTGCAGAAATGTGAGGGGTGTACTCACTTTTGTGATACACTGTACATATACAGACGTACAGTACAACGAAATTCTTTCTTCGCATATCCCAGCTTGTTTGGCAGCTGGGGTCAGAGTGCAGGGTCAGCCATCGTACAGTGCCCCTGGAGCAGACAGGGTTAAGGGTCTTGCTCATGGGCCCTACAGTGGCTGCATGGCAGAGCTGGGATGCAAACTCTCAGGCTTCCAGTTGATAGCCCAAAACCCTACCCACTAGCCTACCACTGTCCTCTACATTAATGTTTCTGAATTTTTGCATAAACAAGATGACTCCAAAGAAACAAAAACCAGACTGCAAATGCACAAGATTTCAGGCGATTTTTTTCACTGAATTACAGAGAGAAGTGTGTATGTTTCATTTAAATTATTATATAAAACTATAATAATCTTCCCATTAGGGTTATAAACTGGTGAGTGAAATTGGCACAATCTTAGTTTACACAACACTGTCAAAAATAGTCACTCAAATAAAAAGTAAGTGTAATTGTTTGTAATCAAGTAGGTCTGTATAATATATATAATATATACATATTGTTTTATTACAAATGAGTCTGTGGCCCATGTTTGCATATTCTTTACTCCATCTGACCCCCAAAAAGAAAAGTATGGACATCCATGGTTTAAGCCATTCTTTGTAGTGCCTGGATAGAATAATACATTGTATTTGATTCTCTGTTTATTTATTTCTTAACAGTAAATCAAAATGATGGTGTATTTTACAGAGAAGATAGTTGAGGCAGAATTGAGTGTTTTTACGATATGCAGTTTAAACGCTTCACCTACAGATGGCGCCAGACTTTAACATAATACGTTTTTGGTCAGGCGCTCTCCAAAAGTACAGTATATAAAACAAACGTAATGCCGCTTATGCCAAGTTCACACTACACGACTTTCTGAGTTGGTGGGTCGCTGTACAGTTCACACTACACGACTGAATCTTTTGCACTCGGGAGTCTTTCAGTCGGTGTATATTTCACACTACACGACTGATCGGTCATAGGGGGTTTCACACTACACGATCCATCACCAACTGGAATCGCAGGCGAGCTTCTCTGGTCTCCCAAACTACGTTTTGTCACGAAAACAAACGCGAGAAGTGACGAGGGGTTTAATGATACCACGTCCAAAAATGCACGTCAACAAGTAGCGAGAGATCGAAGTTGTTTGTGCGCTGATGTGCAGCGTAAAATCAAGTAGGAAAAACAGTTTGGATTGTTCTATAGTAAGTTGGAGGTTAATTAATATTTTTGCAATGCAACGTTGTTGTTATGTATTGTAGAGAACGATCAAGTCAGAAATACTGTAAAACGTGTGTGTGTGTGCGCCGGTGTATTCTGATATAAACTATATTATCCCCCTGTCCCACCTGTTTACACTCCTCTCCTGCGTTTCCTTTCACACCGTATCCTGCGTTCTAATTGGCTGTTCGACATGTCACTCATTGCCAGTCGTGCAACTCAGATCAGATATCTGACATGCTAGAAATCTCGATCCGGTTGCCGAGTGCTCGGTCGGATCGAGTTGTTGAGTAGTTCACACATAGCGATCGAGAGCTGAGTTTTGATCGCCGAGCAAACACCGAGTTGCTCCCGAGCCAGCAAATCTAGCGCCGACCAGTCGCCAAGCGAAAATCAGGGCAAAAATCGTGTAGTGTGAACTAGGCATTAGCAAGTGTTTGGTCTGACGACGTCTGCTAGTAAAACAGTGGAATAGTCAGACGGAGTTTTTAATACTGATTATATACAGTATATTTATTATAATTATTATTATTAATTAGAATAACTTATTTATATATTTTATCCTCTGTAAGAAAACAATTAGTTAACTTATAAGAGGCCATAACACACACAGAAACTGAGTTTTTGTCTCACAGAAGTGCTATAGAATAAAAACAGCTTGATTATTATTCGTATTGTACCCAAAAAATGTAGAATTGGATATGGATTTACAATGTTTCCATACACATAGCTATGTGAGATCCTACAGTGTATCACAAAAGTGAGTACACCCCTCACATTTCTGCAGATATTTAAGTATATCTTTTCATGGGACAACACTGACAAAATGACACTTTGACACAATGAAAAGTAGTCTGTGTGCAGCTTATATAACAGTGTAAATTTATTCTTCCCTCAAAATAACTCAATATACAGCCATTAATGTCTAAACCACCTGCAACAAAAGTGAGTACACCCCTTAGTGAAAGTTCCTGAAGTGTCAATATTTTGTGTGGCCACCATTATTTCCCAGAACTGCCTTAACTCTCCTGGGCATGGAGTTTACCAGAGCTTCACAGGTTGCCACTGGAATGCTTTTCCACTCCTCCATGACGACATCACGGAGCTGGCGGATATTCGAGACTCTGCGCTCCTCCACCCTCCGCTTGAGGATGCCCCAAAGATGTTCTATTGGGTTTAGGTCTGGAGAAATGCTTGGCCAGTCCATCACCTTTACCCTCAGCCTCTTCAATAAAGCAGTGGTCGTCTTAGAGGTGTGTTTGGGGTCATTATCATGCTGGAACACTGCCCTGCGACCCAGTTTCCGGAGGGAGGGGATCATGCTCTGCTTCAGTATTTCACAGTACATATTGGAGTTCATGTGTCCCTCAATGAAATGTAACTCCCCAACACCTGCTGCACTCATGCAGCCCCAGACCATGGCATTCCCACCACCATGCTTGACTGTAGGCATGACACACTTATCTTTGTACTCCTCACCTGATTGCCGCCACACATGCTTGAGACCATCTGAACCAAACAAATTAATCTTGGTCTCATCAGACCATAGGACATGGTTCCAGTAATCCATGTCCTTTGTTGACATGTCTTCAGCAAACTGTTTGCGGGCTTTCTTGTGTAGAGACTTCAGAAGAGGCTTCCTTCTGGGGTGACAGCCATGCAGACCAATTTGATGTAGTGTGTGGCGTATGGTCTGAGCACTGACAGGCTGACCCCCCACCTTTTCAATCTCTGCAGCAATGCTGACAGCACTCCTGCGCCTATCTTTCAAAGACAGCAGTTGGATGTGACGCTGAGCACGTGCACTCAGCTTCTTTGGACGACCGACGCGAGGTCTGTTCTGAGTGGACCCTGCTCTTTTAAAACGCTGGATGATCTTGGCCACTGTGCTGCAGCTCAGTTTCAGGGTGTTGGCAATCTTCTTGTAGCCTTGGCCATCTTCATGTAGCGCAACAATTCGTCTTTTAAGATCCTCAGAGAGTTCTTTGCCATGAGGTGCCATGTTGGAACTTTCAGTGACCAGTATGAGAGAGTGTGAGAGCTGTAATACTAAATTGAACACACCTGCTCCCTATGCACACCTGAGACCTAGTAACACTAACAAATCACATGACATTTTGGAGGGAAAATGACAAGCAGTGTTCAATTTGGACATTTAGGGGTGTAGTCTCTTAGGGGTGTACTCACTTTTGTTGCCGGTGGTTTAGACATTAATGGCTGTATATTGAGTTATTTTGAGGGAAGAATAAATTTACACTATTATATAAGCTGCACACAGACTACTTTTCATTGTGTCAAAGTGTCATTTTGTCAGTGTTGTCCCATGAAAAGATATACTTAAATATTTGCAGAAATGTGAGGGGTGTACTCACTTTTGTGATACACTGTAATTTAAAAAGAGAAGATCGATCCACACTGGCTTATTTCATTTGTATTGAGGGGTGGTTGCATCACTAAATATTCAAATTTTATAATTAAATTTTTTCCATGCATTAAAAATATTTTGACAGAAAAAAAACAATAATGTAATGTAAAATAATGTAGTACATGCTATATATCATGGGTGCCCACACTTTCGTGGCTTGAAATCTACTATTTCAGTCAACAGGTCATCGCAATCTACTTTTTAAGGCTGACCTCATCATTTATGTAATCTGGACAATAGCTGCTGATGCCAATTTCTTAAGCAGGCTTCCAAGTGTTCATCAGTAAGCGTGGACCGATATTTAGACTTAATTATTTTCATGTGGGAAAAGACACATGTAGGTCGATCCAAGAATGCTGTCAAATATGTGGCACATTTATGTTTGGATATTTTTCCTCAGCCAGCAAGTTCCAAAATTGTCCAGCAAAGGCCCTTGACTTCATATGAACGTCAGATTGTAGGGTTAAAACTTCTGTATGCAACATGAGATCTGAATATTCTCAGTCAGTGACCTGTTTGAATAAGGCACAATCTACCAGCGTGCACTGTGCGATCGACTGGTAGATCATAATCGATGTATTGGGCACCCCTGCTATATATTATCACCAATGCACATTAACCCATGTAGTAGATTTACTATTTCTGTACCTGAGAGCTGCTTAAAACTATGGATGTGTGAGAGATCATCGCTGTTAAATAGTACTCGATCATCTTCATTCTCCAGTACTGCTTCCAGAACAGTTAGGAAATTCTGAAGATAATAAGGTTGTCTGGCTAAAGCAGGTTCCGCAGAAGTAGCACTAGCATCCTTTTGAAGATCATCACTTTCCTGTGGCTTTCTAGTCTTTTTTTCTTCTACATTCTCATCCTTAGATTTTCTGACATCAGGTAACCCATCTTCGCCGATATCATTTGTGGAAGCACTAGCATGTGACCTGTGAATTTGGCTGAATATAGGAAACGCTTTGTTTTTGCTTTTATTCTCTGCATGTCGAATTTTCTTTTGCAGATTTGGGGCTGCACGTGTGTCAGTCTTCCTCTTCATTATTCTAGACGAAGCAGCAGTTTTTAACGGCTGAGAAGCCTCAGTTCCCGGTGATTCAAGTGTTGGTACAGGAGCCTCATATTTCTCAGCATGAGGTGGATTTGTAGTTGCATCAAAGTTTTCTTTTTGTGAACTACTTGCTTCAGTGAAGTCTGGCTCGTGAAAAACAGGCACTTGGGTCTCGTTATTTTTCGAGTCCTCTGAAAACACCAGAACCTTTTTGGAAAGTTTTGAAGACAATCTGTCAAGACTGACTGTCCTGACCTCTTTAGCTTGGCAGTTTCGTTTGGGTGATTCTTGCCATGCCATGCCATTGTTTTCAAAATATGGACTAGTTTTTGATTCTTCAGTCTTTGCATGCATGTTTGTGGGTTTTTCCTCCACATCTGGATTTCGTAGGCCATTATTTGAAAGTGACGGAGATGTTTTATCTTGAGCTCCTACACCACTTTCCTCTGAAAAGTCTTTACATCGAGAGTCAATATGTTCATTTATCTTGAAACGAGGTACAAACCTGCCACATAGTGGGCAAGCCAGTTTAGATGGTGGTGTGTTCTTAAAAAATGAAGTAATTGACATGCTTTTATGCTTATTATTGGAATTCTCTTTTGCAATGGCCTTTTTTTGCAATGCACAGTCTTTTTTGGCCATAGAAAGCCTTCTTGGGAGCTTGGTGCGGTCTTTAGTTTGGCTTTCACCTGGCCGAGAATCCATAGTTAGTTTATGAACCTTGAATGACAAGCTTAAGATATGTTTAGATCAGGATAACCTCCTTCAAAAGCTTGGTTTCTGAACCTGTAAAAACAGATAGATGCAAATTGAATGCATTGAACAACAAAAGTATGATTATTTATGTTATTTCTAACATTTGTTTTCAAGCACAACATACAATAGCAAGAAAAGTTTTTGAAATATTTACTGTTAATGGGATGTCTGCATTAATATCTGTATCAGTCCCATTTGGCTATTTTCTAATATCAGATAGGGATGTTCAATGCCAGAGCAAATGATTACCACCACCACCACCCCCCCCCCCCCCCCCCTTACTATTTGCAAAAAAAAAAAAGAAAAAGACAGAGAGACAGAATTGTTTTAGCCTTCACTACTAAAGCTCCATGTAGAAACATAAACTTCTTGGAAACATAAAAATCTTGGGAACACAGTTAAGCTTCTACCCTGCTTGATACAGATACTGTTCCTTCTAGTTTTTTTTTCTCATTAATGGCTTTAAGGGAATATAATAAAAAGTGTTGGCACTAACAAGCTTTTACTAATATTTTTTGATTAAATGGTGCCAACAGATTTAATAGTTCTAATTAAAATCTGCACTGATTTAACAGATAGTAGCTACCTGGATAATTCTAAAAGAATGCACTGCATGTTTCTGCAAGAAATTACAGCAAATTAACTCATCAAATAATTAGTTTTTACTTATATTATTCACAAGGACATATTTTGTTCAATGTGGAAATACCAAATAAACCAGTTGACTTTCAGGATAACACGTGACGTCCCGAACAAGTTGACTCCGAATGTCTCTCTCTCTCTCTCTCTCTCTCTCTCATATATATATATATATTTATTATTATTATTTATTTTTATTATTTATTTTTATTTTATTTAACCAGGAAATTAATCTCACTGAGATTTACAATCTCATTTGCAGGAGAGTCCTGGCCAAGATAAGCAGCAGCATAATACCTAGTTACACCTACACAAACAACATACAACAAACATATATACATAATATAGACAATACAATGATCATTTAAAACAATTACAAAACGTTTTTCCTATGTCCATTTTCAAAAGCATGTTTTTAAAATGACTTAAATTCACCAAATCCTGCAATTTTAAAACATTCTGCAGTATATTCCAGTCTGATGGTGCAGCATAATTAAAAGCCTGTTTCCCTAATTCCGTGCGTGCCAAGGGGACCTTAAGAAGATACAAGGTGCGAGAGCGCAGACAGTAATTTCTAGGTTGTTTACAATTTATAAAATTGCATAAATAAGAAGGTAATAAACCTAGAATAGACTTATACATTAAAGTGTACCAATGGATTAGTCTTCATGTGGTTAATGAGGACAGAGCTGCTTTTTCATAAAGAACACAATGATGCGTAGAAAACGAACACTTTGTAATGAATCGCAGTGCACTATGATAAACAGTGTCTAGTGAACGTAGATAGGGTATGGGTGCATACATATAAATGACATCTCCATAAACAATTTCTGGTAAAAAAAAGTAGCAGACAAGCTTTTTCTTTGCTTGAAAGGATAAACATGATTTATTTCTAATATCTGTCTGTCTGTCTGTCTGTCTGTCTATCTATCTATCTATCTATCTATCTATCTATCTATATACAGTGTATCACAAAAGTGAGTACACCCCTCACATTTCTGCAGATATTTAAGTATATCTTTTCATGGGACAACACTGACAAAATGACACTTTGACACAATGAAAAGTAGTCTGTGTGCAGCTTATATAACAGTGTAAATTTATTCTTCCCTCAAAATAACTCAATATACAGCCATTAATGTCTAAACCACCGGCAACAAAAATGAGTACACCCCTAACAGACTACACCCCTAAATGTCCAAATTGAGCACTGCTTGTCATTTTCCCTCCAAAATGTCATGTGATTTGTTAGTGTTACTAGGTCTCAGGTGTGCATAGGGAGCAGGTGTGTTCAATTTAGTAGTACAGCTCTCACACTCTCTCATACTGGTCACTGAAAGTTCCAACATGGCACCTCATGGCAAAGAACTCTCTTAAAAGACGAATTGTTGCGCTACATGAAGATGGCCAAGGCTTCAAGAAGATTGCCAACACCCTGAAACTGAGCTGCAGCACAGTGGTCAAGATCATCCAGCGTTTTAAAAGAGCAGGGTCCACTCAGAACAGACCTCGCGTTGGTCATCCAAAGAAGCTGAGTGCACGTGCTCAGCGTCACATCCAACTGCTGTCTTTGAAAGATAGGCGCAGGAGTGCTGTCAGCATTGCTGCAGAGATTAAAAAGGTGGGGGGTCAGCCTGTCAGTGCTCAGACCATACGCCGCACACTACATCAAATTGGTCTGCATGGCTGTCACCCCAGAAGGAAGCCTCTTCTGAAGTCTCTACACAAGAAAGCCCGCAAACAGTTTGCTGAAGAAATGTCAACAAAGGACATGGATTACTGGAACCATGTCCTATGGTCTGATGAGACCAAGATTAATTTGTTTGGTTCAGATGGTCTCAAGCATGTGTGGCGGCAATCAGGTGAGGAGTACAAAGATAAGTGTGTCATGCCTACAGTCAAGCATGGTGGTGGGAATGCCATGGTCTGGGGCTGCATGAGTGCAGCAGGTGTTGGGGAGTTACATTTCATTGAGAGACACATGAACTCCAATATGTACGGTGAAATACTGAAGCAGAGCATGATCCCCTCCCTCCGGAAACTGGGTCGCAGGGCAGTGTTCCAGCATGATAATGACCCCAAACACACCTCTAAGACAACCACTGCTTTATTGAAGAGGCTGAGGGTAAAGGTGATGTACTGGCCAAGCATGTCTCCAGACCTAAACCCAATAGAACATCTTTGGGGCATCCTCAAGCGGAAGGTGGAGGAGCGCAAAGTCTCGAATATCCGCCAGCTCCGTGATGTCGTCATGGAGGAGTGGAAAAGCATTCCAGTGGCAACCTGTGAAGCTCTGGTAAACTCCATGCCCAGGAGAGTTAAGGCAGTTCTGGGAAATAATGGTGGCCACACAAAATATTGACACTTCAGGAACTTTCACTAAGGGGTGTACTCACTTTTGTTGCCGGTGGTTTAGACATTAATGGCTGTATATTGAGTTATTTTGAGAGAAGAATACTTTTCATTGTGTCAAAGTGTCATTTTGTCAGTGTTGTCCCATGAAAAGATATACTTAAATATCTGCAGAAATGTGAGGGGTGTACTCACTTTTGTGATACACTGTATATATATATATATATATATATATATATATATATACAGTGAGCGATGTGAACATTCGGACAGCGAACGGTGTTTTCTTTATATTTTGTAAAATTCAATATTAAAATGGCCCCAGAGAAGGTGCAGAGAAAGCGTAGTGGTGAGAAAAAAAAACAATACAGGAATGTGTATTCAATAATTTAAGATTTACGGGAAAATATACCTGTATTTATAACAAAAAAGACCATTTAAGACATTAGAAGGGTTAGGTAAGGGGATGGTTTGGGAGGTCAATTCCATTTACATGATTTCTTATGGGAAAAATTGTTTTAACTAATGAACAATTTGACTTAAGAACAGCCCTTCAGAACCAATTAAATTCGTAAGTCAAGGGTCTACTGTACAATGATCTTGTACATCAAAAATAATGAATCGATTTTTTTAAATTCCACCAAAAATACAGTAATTTTTACTTACACACTTGGCCTTTCTTTACATACTTTTTTTTTAGCCTGCTTTCATGCTGTTCTTCAATGGTCAGGACCCCCACAGAACCACCACAGAGCAGGTATTATTTAGGTGGTGGATGATAGTGCTGCTGGAGTTTTTAATACCGTGTCCACTCACTGTTCATTCTATTAGACACTCCTACCTAGTTGGTCCACCTTGTAGATGTAAAGTAAGACACTCGCTCATCTATTGCTGCTGTTTGAGTTGGTCATCTTTGAGATCTTCATCAGTGGTCACAGGACGCTGCCCACGGGGCGCTGTTGGCTTGATGTTTTTGGTTGGTGTACTATCCTCAGTCCAGCAGTGACAGTGAGGTGTTTAACAACTCCATCAGCGCTGCTGTGTCAGATCCACTCATACCAGCACAACACACACTAACACACCACCACCATGTCATTGTAAATAATACCTGCTCTATGGTGGTCCTGGGGGGGTCCTTACACTGAAGAACAGCATGAAAGGGGGCTAACAAAGCATGCAGAGAAACAGATGAACTACAGTCAGTAATTGTAGAACTACAAAGTGCTTCTATATGGTAAGTGGAGCTGATAAAATGGACAGTGAGTGTAGAAACAAGGAGGTGATTTTAATGTTATGGCGGATCGGTGTAGTTTACCTGTTTAAACATTGCACATGAAACAAATTAACAAATGAATGAAACAGATGCAGAAGCTCAATGCAAACAGGATGACAATTAATAACAACACTAACCGTGTGTCACCATGCTGGCTTCTCTAATCCTGCAGTACAATACATTTCATCTTACTGTCACAAAGCGAACTGCTGCGAATTTCATGTATATCATTATAAAATTAGCTACATGCTAACAGAAACAGCACAGACTGAAACAGTTACCTAAAAGAAGGGCGCTAAATCGTGATTCAATCCACACTGACCTCCTACTAAACCAGTAGCTCATAACACAAAAGCAATTCATTTCTTTACCTACAAGTAAACCTAAGTAGTGTCTTTGAAGCGATTTGGAATTTTGCCTATGATTCGTACGCGTGAAGCCGAAATTGTGAGCTTTGTAAACGTGCTTCTAAGAATTTTTCAAATTAAGAGTCACTTTCTATTTTGTGCCACAAGTGAAAGTTCTGCCCATTTTTTGCCTAATACCAGACTTCAGCTGTCTGATTCTCTTTAAGTTTTTTTTATTTTTTTTTTTATGCATTTTCTCCCCATTTTCCTCCCGATTTAGCGCACTCAATTTTGTCTTCCGCTGCTGAGAGATACCAGATTGCATCCGAGGAGAGCACGTCGCTGTACACGCCTCTTTCGACACGTGTACAGCCCCCCTCTTCTCGCCCCTGCATTCTGCACAGTTCTTCCGCCAATCAGGGTCCTTACACAGCGTATGAAGACCCCCCCACCCTGCAGATACGGTGGCCAATTAGTATCTGCTGCAGGCACTGCCAATTATGCCTGCCAGATGGTGCCCAGCCGACCGGTGACAACACCGAGTTTCGAACCGAGGAGTTCAGAAACTTAAAAGAGGAGTTCAGGAGTTCAGAAACTTAAAAGAGACACGCCCAGGTGGCACAGCGGGATATTCCGCTTGCACACGCAAGAAGAATATCCCGCTGTGCCACCTGGGCGCGTCTCTTTTAAGTTTTTAGTAGAACTTCTGGTAGTGTGTCTTCAGCACAGAAAACTCTTTGTTGTTTGTTTGTTTTTTCCACAAACAAGTTAAAACGTGGAGTCATCTGAACACAGCATATTTTTCGATCTGAGATGAGCTCAGGCCCATAACATTTTGTGGCATTTCTGCAATAGAATTGATGTACAGCTTTCTCTTTGTGTAATAGAGTTTTGTAGACTGTGTTCAGTGACATGGTTTATAGTAGTAACCAATTCACATACTTACTGTAGAATATTTCAAAACCATTTAACTTGAATACTGTATAGAACACTATAAAGAAATGTCCTAACCTGTCCTGAAATAATGGGGTTTGTATTTAAAAAAGGAATACAAAAACATGTTTTCATGTCTTTTATGTTGCAAAACACAAAACAATTCATTTTTACATGTTTTTTACTGACAGGTAAGCCTGGCAAATATATTTCATTTATAATCATGATGAATTTGTGAGAGGAAACCTTGGGCGCTGTCATCTCACAGCAAGAAGGGCCTGAGTTCAATTCCCCAGTTGGCCCACCGTGACCCTGACCAGAATAAGGCGGTGGTCAAAACAGACAGTGAATAAATGAATGAATGAATGACATGGCTAAAACTCCACCCAACTCCTAATCGACTGCCTCTATATACACCCAACATCCCCTTTACCTGATAAATCCTTGCACCCACCTTCTCCCCATTTCCTTCACAGCTCATCACGTTTTTGTGCTCCTAAATAAATAAATAACATGGGGAGCACCCTGAACTCTAGCCAAACATTCTAAAAGTTCCCTTACTTTTCCTTACAGTCTCAATCACCTGCACTCGTAAACTGGAACTAATGGGCCTAAGCCAACCCCTGAAAAACTACCCTGTAACATTATCTCTCCTCCAACGCATCCTGAGCTGAAGCTCTATATGAATGGGGTTCCTATCAAAATTGCATAAGAAACAAAATTCCTGGTAATTTATTCCTCACATAAAGGCCCTTACAATCACACTTAACAATGTGCATCATCAAGTAATACAGGTGTCACTGTTAGCATTCTGTATCTCTCTTGTACAAAGCATCTACATAGAAGCTGGTAAAGTACAGAGTATTGACAGCTGGAATTAGCCCTGTAGTACACAGTTACACATAAATACAACATATACAGCGATACCTGAAGGAGAAAAACTTAAAACTAGATTACATAATATTATTATATAATTATTATGTAATTATTGATTTGTCCTGAGGTCTACTTACAGTTGATTGTGGAATATATGAGAGGGAAGGAATATTACGAACTGACGTGTACTCTAGTGGTACATGGTCATGTCCATTGTGACTTCCAGCTTCCTAATGCATAACTAATAATAGCACTAATTAGAGGTGTGTAAGCTATGGAAGAGTACTTTAGAATTCTAAATCACTTACACTGTGTCATTAGTTATTAACAGTTATTACAAAAATGTTATCTGAGGTTGTCTCTAAAAACTATAATTAAAAGGGCCATAAGAATTTCTCTACCAAAATAATAACTCAATTAAAAAATATAGACATTTTGTGTTACGTCTACATTACTACATTAGGATATTAATCTCTCTCTCTCTCTCTCTCTCTCTCTCTCTCTCTCTCTCTCTCTATATATATATATATATATATATATATATATATATATATATATATATATATATTAGTCTTTCATTTCAGGCCATTTTGTTATTAAATTACAAAGAGTATAATGCTGCTTGCATACAACATGGTGTGTATTTCACCTCCTCATCAAAAACAAGAAAAAACCAAAGATACAGAGATCTATCCCAAATCAGCCAGACAATCTAATAAAACCCAGAGATTGAAGAACATCATTAATCAGGTCTTTATGCCAGACAGAAGTCACTGTTAAGAAACAGGCATTTGAGAGATAAGAGATTGAAATGGAAATATTTGGAGAGAATAGCTAACACTATGTCTGGCGAAAACATTAAAACATGTAATGGATGTTAAATTGTTGTATGCATTTCAGTCATACATTACAGAGATGGATAGAGATTAAAGAAACCCTAGAGTAAAACTTGCGACTAGTATGATATAATAAAGATCAACTTATTTTAATTGCTTTAAGAAAGTTAATCTCGGGCAGTTTTTTTTTTTGTAGGACCTCACGTAATCCATACTAGGTTATTTATGTATGTTTTCTTTTTCAATTCATGTGTTTAGTGTGTTAAAGTTAAGCATGTTTATTATGTTGGATGTGTATGATATGAAATATTAAAATAAAATGTATACATTTTAAATCTCTACTATTCAATTCAGTGATGAACAGGAGTAACATGATAAGGTCACATAAACACAGTTTATGAATAGTTAAAGCGTGTTGAATTAACAGCCACTTGACTTTTAATTTAACGTCTGTTCAATCATAAATCAACCATTAGCTACAGATGCTTTACCGTTAGTTTTATGTCTGTATGCATCAAAACATAACATTTAATCAATGTTAAATGAACTGAAAATCAATGTGCATGAATAACTTAATGCATCTGCCATTGGAAGAAGAATAATTGATTCAGGTGCAGTTTTGTTATCTGAGTCAAAACTGCAGGGGTGCTGGCAACACCCCAGGCAATTCTGAGAATATAACAATGTGCTGACATGCATGCAACATATAGTGAAATTCCCTACTTGATACAAGACTAATACCCTCCATAAGAAAAGTGCTTAAGGAAAATTCTATAACGGAAACTACACAAACCCCATTTCTGGAAATGCAATAAAAAACAATGTGATTTGTTAATTCCCTTCAATATTTATTTAACTGACAAAAGTAGAAAGAAAATATTTCCAGTGTTTTCACTAAACTTCACTGTAATTATAAACATGTTTAGAATTTGATGCCTGCAACACACTTTAAAAAAGATGGGACAGACACTGTGGTTTATCACCTTTCCTGTTAGTGAGACTTTTTAATGGTTCAGGAACTGGGGACATTAATTGTTGCAGTCTTGCAAGTGGAATTTCTGTCCATTCTTGCTTGATGCAAGTCTTCAGCTGCTCTCTGTTGCCTCATTGACCTCTTCATGCTGGACCATACATTTTCAGGCAGGCCAGGTAAGCACAATATGTCTACGAAGCCATGTTGTTGTAGTGTGAAAGGAATGAGGCCTGAAAAGACGTCGCCATGATGGCAGCATGTGTCTCTCTAAAATTCCAATAATACACATAAATGTTAATGGTGTGTTCATATACAAGTCCCCCATGCCATGGGCACTAATGCACTTCTATACCATGACAGATGTTGGCTTTTGCACCATTCACTGATAACAGTCTGGATAGTCCGTTCCAACTTTGGCAGACAACCTTGATTCTTGTTTTTCTCAAAAATAAATTGAACCGAGGACTCATCTGGCCACAACACACATTTCCATTGTCCACAAATCTTCATTGCTTATACAGACTGAGCTTTGGATGGATCCTCCTTTTATATCCAATCATGATTCGCTGATTCACTTGTTACCAATTCACCTACTTATTGGTGAACGCTCTAATTTAAATATTCTATAAACTATTTACAAAATACAATGAAGCTGATCAGTGAAAACATTGGATATCTGGGTGTAGAAAAATAATTACAGTGTGGAAAAATAGTGTTTAAGTTCTTTCATTGTAAATAATTTTATCTTTTCTCTTTTATCACAATAATAAAAAAACTAAATTCCTGCATACCCCATGTACTATTGTCAACAGACATGTCATTCAACACAATGCGCCTTCATTTAAGAGTAGGGCTGGGTTATCCTATGGGGATAGGGAGACAAAGCTGCTGAGCCTTAAGATACATCTGCTGGGCCTTGCACAAGACTAAGACAGAGACAACTGACTTAGTACAATTATCTATTGATTAAACGTCAGCTAAAAGAGGAGCAAATTGTTAAGAATTAAGATTAAATAACTCATGTTACAAAAGCAAATGTAATGTTAACCTTTTTCACTATTGACTAAGCTAGCAGGTTAATTTCCAAACTGACAAACTAACACCTTTTCAGATTTTTCTTTAGAATGAGACATGTGACTGCTAACAAGTACCATTCTGGTTTGTGAACTGAACATTCATGGGGCTGGCAGTATAGCTAATCTCCTGGTGCTTACTTTTTGCCATAAATCTTTGCCTTAAATAAATAATAATATTAAATAATATTACATTTTATATTAAGAATGTTTTAATAATGTTTAGGGCCCCTGTCAGTCACAGTGCCCTAACATCATCCTAACCCCCCACTGGGCACAAGGCAGAAAACCTCAAACCCCCCAGCCAATTATGTGTGTTGAAGCCCTACCAGCCAGGTTTGAATCTCGGTGGTGTTGGGCTACTGTAACAGACCACTGTTAGCAAATCAGTTAGTAAGGATAAATACATATTTTTTCTTATCAAGCGGGCGGCACGGTGGCTCAGCGGGTAGCACTGTCGCCTTACAGCAAGAAGGTCCTGTGTTCAATCCCCAGGTGGGGCGGTCCGGGTCCTTTCTGTGTGGGGTTTGCATGTTCTCCCCGTGTCTGTGCAGGTTTCCTCCAGGAGATCCGGTTTCCTCCCAGTCCAAACACATGCAAGTGAGGTGAACTGGAGATACAAAATTGTCCATGACTGTGTTCGACATTAAACTGATGAACTGATGAGTAACAACTGTGTCTGTCACGAATGTAACCAGGTGTGTAAAACGACGTTAAAATCCTATAAAATAAATATATTTCTTATCAAGCTTAATATGCAAATGAAGTACGTCACTTACAGTTTCCAATCAGAAACAGCCCTCGGAATAGGGCTCATGTTAACCATTCAAGTTTTTTTAAGTGTCACTACACAATTGGTTTGTAAAAAGTTTATTTAGAAACAAGTCAAATGTAACACTTCAGTTTACAGTTCTCCCTGCTTAAATGGGGGAAATGAAAATGTATAAAACATAGAAAAAGCACCCTTAATGCCAGCTGAATTAAGGGGAAAAGTAAGCAATAAAAATACAGAAATACACATTTCTTCATAGCATGACCTAAAAATGAAAAGGCAATCCTCCATCAATAATTTAAAAACAATTAAGAAAATAAACCATTTATTTAAAGAAAATGAAATGTGTGAAAATCCATTCCCTGGTGTGTATCTTGCCTTAATGCCAGCATTAAGTAAAAGGATGATGCAGAATCTCAGACTGGACTGAGGTGCAGCAAAAAAAAATGATTTTGACACACAGCACAAGACACACCTTACAAAGGGAGAGGGAGTAAATGCAAGGGTTTCCTATTTCCTGTCAGATATTACGAGTGTGAAAAAGCATGGCAGTACCATCAGCTGTAGATAAGCAATTTATGTTTTGTGTCTTTGGATTGTATCAAGAATATCTGGCCTATGTCTGACCTTTTGCTTACTGACAACAGTCAGGTAGTAGTATCATTTATGTCTCTGTGAACACATACCTTCTATGAAACTTTGGTTGTAGCTAGAGGTAGGGTGGGTTATTAGCCTGCATACAAATTGGATATGATATTTTAAAAATGATATAAGCTAACTATACATGTCTATTTGATAAGGTATTACAGATTACCTTAAATATTGATGGCAAATTCATGAAGATCTTCTAAGGGAAGAAAATGACAAAGTGTTTGTAAAAATGATCTATCATTCTACTATGGGGATATTCAGTTAGCAGCTCACAGACTGTATGTTTACTGAGCAAGAAAAGCTTTTGGGTGACATACATAGGGGCAGAACTTGCCGAGGCATTTTCACGTCGACTCACTTGATTTTTAACATAAACATTACACTGTACTCTGATACTAGCAGTCAGTGCAAACGTCATGTTTGTGACCCTGTATTCGCTGTACTTTCTATAGTTTACTGCATCATTTCCATTTCACAAGCTAATGATTCTAATACATTTGTACCTGTACTCTCAACAAACAACTTGCTTTACCATTCTGTAATCTAGCCCAAATGCACCGAAGCAGTAAATACACCCATCTCAACAGCAAAAGTACACAAATGAATATTTAAATCAATAATAAATTACATCACTAGTGGCATGGTCAGCTACACAAAGGCCCTAAACCGAACTAGGCATGTTGCTCTGCCCCTACAGTATAGAATTTATCCCAAATAAAGCAGCATATTGACCTGCATTGCTCAGTTGTGAATTGGGATGTGCAATAATTAGCCATTTTCAATTAAAGCTGCACTACACTGACTAGAAAAAGCCACCATATAACTTAAAAGCTTCTATAAGATTGTTTTACACACTGAAGAACTGCAATCACATCTGAAATCAAAAATATGTATAATTATAATTTTCTTTGGCGTATTGTTCTTGTTGTATCTTTGAGTATTGTTCAGCTCATTTAACTAATGTCCTTTTGAATTTCTAAAGACAACAAACTGTATCCTACTTTTCCTTGAGTAAACCCTTTACCCTGTTTTTTGTTTTGTATCTTTTTTTATCTATTTTTTTTTGGCTTTTTTTGCCTAATGTAATAGGTCAAGTGCTCCAAAAATCAAAGAAACCAAAGATTTAGACAACAAAATGCTGACCGTAATAGACAGAGCAAATCAAATGTTCACTACATAGCTGGTTCAAAACTTTTTTGTTATACCGCAATTAAATTTAAAAGGGTAATGCTGTCTATATTTTGATCATTTCATCTAGACTGGTTCAACTTTGCAGCACCACACAGGGGAAAGCTGGCCTACATTTTCTGCCTAAGTGGAGAAAAAAGACCCTGGTATAAAAATAAAAACGTGACAAAAAAAAAAAAGCATGAAAGTTCTTGCCTCATAATGTGGAAGTCAATATAGGTGCTTTCGATATGTGCTTTCAGCTGCTGGGTTTCCTTTCAAACTGTGTTTTGACATGCACTAACAAAAAAAGAGTAGAAGTTGCTGAGAGCCTGTAGGATGATGACTATGATAAGCCTTCATCTTCAACAAGTTGTGCAGCTTCTTTTGTTATTATTTTTAAAACCTAGAGCACAAAGTTTACAAGCAACATTTAATGGATTCTTCTACAAAAGCTTGACGACACAAGTTATATATAGAAAATAAAAAAAATACAAAAAAGTAAACATCTTGACTTTCACACAAAAATAAAATAATAAAAATGCCGTTTCATTATGATAGTGCCAAAAAATCATAAGATATAGCTTGCATGAGGGGAGGGCAAAAGAAAAGGCAGGTAGGAACACTTTATATACCAGAAGGCAACATGGGAACTATTTAAAAGTATCACATAGTGCAAAACCCCAAGAACAAGGGAGGGTGAATTAAACACAACATATCCCCATATCCGGTTAACATCAACCCAAACCAATATTCACCCTTACAGCACGATTTAATGAGGAAGCACTTTAAAAACCCTCCCAGTGTCAGACATCGTGAACTTTGGTCTCTTGTGTAATTTTCAAGCTGATGGTGGTTTGAGGTGCTGTGGTGATTGAGATTGTGTGACCCTTCCCTGCCCACAGGATTGTTGATTGCCGTTAGCGCATCTTGTGATCGTCAGTGTTGCCCATGTTGGAGCCAGGGCTGGGGTCCTGCTGTCGCCTGGGCTGTAATGACACACACAAAGATTACAGTCAGCAAAGGTATGATTTATTTTATTTTATATTAAGTTCTTGCCTATAGATCCGTATCTAGAGAGTAAGAAAATGCAGACTTTATATCATCTGCAAAGTACAGTTTACTTCAGTACATAGAGCCATTTATCCATGTTTATCCACAAGTGTACACATTAGAATTAAGCATATATAAAACCTTCACCTTTTCAATGATCACAAGTGCAAAGCATACACAAATGTTTATTGGGGCATTTTCATCCAGCACAGTTTGGGTCCATAGCATCACACATAATTATTAAAGACAACAGCTCCAAGAAAAGAAAATACAAAAGGATTAGATAAGTAGTGAATGTGTATATGCATGTACAGGTATATAAGCATACAGGGGACAGTAGAAGGAGCAATACCAGAGGTCTGTCTGATTCTGTCTGGTTGATTAATCCAGATCTACCATACAGATAAACTTTGTGGCCACACAGTTACAGACTCTAGCCCATCTGTTGTACCCCACTTATCAATTAAAAGGGACCCTCACAGGACCCTGACTGATCAAAATTTATTTGGGCGGTGGACCCAAATAAATGATCAGCACTGCAATGACACCAACATGGTATTAACATGGTAGAGTGTGTTGTACTTGTGTATCAGGTGCAGTAGTTTTGTTTAGATTTTAACACTTCAATGTGAATGCTGGGAGGAGAATAATGGTCCAAACAAACCAATAAACCCAGCAGCATTCTGTGATCAGAAAGTACACACTGACAAATTGTACACCTACAACCAGTGCTAACACGGTCTGTGTTTCTAATAAAGAGGCCAGTACGTTTCAACAGTCAGTATATGCAAATCCCAACAACACTGCTGCACCTGATACACTTACACCAGAAAAACACACTACCATGTTATTACTATATTAGTTTTGATGATGAGAATGATACACCAAAATATCATTTGATCAGTGTGTGTCTTTCAGCTGATAAATAAGGTATAAGGGGGTGACAAAGTGTACAAAGCAATAGATGTGTTACGGTCAGTAATTGTACATAAACTATTCTTCTGTATGGAAGGTGATGCTTTTAAAATAACTCATGTACATCCTAGACTGGTGTACGTAATAAAGCACTCAGCTGGTTTATATATCACTTTAAACAACTGCATGCATGAACTGTTCATAGCAATTTTAATAGTGCTCTTTTGCCAGAAATGTGGGGGTGGCAGAAAATAGAACAGCACACATCTATGCTACATAGCTAAGAAAGTGTATGAATAATTGTACAGCCAGCACACTATCCTGACAAGTGTAATAGATATTATAAGGATAGATAGATTTCATAAAATAAATGGGGTGTATTTTTTAGAATTCATTAGTATCTGAGTTTGGGAAAACCATTAGGTGATTCTTGTGATACTGACATGTAACATTCGAAAATGACTACATGTCGGATTGCAATCTACCAATTTGTATCAACATAATGCACATATTCAACAATTTTAGATCCATTTAGATATCTCAGTACACTAACATTTCCTACGCTGTAAGTCCATAGATGAACACAAGTCTTGTCCTTAACATTTTACTTGGACCTAATATGATTTTGGCAAAAATGTCAATATCAAATCAGTATTAGTCGATACCAAGAGTTTTAAATTGAATGTGAAATATTGGATCAAGGCACTTTTAATTTTAACCAATATGTATTAAACGTATGTACTTTTTGACCACTGGGGGGATGCATTGACCTTACAGTCTAAACTATGTCTTTGTGAATTATGTATGACAGGAATGCATAAGATTCGTTCTATTGTTTCTCCTTGTTTTTCTGTATTGGTTTCTAGCTGCTGTCTTTAATAAGTAATAGGCTACAGTGGTGTTATATGTCAATTTATAGACATAGCATCAAAATAATATAAATCAGTATTGCAGGGAAACATAACATGCTTAATGTTTAAAGCTTTAAGTACCCAGCCGTGTAGAACACAACTTGTACAAAACATTCAAGATTTTTTTTTATGTTGAATCTACACTGGAAAAATATTTCAATCTGTTTAAAATTGCACTTGGTTTTTAACTGATGTTCAACGTTAAATTCATGTTTTTTCATATTTATCCTTTCCAGTTACACATTTTTAATAAGTCTATAAATTTTTTTAAAGCAGCATATTGATACAACTGGCAGAATGGGTAACATGGTTCTCGAAATCCTGGGTTTGATCCTCATTTTTAGCCAGTGTCCATGAGCAACTTCAGTTTCTTTCAGTATCTTTAATTAATTATAATAAAAACTCTAAAAACATGTTTTTAATTTATCATTATGCATTAAAGGTGTAGATTAATGGGTAACACTAAAAATTGTGCAAAATCTTAAGGGATCTAAATACTTTCTGAATCCACTGTACAATAGTACAATAGATGTCAGCAGAGAGCAGCTCTTGTTCAGACTCTAAAAACTGAGGTGTTTATTTTGGTCAGTTATTAGTCTTTAAATCACTAGCTTTAAAAATAAGATGACTGCTGCCCCATGTCACAGATACGTATGTTTACTAGCATGTGCCTAAACGTAGACGTCTGGGTATGTTAGCGCAGACGGCCAGGCAGACGGCAAGAAAAAGCAGCAGACAGGAAGGCAGACGTGCTTACAGTCGGCTGTGACATTGCGTGAGCTCATCGTCCACCTGACCAACTGTTACAGCAGTTTCTAAGCCTGGAGCTGATCTTACCATTGTTATTCTTTGACCTCTATGTGTATTATTTTTTTTAACCTTTGTCTTTAATCAAGATGTATCAATAGGATAGCCTGCTGAAGTTTTTCTCTGATACAATTATACTAGTATATAAGAATGAATCAACAGTTCTTCAAGTTTCCCATCATGCCTTTTTCCATTGCCTATTACTCACATTACAAGTGTGGTTTGAAAGCAAAACAAGAGTTTGTACTTCAAAGATCCATGAACTCTCTAAATGGATAAATACAAATTAGCGTCTTTATGTGCTGTAAACACAGGACCAAAAGTTACTCACTTGAAACTGTATACCCTGTCATTTTCGTAGACTGATCATTTGTGTCTAGAAAAATTAGGTCATCTTTTAACCGTATAATAAACATATACAATACATCAAAACTCTACAAAGTACTCTGCTGTATTGTTTACTGTCTAAATCAAAACTTGGTAAAGACCAAGATTAAAACTGTATACCATAATATACAGATGGTTCTGTAGGACTTTTAGGCATGTAGCCTACTTATTATCACACTTTTGCCTTGAATAAGTGGTTATAAATCTTAAATCAGTCAGTTTGTATTAAATAAATGAGCCTTGGCATGTCCGTGTCAGTCATTCACTATATTATCTGTAAAATATTCTGATTTGAACTGGAACTGCCAATTTAAACTTAGAGATTCACACCAGTAGGACCAGCACAAGCAAAAGCTTCATAAAGGCAATTGCATTCCTTTGAGTAATATTTAGTGCCATAATATAATAAAAATAGTATATAATAGTATATATTTCTATATAATACAATATTACAGTATAATATAATACAGTGTGATATAATGTTGTGTGTTTTTAGCCCATATTACACTAGATTCGAACCCGAATCTCAGCTGTGCTATTGGCTGAGCATCTACACAGACAAGACTTGCTATGTCTGGGTGAGTGTGGGTGTGTGTGTGTGGGTTGGGGTTGGGGTTGGTCGTTCAGGCCCTACAATGGTTTGGCACCCTGTCCAGGGTTTTTCTGCTTTGTGCCCAGTGTTTTGGTGCCCAGTGTCTGATGTAACTGGACCCACCAAAAGCTTGACCAGAACAAAACAGTTCACAAAATAAAGGAATAAAAAATATAATTGCATAATCTAATATAATGGAATACAATTTTATATAATTTAATATAATATAGTATAATACAGTCAAATATAATATTGTATAATACAATAGAATAAAATTTGATTATAGAATAATAATACAATGTGGTTTGGAGTGCAGAAAACTACAGATGGGCTACACTCAGTAATTGTAAACACAAAAAGTTCATCTGTATGGTAGGTGTAGTTAATAAAATAATTAATTAATGTACATACCAGGTTGGTGTGCTTGTGCTAATACACTAGGGTAGCATAATAAACAACTATCAACAGCTTACTAACCAAGAATACCATAGCAACAACCTACTAACCACCTGGGACAACATAGCATAAGCCTGGAAACACCCTAGCAATCACCTAAAACAATACAGCAACCACCTATCAGCCTTAAGACAATCTGGGATACCATAGCAACAACATATCAATCACCTGGGATATCACAGCAATCTATTAGCAAACAAGCAGCAGCCTGGAATTCAATATCAACATCTGGCAACATCCTAGCACTACACATAACAACAAGCCTTTAGCATTGTAGCAAAATCTAGATAACATAGCAATCATCTTGCAATGTACCTACACCTACCAAGGACATATAACAACCACCCAGAACATCACTGCAACCACATTACAACACCACAACCCTCTGAAAGACCATAGTAACCTTTTGCATCTATTCGGAAAAACCGTAACAAAAACCTAGAATACCATAAACATTACTTACTATACAACATAGCAACTATACTGAATAATAAAGCAAATGCCCAGCAACCCCCCAGCAACCATATGGACACCACAGCAACCACCTGGCAACACCCACACAACCAGCCAGCAACATCCTAGCAACCACCTGGATCACCACAGCAACCACCTAGAAACACTACAGCAACTTCGTAAAATAACACAGCAACCATTTAACTTGCTTATTATTATTATTGTTATTAGTCAATGTCAGTGGTTAGTTTTGCCACTCACATTGCTAATAGATGTAAAACATTTCTAGGTTCAATTACATGCTACCAACTTTATAGCAACATTCCTCATAAGACCCTTTCCTGTTTAAGCATGACCTTGATGGCTTCTGTGCACAAATGAAGACATGGTTAATGTGTTTAGTGTGGAATTCCACTGACCTGCACAAAGCCATGACCTAAATCCCACTTAACAGATTTGGGGTAAATTGGAACATGATTGCCAGCTTGTCCAACCATCCAAATGCTCTTCAACTAGTGGGCAGAAATTCCCACAGACACACTCCAAAATTTTGTGAATAACCTGTTTTATCTACAAGAGGGATAAAACAAACTATTTAGGAGTGAGGTAGACTATAAAGACATTAAAGCTAAGCTCAGGATTTCTACATGTGTCTGTGTATATGTGTGGATTTGTGTGTCTGTACAAAAGCAAAGCGCTATCGATCATGTGGAGCCAAGCTGGAGTGTTTGCCTGTACCGCAAGTCAATAGAGCTTAGATTAGGCCAGGCAAGACAGCACTCGTAATGAAGATGATCAATACTAATGATATATTAATACTTTCTGGGCCTGAGCATCAGTCATGCTCTAATCCCACCTGCAGTAAAGGCCAAAAGTTGGATGAAAAATGAATCATCTATTCTCCATCCATCAGAGGTAAAGCTATTAAAGCCTTATAACCCCCCTTTTTCTTTTACCCCATCCCGTGCACACAGCTCTGTGGTGGGATCACTCACTCAAAACACAAAGTAAAGGGATGAAAACATTACAGATATTTTTAGATACAGAAATGTGAGCAGCAAACATTATCTCACATCCTGTGCTTTTAAATATGTTACACAACAAATGCATAATTTGGCTTTCAATGAAACCACCATATTTGACCACCAAATATATTTCCAACAATCTGTAGGTTGGTGTGTGATAAAGAAGAAATATTTAGAACGTGTCTTGCCTCAAAAGGTGAAGTGAGCCACTGCCTCTTTACAAGCTGTGATTCGTTGTAATCCAGTGGGTGAATTAAAGGAGGGAGCTAACTGCCGTTAACCACACACCTAAGCTTAGAGATTCCCAAGATCTGCTGGCAAACGTTTTTAGCAAAACACATTTAAAAAGCATGTTGTTAATAAGAGAGTAAAATAAATCTGGGTTACTTTAGTACAGTATAGTATTGCATGCTAGAGTATAGTATAGTACAATATAGTACAGTATAGTATATGATAGTATAGAAGAAGAATGCCCTTATTTCTTATATATACATATACTGGTGTACAGTACAATGAAATTCTTTTTTTTACATATCCCAGCTCGTTTTGAAAGCTCGTTATCGTTTTGGGGATCAGAGCGCAGGGTCAGCCATTGTACGGCGCCCCTAGAGCAGAGAGGGTTAAGGGCCTTGCTTAGGAGTCTAACTCTCAACCTTTTAATTGGCAGCCCAGAGCTCTACCCACTAGGCTACCACTGTGTGTATAGTGCTAGTGTATAGTATAGTATGGTATAGTAATGTATACAATAGTATAGTATAGTATAGCATGATATAGTATAGTACAGTATAGTATGGTATACAATAGTATAGTACGGTATAATATAGTATGGTATACTAGAGTATGGTATGGTATAGTATGATGTACTATAGTACAGTACAGTATAGTATGATATAGTATAGTATGGTATACAATAGTATAGTAAAGTATAGTATGGTATGGCATGTGGTGTAGTATGGTATTGTAGAGTATAGTCTAGTATGGTGTAGTATAGTATAGTATGGTGTACAATAGTATAGTATAGTCTAGTATGGTATGGTGTAGTATAGTATAGTATAGTACGGTGTACTATAGTATAGTATAGTATGGTAGAGTATAGTATAGTATCACTGCTGCCTTTCTGAACAAACTGATTCAGCAGAAACCGTTTACAGAAAACTAGAGATTTGCTAAAACGTTGTCCAATGATTGTCCTTTTCTTTTTACATTCAATCTGTCGATTGAAAATATACATATTAGAACATTCTTTAACTAGCCCACCTGCCATGGAGTTCAGCTAGGGGCTCAACTGAGGACTCGTACCTTGCCAAATATGGCTGGCAGATGGGACATAAAGGCGCAGATGATTGATGTGTTGGTTTCTTATAACTTATGGCCACCTGCGCCTTGTTGAGTGTTAATTCGTTCCAGGTGGAAGTGTTTCTATTTATCACAGATTCTTCCTCTCAGATTTGCCAGCTCCTCTGTTGGCAATCTTTTCTTTCGAAACCATGATGTTGATCTGGTTTCTGCTGGCATGTAAAGCCAGCACAGTTTTATCTCTTCCTGGGAACTCAGCTGCTGTTACTGCCACAACAGCTGATTATTCTGGTCTGTATACATGAATTTGCACAGTTTTTTCACCAGATGCCCTTTCTGACGCAACCCTACTTATTTTTATCTAGGTTTGGGACTGGCAGTGAAAGCACACTGGCAAGTGCTACTCCCAATGGACATCTCAGACATAGCCAATCATGTCTATGTATACACCTGGCTGGCCGATAACACTTCTGAGATTCAAACCCCCGATCTCTAAATTACCCCACCATGAGTAAATGTAATGATACAGTTATAACTAATTGGAGGCTTCTTTTACCATGCTTTTACCTTAACCTGAAATTGGTGTGTTTTTAATTGTTTTGTCTTTCACACAGCCACAGTCTTAGAACATATAGGCATATTAAGTCACACTGATTTTTCTGTTTCATCTTTCCTAACTCTTAAATATGTTATTTCATTACTCATTTAAGCATCAGTGTATCCTTAATAATGGCCAGCATCTCCTTTCACATGTATGTTAAGTAATCCATCTGACAGGCTGAGTAGTATATTAAGGGAATTAACTCTGACATTCTCACAACACTGTTAAATACAGTGGCGTCTAGATCGAGACAATGGGCCGCTATTCTATGACTTCTGATCTACAATGTACTTGTACATTCGTTCTGACTTCCAGTCTGTGTTTATTCTGGCAGTGGTTAATGTCAATTGTTGCCTTTTATAGCAGCTCTACCTCATAATACGTCCAAAAAAAGCAAGTCTGGCGGCTTCCCAAAGATGCATGGCAGTAAATAAGTACACCATCAATGGTGTCATCACTACCGTAACATACTATTTACTACAAAGCATACAGCCTCTGATTCGGTTTTGGCTCTCTGACTCAGCTGGCACATGCTCAGTCAGGCATTTTCCTATTATCTCAGCATTTTAGTGTGGGCACAAGAAACACCAAATACCAGTTTGGACGGAAAACTTTCTGGTCTAGAAAACATGTTTCAAATATAATCATATTGGTGTAGACAGGCATCAGTAATACACTACACTAATTTCAGCAACATTAAAGAACTGTATATAGAAGAGCCTGGATGGCCACAAAGACCTGGCTAGACATCTTATGTTTTATTTCTATCCAGAATAAAGCATAATGTTAAAAAGAGTGAAAAGTGAGACAGAGGGAAAGGGTTAGGGGGCCAGTGAAAAGAAACAAATTCCAGAACTACGGTCTCAAACAAATCCTCAGGATTCATAGACTTGGTGCCGCTGCTGAGATGGAAAAGCATTTGTTAAAGCATGATTATAGGGTGTGGGAATATGGATTGCTTTGACCACCATGAATAAGAATTTTGATTTTCATCTCCAGTAAAAAATGCATGAAACATGAGGCCTTAGCATAATTGATTTAGGAAGAGGTAAAGGGGGTGGAGGGAAAGGCTTATATTAGTGGAAAGTTCACTAGGAGGACGGTCATGAGCTGTTCAACCACAGTTAAACTCACAGCTTTACAGCAGTAGAATGGAATCCTTGGTCAGAAATCTGACATCTCTGAGTGGGTTTTTTCTAAAGGGGTACTAAATTTGTGGTACTAATGACATTAAATCACTGTTGAAAAATTCTAGCAGCAAAGCCATACCAGATGTCAAGTTAATGGCATGGTTGAGTTAATTGCACCACTGAAAAGGTAGATCATGGCAGTCCGTTTACCTGTCAGTTATTTATTTTTTGTGATGAAATAGCAAATGAGTACAACTCCAGAGCAGGGGTCACTTGCAGCTAAAAAGCTGGGATCTCTGATACATCGTATCAAATCTTAGCTCTGCCATCTGGCTTGGCGACGACATGAACAACTGTTGTTCATAGGGGTGGGACAAACCAGACCAGGGTTTCTCATAACTGGTGCAATAACGACCTCTGCTGGCGGACTGATGGCGCCTGCGCAGAAATGGGGAATAATGCTGATTAGAGTGTGGCTCTCTGTGCACAAGGCTGATCCACAAATGATCTCGCCTCGTGCAGGTGAAAAGAGGCAGTCGGTACTGCACACGTGCCGGAGGGGGCGTGTGACAGTTGCAATGTCAGTGGAGGGTTGTATTGGTAGAGGTGAAGCGTAACGCAATCAGGGTACAATTAGGTTAGGGGAGAAAATTGGGTGAAAAATTGGAGAAAAAGAGAAAAAAAAGTCTGTAAATTACTGTATTATTCATTTAATTCATGCAGTGTGAATTACGATGTAAAAAATGTATCTTATTAAACCTATAATTTCAATAATATCTGGTGTTTTTAGTGCCTGGCCTCAGTTATTATGGCGAGCAGGAGACTACTAGGTATGAATAGAGACTCATGCCAACAGTTGACTACTCTGTCTCTGTCTCATCATCAGAAATGTCAGAGGCCAACATTTTAATGCAGTTTTGTTCTACAGGTGAGCTTTTGTTTGTAATACATCCCAACCACAAAGCACTTTAGCAATAGGGTTCATAAATTTACTAGTGTCTAATGTCATCATGTTAATAAAAACACATTACACAATATTTATCGCACATGCTTGCAGCCTGATCACTTGCTAGCATAACATTTTTAATATTTATTATTCATCGTTAGTAACCCCATTATTCTCATTATCCATTGTACAGAAGTATGGTGCTAAAATGTTAGGTGGGAATATTTCCTATCCTAGATAGTAACACAATGAATTAATCAAGAGCTGACAATCCACCTACTGCCTTTTTGGGAGTTTTTGTGAGCTTGAAGCAAACCAGAGTACCTAAAGGAAACCCATACAGACAGAAATAACATGGCAAACTCCTGACAGACAGTAAGCAAGGCGAGGATCAAATCCAGGTCCTTACCCTGAAGCTGTCGGCCCCCCAAACTACCTGCTGTGCCACATTGCCGGTTATTCTTGTTTAAATAATTTGTGCCTCACTATACCCTAATATTAAATGCAATCTTTTATAAGATGGAATTAAATTTAGTTATTATTGTTAGGAAGATAGTTGGTATTATTTTCTTTTCGTGTAAGGCAGGAAGGATCGAGGGTTTGTCCCACACCCATATGTGCTGACTGCATGACCATTCTCTTTTATTAAGATTCAAACTCTTCATGGTATATTGAGAACAATTAGCACATTCAATACCCTAATTTGCATACTATTTTTCATTTTCTTTGCATGTGTTGTCATTTGGGCAATTATTCTCAGTAAATTACCCACAAACACACCACTAACTACACATGCGATCTATTAGACTGCATACAAAATTAGTACTTTGGCAAATCAGGTCCTGAGTGCATAATCAGGGAAACAAAATGCGTATGATTCATGACAGTGGTTTTTCTCTATGATCTACAACCACACATTAAAAGTACTGAAACACACACAGAGCACACATAGTACTAAGCATGAACACACACATCAAGCTGCACTAAAGCATGCACATGCTCTTACGAAAAGTCTAATTCACAAATCACTTTTTCTCTCGCTCTCACAACACGCACACACATACACACTTACAGACGCAGACATGGTTTAGTGCATGACACAGGGATAGAGAGAAGCAGAAGAGACAGACCCTGGTCCATGAATGCCATCAGTCCCAGATTTTTGATGCCACAGGGTCCTAAAAAACACAATTTGGTTTTCAGCTTAGAAGCGCAGTTTGAATGACTTTAGAATGATTCTGTACTAGGCAAAGATTCTTCATGCACTGAGCCACAGGTCAACAAGTAAAGCACATGTACTGCACACGTACACAGATTCTAAGCATCATACATTCTTTTTTTACTGAATTTTCAAACTGTTTAGTTACAACTTTGTTATAATTTAGTATGTACATTATATGAGCAAAAGTATGCAGACACCTGACCAAGCGCTTACTGGGCATTCTATTCCAAAGTCATGGCTTCCCACAAGATACTTAGTGCTCATTTCGTCAATGAAGCATTTGTATGGTCAGACATTGATGTTGTGTGGGAAGGCCTTACGATCGCATACATGAGAAGGCTAACGATTATATTTGAAATCATCTGTAAAATGTTTAATTTGGGTAATGCCAGGGCATACAAACTTGTTAAGCCATGTCTTAACTGGCCTAAACTGGACGCATATAACTGATTTTATACTCCTGTGACCAATAGATATACAGTAGATTAACTCAATAATTAGGAGAGGTGTGCACATACTTTTGACCATACAGTGCGTATGACAATATCTATTAGTCCTAAGCATCGTACAGTACGTTAGTGGCTGTAATTAAAATGCTGAAATTATATGAGCAAGAAATTGCACAAACAAGAAAAAGAGAACAAATACACATATTCCTACACACCTACTAACTGGTTCATTCTTGTCCCACCACAATTGCACATATACAGTATATGCTGTTGGATGCATGCACTAACCTGCCAGTTTAACTCCTGGATCGCACATTCACACTTGCTCTACACACACACTCACCTCTAGATCTTCACGGTGTGACCGATCCCTGTCCTCGAAATCACGAGTCCTCCTGCGAGCCTCTTCAAAAGCTGCCTGAGCAAGTGCATCCTCATGCTACATATTCACACACACACACACACACACACACACACACACACACACAGAGGAGACAAACATATCAGACAACGTGAATACAAACAAAGCATTAAACACATAGTTACACAATATACACTGTGAAATCTAAACAGAACAAATCCTCTAAATACAACACACGAGTCATTTTGTGATACCTGTGCTCTTTCTTCATCATATTCCAAACAGCCCATCCCATCTAGACGCTGCAGGTCGATCCAGCCTTTCCATATCACACACACTCCATTCAAGATCATTGGGGCCTTCAAGTAAACCTGTGTGCACACACACAAACAAATACACAAAAGATGATTAGAAAATAACATATAAACCACAAAAACTTGTAAGCGTAATCTATGACAAGATGTGCCCTGGATTTTTATTTTGGGGTTTTTATGACAGTTTGCTTTTTCGCCGGTAAGTAAACTTAGGCAGTGTTGACTAGTCGATATAATGGGCTTATATTGTGTGTGTGTGTTTGTAAATTTTTGGTAATATTGTATTGGCCAGTGAAGACACCGATTTTACAGATTATAATTCAGATGCTTAGATGTGTGCATTGCGCTTTTAAACTGGACTAATTACATAGGATCAGATGTGAGGTCAGCACTAAGAAGTCATGTTTCATTATTTAATCATTATTTTGCCCTTATATTATTTGTACTGTAAGAGACATGAACCACCTTGGATTTTATCAAAAGCTTAGATCTGAATGTCTTGCACAACAGTTGAAAGTGGTCTTTAAGCTAAAGTTGGTCTTTAAGCTAAAGTTTACTGAAGCATTTCACTACTTCAATGCATGGAAAAAGTATTTCAAAATGTCCAACTTCATATTTACTGTGCTACAGCTGCTCCTACTACCACTA
This sequence comes from Trichomycterus rosablanca, assembly GCF_030014385.1. Lineage (NCBI taxonomy): Eukaryota > Metazoa > Chordata > Actinopteri > Siluriformes > Trichomycteridae > Trichomycterus > Trichomycterus rosablanca. The sequence continues at coordinate 21,172,540 of NC_085998.1, read as the reverse complement.
CCACTACTACTACATAACTAGTAAGTACATAAATAATGAATTAGAAGATGATTTGTGATATTTGTGAGCTATGATATAGAAAGGGATTTTTTTAATTATGTTTAAAGTAAGCTAAAACAATGTACTGTTATTTTAGGAGTATATTATCAATGCAAAGCTTTAAAAATACAGTATGAACAAGATATCTTGGTACAGACATAAGGTTATACATAAAACATACCAAACAAAAAATCCACCAATTAAGATTATTGGTATTATTAAACTACTTCCTTTATAATAACTAGAAAATACAATCAATGTGAACAGGTGTGTAAAAAAAAAACATGCACCCAACGGCCAAAACCAACTAGTCTGTGACCATACCTGCAAATGAAAACGCCACAATATGTCATGCCCAGTCGCACAACAGGTTATTTGAATTTTAAAGCATGTGGTGCGTTTTTATAACGCATAATGAAGCTAAGGCGTCTGCATGCCTAAACGAAGGCATGCTGTACAATGTGTATATATTCTACTGATATTTTTTTTCATTTGCCCCTAGCTGTTTCCTCATTTACTTCCTGTGATGAAAGCATTTATTTATAGAGGCTAGTGAAGCAGTGGGTAAGGCAATACTAATGCTCTCTTAGCAGACACAAGCAAAGCCCAGACTGAATTTATTTATACTCTAATAGGGGCCACTGTACACTGGGTACATGATTACATCCATGTGTGAGCAGGAGAGAGAAAAACTGAAAAAATAATGAGAGCGGGAGAGAGCATGAGAGAGTAAGAGAAGGTCTGGTGTGGAATACATGTAGATACATACTAAGGAATACTAAGAAAAAGTGTGCTGACACACACACACACACACACAAATAATAATAATAAAATTGTATTTATAAGCGCCTTTCAGGAAACCCAAGGACACTGTGCAACTACAGGCCTAAAACAGCATGGAAATTAATTAACATAAATAAATACATAAATAAATAACAAGAACAAACAGCAATTAATTTAATAAAACTAATTCAATAAAACAAAACATGAGCAAATTAAAATTCATCAATGGCGACACTGAGGAAAAGTGTGCTGACACACACACACACACACAAATACCTATAATGACTGTTAAAACTATGCAGATGACAAAAACTTAAAATTAGTAGTCATGCTTATTGTGGACTAACCTAAATAAAACTTTTCACTTTTACTGTATTTTGCCCCTGTCCAACTTTTATTGTCTGTTGCAGGTATCAAATTTAAAATCTAAAATCTAGTCTTCTCTCTCCGCTATCTTTTGAATATACTCTGATCAGCCATAACATTAAAACCACCTCCTTGTTTCTACACTCACTGTCCATTTTGTAAGTTTCACTTATCATATAGAAGCACTTTGTAGTTCTACAATTACTGACTGTAGTCCATCTGTTTCTCTGCATGTTTTTTAGCCTGCTTTCACCCTGTTCTTCAATGGTCAGGACCCTCACAGGGCCACCACAGAAGAGGTATTATTTAGGTGGCGGACCTTGTAGATGTAGGTGTTTAAAAACTCCAGCAGCGCTGCTGTTTCTGATCCACTCTTACCAGCACAACACACACTAACACACCACCACCATGTCACTGCAGTGCTAAGAATGATTCACCACCCAAATAATACCTGCTCTGTAGTGGTCCTGGGAGAGTCCTGACCATTGAAGAACAGCATGAAAGGGGGCTAACAAAGCATGCAGAGAAACAGATGGACTACTGTCAGTAATTGTAGAACTACAAAGTGCTTCTATATGGTAAGTGGAGCTGATAAAATAGACAGTGAGTGTAGAAACAAGGAGGTGGTTTTAATGTTATGGCTGATCGGTGTTTGTTCTGTTTATACATCTCTTCTTGTTTCATACACAAAGTTTTTTTTCCAGTTTTTGTTATTGCTACCCTACAGTAATACAGTATACACTCTCATTTGTAAAAGAAAGGCTGGCAGCCCAGCAGCAGTTTAGTTTACTGTAATACCATCAAGGCGTCAAAAGTCCAAATTTAAATCATAGCTTTTTTCAAGAACACAAAACCACACATACGCAAGACAAATAACACACTAGCATATCACTACAGGGCACATTCATAACAAATTCCTAATGAAATACAAATAAATGAGCTTCAAATACAGAGCTGTAATGTACTACTCTCAACAGCTGAAACGAAAACCACATGCGTTCGGCACAAAGGGCAATACAACAGAGAATATGCTGAATACAGTTATTAACTTACATTTACTTTTTTTATAATTTTAGATTCTTCTTCAACCACCATCCAACACAAACAGCTACTTGTACCAAACACTACAGCCGTTTCAGCCATTAATAACACATTTCAAAAAATCCTCCTGGGTTCCATCCACAGAGAACATTCATGACTCAATCAGCTTAAACACACAGTTTTCATTGGAGACTTGCCAACAACATATCCAAATGGGAACATGGAGATGGGATACTGCATCAGAATAAAAAATGTGACAACTCTGAATTATTGTAGTCTGCTCAGTAGCTAATTAATAGCATGCCTGCTAGTAGGCTAATTAGTGGTTAACAATAAATAAAGCAGTTTACATAAATCAAGAATCTTAGGTAAACCTGACAGTAAAAATAAATGTACCCTCTTATTGTATGTTGCCCATAACTTAAGTAACCTTTTAAGTAGCACTTGTCACTAATTTTTATATTAAAATAGTTTCATACAATATAAAGGAATTCTTACACCCCTCCCCCCATTGTAGCCATTGATGAGTTGTATATACCTCTCTACTAGAACTCAGAGAGAGGTCTCTCTGAAGGGTGCCAACTGCTTCTTTAAAATCTCTCCACAGATGTTCGAAGGGATTTAGATCTGGACTCTAGATTGCTGGCCACTTTAGAACTCTTCAGTGCTTTATCCTAATTCATATCTGCCTGCTTTCTGAAGTAAGCTTTAGCTTTTTGTCATGTTTAAAGAGCCATGACCTCTGATGGAAACCCAGCTTTGTAACACTAAGCCCTACATTGTGCTTCAAAAGTCTTTGGTAGTCTTCAGATTTCATGATGCCATGCACACAGTCATGTCATCCATTGCCAGAAGCAGCAAAGCAGTCCTAGAACATCAGTGAACCTCAATGATCTTTGACCACAAGGGCTGTGTTCTTTTCTTTGAAGGTCTTATAATGACGTGTTTCGCCAAAAAGCTCTGTTTTGGTGTCATCTGTTCACAGAAAGATTGTGGCTTCTTCAGGTAAGTTCTGGCAAACTTCAGTCTGGCTTTTTATGTCGTTCTTGTCCTCATCCCATTTTATTCGGATGATGACGGATAGTGTGAGCTGACAATGTTGTGCCTTGTGACAACAGGGTAGTCTGAATTTGTTTAGAAATTGATCGAGGTTCAGTCTTTTTCAGTCATTATGACAATCCTTTGATGGAATCTTCCATTAATTTTTCTCTTCCACATCCAAGAAGGCCAGCTGCAGTGTCATGGGCTGTAAACTTTGTCATGACATTGCACACAGTGGACACAGGAACATTTAGTTCTCTGGAGAGAGACTTGTAGCCCTGAGATCATCCGTGCTTTTGCACAATTTTGGTTTGTACATTCTCAAACAGTTCTTTGCTGAACTCGTTGCAAGTGTATTTCCTACTATGCCTCCTTTTCTAGAGTCTTGTGTGAAACAATATCAGTCTTGCCTTTTCTTTCTAGATTTTTTTTAAATCTTTTTTTTTTTCCAGTGCAACCAGAACAGATAAACACGGGAATACCAAATTAATACCAAAGTATTTTCTGAAAGATGCCTATATTTTTGTCTATGACTATGTTTTGCGTGTAATGTGTTCATGTGTGGCTAATGTGTAATTTTTCTTATATAAAAAAAAAAACTATATAAATATTTCCTTTGCTTTAAACTTGTATTTGAAACATATGACAATAAACTAAACTAAACTAAACAAAATACATGGCGTTAAGTGCTAAATTAGCAGAGCATTAGATTTGACCAAAAAAAGATAAGCATCCTAAGAGAGAGGCTAAAGTGACAATAAAACAGAAACCACAATGTCATGGGCTCAGGGTTCTATTTTTAAGAAAATCTGGTATTATACAACATTTTTCACTAAAAAAATAGCAAATGTGAAAGTCTTTCTCTGTGTTTGTTGCTAGGCAACATAAGTAAATAGTGACCCTTTGTTAAAGGTTAGGGTTAGCAGTAGGGGAAAGACTTGTAACAGTTCAATCTAAGAGAACCAAGGTTGGAAGAAAGTATGATAATGTCTGAAAAAGGTCACACACACCTATTCCAAGACATTGAAATTATATTTCCTCAAATTTAGTCAATCAAATCTATACTGAAGAATGAGTCTGAAAAAAGGATCAGGACATTACCCACCAATAAACAGTCTTAGAATAAAATAAAATAAAAAATGGCACAAACAAATGAGCATGGCAGGCACCAGTTCTTTCTCAACAACACAAGCCTGTGTTGTCAGTAGTGTTTTGGGGTAATATAGTACACAATTTTGGAGAGATACGAGTCCTGGCTTGTCCTGCATGGTTTCTAGTAACAATACAAAGCTCGTGGATCAAAAGAACAAAAGTAGTGAATGACAGAAAGAAAATGAGAGAGAATACCATGCTGCGGTTATTGTGCTTTGAGTAAACGTAAATACAGAACTTTCTGACTTTAGAATGGGGCTTTGCCATCCCATTTGAATTCGCTAAAATATATGAAGTGGGGTTCGAAGTAAACACAGGGACTCGGTTCTGCCTCGTTTTTGATTTAGGAAGCCAAAACAATGCCCTCCTTCACTCTCTGTTCTCTTTATCTTTCATGCTCTTATTTTGTTCAGCCATGCCTGCTGACTGATGAACCTGCATATTTACCTCCCACTTTTTGTTCTATTTTTGTCCACAAACTGTTAAGGATACATAGTTTTGTTGCTGTGTGTGTACCTTTCCAGTTTAAATCCCAGCCTACAGGAGTATTTGCCTGTTTCTAACATTTATTAGGATTTTAATGTCAGGTTTTACACACTTTGATTACATTCATGACATGACCGGTAGTTACTGGTTACACAACATTTATCAGGTCTTTAATGTCAAACACAGTCATGGACAATTTTGTATCTTCAATTCACCTCACTTGCATGTCTTTGGACTGTAAGAGGAAACCGGAGCTCCAGGAGGAAATCCACACAGACACAGGGAGAATATGCAAACTTCACACAGAAAGGACCCGGACCACTCTACCTGGAAATCGAACCCAGAACAGTGAGATGACAGTGATTACCACTGAGCCACCATGCTGTGAACTAAACAGTATATCAAATTAGTACTTAGTAGTGTGAATGTACTGAAAGACTAGATAGTACAGTAGTATGCATTTTGAGATTGACCATCTGGATGGACAAAAGGCCATCAGATGCATGAATGATTCCTTACTTCCCGTCTTGGTATTGGGGTGGCCTTACCTTTTTAAAGCTAGGAATAACAGCAATTACCTAGCAGTTAAAATCCATACAGGGCAGTTGTAGCCTAGTGGTGAAGGTACTGGACTTGTAAACAAAAGGTTGCTAGTTCACAGCCAGGTTGTCACTGTTGGGCCCTTAACTCTCAACTGCTTAGAAAGTATACTGTCACAGTACTGTAGGTCGCTTTGAATAAAAGCGTCTGCTAAATGCTGTAAATGTAAATACATTTGATTAAAAGAACGCTAGGGACCTTCTTCAGTGATAGGTTTCTTTGAGGCGCGCTTTAGAGGAAGCATACTTTTACTGGGGTCTAAAGCAGTCCAGTGCTGTCATGCAGTGTTGACAGTTGAAAAAAATATGCAGAACCTCTTGCACACTTTACTGTGGTGATATATCTACATTACGTCCACCGTAGAAAGAAAGATAACAGATCCATGTTTTCCGCTTTAGCAGTGTGACGGTAAGATTTATGTAGTGCTTAATTCTAACCCGACATGACTGAATGAACATCTGTGTGTGTGTGTGTGTGTGTGTGTGTGTGTGTGTGTGTGTGTGTGTGTGGAGTAAGAAAGCAGCACAAAACAGACAAAACCTAGCTAAATACACTAAAGGTAATTGAGTCATAGCATTGTATAGTCAGATAATACATCAGATGGGTAAAATATATTTTACTAGTTCAGTCCAGGCAGCCTGTTCCATTATGCACAACAGTAATACCATTCTAGTTTCCCTATTTAATATGACAAGACAGACAGCAGGCTGTGAAAGCTGTTATTCAGCATTTCTGATTCATTCTTAATTAAACAAATAAAATCACACATTTTAATGAACTGAAAAATGTTCAAAATTGTTTGTCAAATCTGAGAGAGCTGTTAGAACGCAAATTAGGACAAATACGGTAAAATAACAGTGCTTTCTTGTGTATTATAGTTTCCTCCCACATCTCACTTTTGAAAAGGCAACCAAGTACTTCCAAAATACAGACTTTATATAAGACTTTAAATAAGATTGAGATCCTATAAATGATTACATAAAAAACAATATAATTTACAATCATTTTGAAGATGGTAAGTTTTTAACTTTGCTTTATTTTTCATATTAACTGTTAGCTGCTGGTAACACGTTCATAAAATGACCTTTTATTTGTATTAATTTATAAAAAATATTATTAGCTATTATTTTTCAGTTCTAGGGAATGCAGGTGGAGCAGCCGTAAATTGTCCCAGCCCGCTACTGCTGGAACCAAGAATTTGAATCCCCAGCAGTGCTATCAGCTGGTAGAACATCTACATATTCGAGGAAGGGGCATTTGGCCGCTACCCCATGATGAATTGGTGTCCTGTCTAGGGTGTGTTACTGCATTGCACCCAGTGATTCCAGGGAAATTCAGACCCACCGGGACCCTTACTAGGTTAAAGCATTATTAGCATTTATTGGAAAACTAATTTAATGGCTGACTTATAATAACTGACTTTTACTAATCAGAGATGTCAATTTAGCTTGCTTGCTGGCAGGCCACTTAGACAGGCTGGCAACTGCAATAAATTGCAAACAAGCTACATGTGCAACCATTTGTATGCACCTCTGACTTAATTTACCACAATGTCATTTTGCAAATTTAAATTCCTTTTATGATGCAGGAAAAGTCCAAATGTTTTTAAAAAGGCATAAGCCACAGTGAAAGTACAACTAGATTACAAACTGTATTGCATTTACATTTGCTAGACTTTTTCTATCGCTACTTTCCCAGTTCCAGGTTGGTCGGGCCTATATTAAAAGCAGCCATTCATGTCTTTTGAGACAGCCATATTAAAATCAAACTCCTTGACAAAACTCAAGCCAAATAATCATCTTGGATCCAAACCGAATGCCATTAAGGGTATGATTGTGAGAAGCGGACATGAAAACAGGAAGTGTAAGGTTGATGTGTTCCACTAAGACTGATCCTTTTTCCCACTATGAACTTCTTTAATGGGCTGGAAGGGACACACATCGGTGGCAGATGGAGTTGCCAGAGGCCATGTGGAAGTAATTAATGTAGCCAATTAAAAGCAGAGCAGTGAGATACACACACAACACCTCCTCAAGCTGAAGCTTTTGTGTGTGTGTGTGTGTGTGTGTGTGTGTGTATGCATGCGAAGCCCAGACAACATCCTCTATACACTAGCAGTCAAGCAAGAAGTCGTGCTACTTTTTATGGCTGTAGCGGAAAAGAGTATTTTTATTAATGTAAACAAATAAAAATGTAATTATAAAATAAACATAGGCTACAACGTGGTGTCAGATGTGGACTTTTTCTGTTAGATGCCCGGCCAGGCCTGCATTCTGGCATTTTTAATAGAGCTATTTCAAGCCTGGCGAGCACAGGGCTTTCATTTAGAAGCAGCCCAAACTTGAGACCTTCTCAGCGTGCTTTGGGGCAAGGGGAGTCTTCTTTACGTGCTCTCAGTCAGGCCTGAATCCCATGCTTCACAAACTTCAGTCTGCCTCCCACACACAGAGACACACACACACAGACACACACACACTCGCTGAAATGGCTTCCACATCTGTAGGGACAGCCAGGCTGTTTTAAACATTGCTACATGGAGAAAAATGGCCTAACCACAGACTTCCTCTTCAGAACCAACCGCCATCTTTCACACACCCCTCCATTCAACTTCACTCACTCCCCCATGAAATTAAATTGTGTATATGAGCAAATTATCAATCCTGTACATTTACATTTACAGCTGTCTAAAGCATAAACAGCAAACACAGAACTGAAATTGTTTTGCTCTAGATGAAGCCAAGCAACCTACTTTAATGGTGTTATGTCTGTGTGAAGATGGAGCGTTCACACATGTGCACATGCGTGCAGGCCCGAGACGACCCATCTGCAACATCTATACAGGAAATGATTCGAAATGGGTTATACTGTTATGGCAGGGCAGCCAACAGAGGACGCCAAGTACCTCAAGAATAAGGAGAGCTAAAGCAACAGTGCGAGAGTGTTTACTATACTGATGAGAGAACAGAGATTAAGCGGGGAGACAGAGGGACTGGGGTCCGAGGACAGGCTTTGTTACCAGAAAATCAAAAGCACCCTGACTCCAGTAAAATTACTAAAAAGATGTCGGAAATAACAGCAAAGAGACAACATTTCCATTCTGGACTCACGGACCACAAATCGGTCCAAACCAAACTTGTACAAACAGACGGCATCTGGTGTGCTTCCCTGCTGATGATTTATCAGATTCAGAAAATGAAAAGAGGTTTAAACATAAATCATTATAATTGAAAGAAAGTAGAACACTTAAGCTTTTGTAGAGGACCACAACTTGTGGCATTCATTAACAAGGATGGGATAGTATAAGGATGGAAATGCTTTGAGATTGCGTGTAGGCTTCGAGTTAAGCTTAAACTGCATCTGAATTAATTTAGACTAAAGTTAAGCTTATCTGGGTTAATAAGAGAAGATCTAGGAGTATTTGAGCAGATGTCAGTTGGGTACATTTTAGCAGATCTGTATATACAAAAATTTTTGAGTTAAACATATTTAAGTCAAGTGAATGTGCAGTTGATCTAAGTAAATGCAAGATGAGAAGATATGGCTGTTGAGTAGATCTGGGTGTAGTCAAGGAGAGCTGAGTTGATTTGAGAATGAAACTGATTTTGCCAGTTTCTTTAAACCAATAGCCAACTGTCAATAATTGAAGATTAACTATGAACCGACAAGCTTAGAGAAGTCCTCCTGCTTTATTTAATGACAATGTAAAGTAGCAAATATGGCAGTGGTGGCTTATGCCAAGTTCACACTACACGACTTTCCAAGTCGTCAGGTTGCTGTACAGTTCACACTACACAACTGGATCTCTTGTAATCAGGAGTCTTTCAAGTCGGTGTGACTTTCACACTACACGACTGATCGGCGATAGGGGGTTACACACTACACGATCCATCACCAACTGGAATTGTAGACGAGCTTCTCTGGTCTCCCAAACTACGTTTTGTCACAAAAACAAACGCGAGAAGTAACAAGGGGTTTAATGATACCACATCCGAGTGGATTTGGCAACGCGACCAGCAGGGATTGTTTTGTTCTGTAGCGAGTTGGAGGTTAATAAATATTTTCTGTAATGCGGTGTTGGTATTATGGTTTGGCTTGGACGATAAATTCACAAATACTGTAAAGCTTGTGTGTGTGCCAATGTATTCTGATAGAAACTATATTATCCCCCTCACCACACTCACTGCCAGTCGCAACCGACTGATCCAGATATTCAACATGCTAGATATCTCTCCTCAGTCGCCGGGTGCTCGGCAAGCTGCTCGGATCGAGTTGTTGAGTAGTTCACACATAGCGACTGAGAGCTGGGTTCAGATCGCCGAGCAAACGCCGAGTTGCTCCCGAGCTGCCACATCTAGCGGCGACTGGTCGGCGAGCGAAAATCAGGGCAAAAATTGTGTAGTGTGAACTAGGCATTAGTGGTTAAGGTACTGGACTATTGATCAGAAGGTCACTGATTCAAGCCTCACCACCATGTTACCTGTGTTGTTCTCCGAAACAAGGCCCTTTTAACCCTTGTTGATTGCATTAAACTCCGTGGTGTTCGCTAAATTGCATACATACATGCAAACAGAAGTGATGTAGAACAGTAATCAGAACTTAAACAGAACTCAAACCAAAAAACAGAAATTTAGTCTAGATATTAAAGTTTTTCCTGATATTTATTATTTTTTTATCAGGATTTTAACAAAATGTTTTACACACTTTGGTTACATTCATGACAGAAAAGGTTGTTCCTCGTACACAAGATTTATCAGTTTAATGTCAAACACAGTCATGGACAATTCTGTATCTCCAGTTCACCTCACTTGCATGTGTTTGGACTGTGGGAGGAAACTGGAGCTCCTGGAGGAAACCCACACAGACAAAGGGAGAACATGCAAACTCCATACAGAAAGGACCCGGACTGCTCCACCTGGGGATAGAACCCAAGACCTTCTTGCTGTGAGACAACAGTGCTACCCACCGAGCCACTGAAAATTATGATGTAAACAGTCAACTGACACATGCGTAATGGATGAGGGTGAAAACAGCAGTCTGAACTCTTGAGTGTCTGAGGTCTGTGGTTCAGATTTTTAGTGTAAGTTTAGTGAACTAAATGTTGTTAAAAAGATATAGGCTCACAGATCTGGGCTGAGCTGTGAACTTCAATGAATCTGAACAAATCTGTGCCGAGTCTAGCGACAGTGAGTGTTGAGCAGTTCTGAGCTAAACAAATCAGAGTTAAATTAGCAACTGTACTCTAGTACTGAGTGCTCTCTGATTCCCTGATGTTGAGACTGAAGACAGAAGCAGATCTCAGTTGAGTTAAACAAACTTAAATCTAATTGAGAAGATCTGACAAAGATACTTTATCTGAGTGAGTAGTAGTTAGCAGATCTGAGTGTAGCTGAAAAGATCACAGTTCATCCGAGTAGATCAGAGTTTAATGTCCAGATCTGAGTGAAACTTAGCAGATCTCATTTCAGGCGAGTAGATCAGAGTTTAACTGCCCAGCTCTGAGTGTAACTGAGCAGATCACAGTTCAGGTAATTAGATTTGAACCATATTTAAAAACAGTGTAATACTACCAGCAATAGCACTAATCAGCAGATCTGAAGTGTGGGGGAGAAAGAAAAACACTGAAACCTAGTGCGCAGGAGGTTGGTGCTGCAGGGGGCACAGAAGGACAGGAGACACACACGATGACAGAAGGGGCATTGTATCCGTACACCTCGTGAGTAGAGCTTTTTGTTATTGACAGAGTATGAGACGCTCTGTGTGCGCATGGCTGATTCAACACAAGCACTAATTATACTGTATAGTGTTGCTGATCACAGACTTCTCCACACAGCAGTAAAATATCTCTTACTGTCTGCGCGTGTTATTCAGACATTTCTATCTGGATGAGTCAGAGGCTTTAAAGGACTTTTCTGGATTTTCCCTTCTCGACAGTAAAACAACATGTGAGATGGAGAAAAAAAAGAGAGCGGGAGACCTTGGCCTCTTAAAGAACTTTTCCGTGGACAGTGCATTACAGCACGTTACGGTTACAAATCAGTCATCCCACAATTTGTCGTTAGGTGAAGCAAACCGTAACTAAGTACCCACACTGAATTTGGTTACCCTACCTGGCAGGGTACAAAGTCACCAAACAGGGATGAGTGGAAAGAGCTAAAAACTATTGATAGGCTAAATACGACCATTAGAGAGTTGTCCTTTGTTGTCATTCAAGTCAGTCAATAAAGCAAAACACTAGGAGTCCATTCCAATAGTATGAATGTATAAATTGTCCAAATATTACACTAATATTTGTTAATCTGTTTAGTACTGTGCTATTTAGAATAAAATTTTATGGTCTAGAGTAGGGATGCATCAATACCATTTTTTCCCAACCGAGTACAAGTACAAGTACATGTATTTTTGTACTTGCCAATACCGATACCAATACATATTGGATCAGATATCTGACATGCTAGAAAACTTGATCGAGCCGCTCGGATCGAGTTGTTGGATAGTTCACACTTAGTGATTGAGAGCCGAGTTTTGATCGCCGAGCATACGCCGAGTTGCTCCCGAGCCGGCAAATCTAGCGCCGACCAGTCGCCGAGCGAAAATCAGGGCAAAAATCGTGTAGTGTGAATTAGGCATAACGCAGCAACGTGCACTAGGCACACGGTATCGGATGTTTAGTATCGGAGCCTCATTTGCGAGTACGAGTACAAGTTAATGAGCGCGGTATCGGGCAAATACCTGATACCAGTATCGGTACTCATACATCTCTAGTCTAGAGTACAGCCTAGTAATGTACAGTCAAAATCTGAACGTTTGATTATAGTCAATGATAAAAAAAATTGCTTAAAAAACCTCACTTTCTTCTGTCATACCTCGTAATTCCTTGTGTGAGCTGGGGTGGCGTAATAATAGGAGCCGCGCTCCCGTTAACATTAGTGCCTGAGTTCTGGGGTTTCAAGTTGGTCTGGCCACTGGAGGGACACATAATAGTGCATCCTTAGTGTCGACCCCAACCCAGATAAAAAAGGAGGGTCATGTCAGAAAGAGAATCTGATGTAAAAACTGTGCAGAATCAAATAAGCGGATGAATGATCTTCTGCGGCAACCCCTAATGGGAGCTGCCGAAAGGAATCATTCATTCAAGAATTATATAAACTGCTATATAAGGTACATCTGCATTGTTTTATGATGGTTAAATAATTTAAATAATTAAATTGTACGCGGGAATAAATGAAATATAAAAATATGTGCCTGTAATCACATTCTTCTGTTAAATTAACCACCAGCCCAAGTTTAGAAAAACTGAAGGTATGTTTTTTCAGTACCGTAACATGGCAAGATGTTATTAACTTTGTCGAAATAGATTTTTTTAAAAGAGTGTGTCTTTAGTTTTAGCTAATTTATTCATCGGTGGATCCAGAGTGCACCACAGAAAAAAGTCTAGAAATGAATCATTAGTGCATTAGTGTTGCATGACCTTGTTTTCATTACAAGCTGTTGTGTGTGAGGGACAAAGTGTTAGACAAAGAGATTGACAGAGAGAGGCGGAGAGAAAGGCAGGCCAGGAGGAATACAATATATACACTGATCAGCCATAACATTAAAACCACCTCCTTGTTTCTACACTCACTGTCCATTTTATCAGCTCCACTTACCATATAGAAGCCCTTTGTAGTGCTACAATTACTGACTGTAGTCTATCTGTTTCTCTGCATGCTTTGTTAGCCCCCTCTCATGCTGTTCTTCAATGGTCAGGACCCCCACAAGACCACCACAGAGTAGGTATTATTTGGGTGGTGGATGATTCTCAGCACTGCAGTGACACTGACAAGGTGGTGGTGTGTTAGTGTGTGTTGTGCTGGTATGAGTGGATAAGACACAGCAGCGCTGATGGAGTTTTTAAACACCTCACTGTCACTGCTAGACTGAGAATAGTCCACCAACCAAAAATATCCAGCCAACAGCACTCCATGGGCAGCGTCCTGTGACCACTGATGAAGGTCTAGAACAGGGGTGGGCAATTACATTTTCCAAGGGGCCACATAAGAAACTCGGACTGTTGTGGAGGGCCGGACCAATAAGGTGAACTTAATTCTGCTCAATATTAATTTTATCTTTTTATTTACATTTACATTACATTTTCAGCATTTAGCAGACGCATTTATCCAAAGCGATTTACAATACAGTTACAGTATACAGTCTGAGCAATTAAGGGTTATGGGACTTGCTCAAGGGCCCAACAGCAGCAACCTGGCAGTGGTGGGGCTTGAACCAGCAACCTTCTGATTACTAGTCCAGTACCTTAACCACTAGGCTACAACTGTCCACTCTTTATGAAAAGCAGTGAATTGTACAGTTCTAATAAGCTGTTAATGTTTTGATTAGGGATGCATCGATACCATTTTTTCCCAACCGAGTACGAGTACAAGTACATGTATTTTTGTACTCGCCGATACCGATACCTATTTAGAATGATGCAATCTGGAGCATTATGGAATAGTGTACTTTTTAGTGTAAAATAGTGCAGTGGAACAGTTGCTTGGGTTGCCATCACTAATTGTAAAAAAAAAAAACACCGCACAGACATCATTGAGAAAGCTTCTGACGAGCTAACGTTATCGTTCATTAATAAACGCACGTAATTAACGTTGTGCACATCATACATGCGATGCGATTCTGCTGATTGAAATATTGACTTTAAAAGGATAATACAGTCCGATCCCATCTGAGCCGATTCTATCAGCACATACATTCGTGGTTCACCTCGGTAAATCGTAAACGACTCTGAGTCGGCTCCCGCTCTGTGGTAATAACCAGTATAATTAAGCCTGAGCTTTACAATGTAAGCGAGTCACACAAAATGTTCTGTAGTATTTGGTGTTTATTTACAACCGCATCATTCATTATAACAGTAAACACGGAGAGATGACTGAGAAAAGAAACTTACGCTGCGCTTAAAATGAGTCGACTCCTGAATCACTTGTATCGACACTGTGAACAGAGTATTAAAGACACACACACGTCCTATAACAGCGGCCGCTGCTTTTGTAACCGGTTATCTTCGCTGTTAGCTCTATTTTGAAGGGTTTTTTTTTTTTCAAACGGAACTAAATAACATTAAACGTGCGTGTGAGCGTGGTCATTGAGAATAATTCAATCTGTCTCCCGTGGGTGAAAAATGAATTGCTTTAGTTTAAGAAGTAAAAAAATCCCCCCCCCAGACAAGCACTGCCGCCCCACAGGTTGAAAATCCCTGCGTTAACGCAGCAACGTGCACTAGGCACAAGGTATCGGATGTTTAGTATCGGAGCCTCGTTTGCGAGAACGAGTTAATGAGCGCGGTATCGGGCTAATACCCGATACTAGTATCGGTACTCATGCATCTCTAGTTTTGATGTTACATTTAGAAAATTAGAAGTATGCAGAGTAAAAACATCAACATTATTTTACTATTTAAACAAACAAATGCAAAAACAAATGTGAACAAAATGTGCAGGTTTTTAAACTTTACACTATTTTGTTTTGAGTCTAATTACCTCATTTGTTTTTCAGTCCTTTGTTATTGTTTAATATTATTTTTAAAATCACAGAGCTGGTCCTAACTGCTTCAGTTCTGGATGTGTTAAACTTTATAAAACAGTCTTTGTTGCTTTTGCAGTTTAGTTAGAGAAGCTTCAGGTGTGACGCTCCGCATCGTTCATATGATTGTATTTCTGTTTAGTACCGCAACAGCGATTTAGAGCCTAAATTCTGATCCTTAACAAGCGTTACATCTGACTTCAGTAAATAAACACTTCAGAAGTTCGTGTCTTGTTAAAAACTCCACCGTCAATCACACTCAGTTCTGTTCGCATTACAGTGAAGCTGATACACTCGCGCATACGCAAATCGAAACGTACGGATATTTAAAGACACAGCGCTCCCGTCAAAATCAATCCTGTTATATTGCATGTTTGATGTACATTTATTTACATCTAATTTTTAATTGCCACGAACCTCATGCGGGCCGGTTGGGGATGTCTCGCGGGCCGGATGTGGCCCGCGGGCCGTACAATACCCAGGTCTGGTCTAGAAGATGACCAACTCAAACAGCAGCAATAGATGAGCGATCGTCTCTGACTTTACATCTACAAGGTGGACCAAACAGTTAGGACTGTCTAATAGAGTGGACACGGTATTTAAAAACTCCAGCAGCGCTGCTGTGTCTGAGCCACTCATACCAGCACAACACACACTAACACACCACCACCATGTCATGTCACTGCAGTGCTGAGAATCATCCACCACCTAAATAATACCTGCTCTGTGGTGGCCATGTGGGGGTCCTGCCCACTGAAGAACAGGGTGAAAGCAGGCTAAAAAGGTATGCACGGAAACAAATGAACTACAGTCAGTAATTGTAGAACTACAAAGTGCTTCTATATGGTAAGTGGAGCTAAATGGACAGTGTGTGTAGAGGTGGTTTTAATGTTATGGCTGATCGGTGTATATATACAGTGGTACCTTGTAACTCAACGTCCCCTAAACTCGAAATCTTTGACACTTTTTTTGTACCCTTAAACTCAATGTTTATCTTAAACTTAATGTGTGTGCGACTGCTGCTTTGTTCAGTGCTTGGCTTGAGTGGTACGATAAAACGTCATCAAAGTGCAAATATGAGACGAATCTGCATTTGTGTGGAATAATTGTCAAATTCACTCTGAAAGCGTCCACATGTATCTGTGTTTAGCTGGATTTTTTTTCCTGTTTCAATTTTAAACTTGTGTTACAGCTCAGGGTGCTGATAAATGGTGAGAATTAGCTTTTCAGAGAGAGTCTAACACATAAAAATATCTTAATGTATTGAAAGAACGACATAGGAACACTAAACCTCTATTAATTATTACTGCTCATTAGTTCTCTCCACTAATGAAATTCCTCTCTTGTTGTTTTAGTACAATAAGTCACGTTAAGTTTTGTGCACCGCCACACTCCATAGCAAATAACGACACAGCCAGGGCAAAAGCTATTTTGCCACTTCTCATGTGAATGTGTCTTTACTGAACGGAATACGGTATTTCAAGATTAAGCATCTCCATGGTTAGGAAGCATAAAGAAACAATAAAAAAGTAAAGGTAAAGAGCAGATTTTATTGTATTTAACTGTTTTTTAATTTCATTTTTTTTTATATTATATTTGTGTTATTTTCAGTGTATCAGTGTCAAAAACAACCCTGTTATTTTACATTAGCCTAAAATACTGGGCAGAATCAACTCCACCTTGACAAAAGAGAAGTACCACTCTATTTTGACATGCTATACCTTTTTGTTCAAATCTTTGTGTAGAAGGACAAATACTTGCACACCTTTAAGTGTGGCGACTCCAGACCCACCCTGACCCTGACTAAGATGATGTGATTAGTGGAAATAAATTAATTTTAGCATTTATGACACCTCTTATAGCAAGATTATTACTGCATTATGACTAAAACAAATTATGTGAATGGAAATACAAAGCTGAAGTCTCTCCCTTCCTCACTCAAATCAACCACACACCTACACACACACACAAAACAGGTGCGGCCAGGTGCAGGTGCAAAGCACGACTAGGCAAAGTAGTGCTGTATAGATAGAGCATGCCTCCCTGTGTAATCAGACACTGGCACAACCTTAACGTTTGCACTATTGTTTTTCTCTCTCTCTTTCACACACACACACACCCACACATGCACACAGACAGACACACAAAGTCCTATCAGTTACGCTCATATACACATATCCAAATGACCCAACAGACACCCTCCTTCATCAACGATTACAAGAACACAAACATATATACAGCCTAATAAGTCAAAATGCCCCTGCCAGACGTACACTTAAAACAGAGGGACATTAGGCATGTCCTGCCCCTTCTTGTCCCAACCATATAATTACACCTCACACCATCAGGCTAAAACCCCTCCAG
The DNA here is from genome assembly GCF_030014385.1 of Trichomycterus rosablanca. Lineage (NCBI taxonomy): Eukaryota > Metazoa > Chordata > Actinopteri > Siluriformes > Trichomycteridae > Trichomycterus > Trichomycterus rosablanca. Next base: position 21,155,098 of record NC_085998.1, on the reverse strand, counting down.
CCAGCCCTCACACATGTTAGACCACAAAAAAATGGACAACACTGCTAAGCACCCCTAGTGGAACAGATGTGTGCTTTTGTAAAGATCTGAAATTAAATGATTTGCCCTGGAGCAAACCTGACAACTAATCACTCCCAGTGTTTGTTTGAAGCTGGGACAAATTGTTTGCTTATGCCAGGAAAATATGCAAATAATATGCAACTATATCCCTTCTTTTGGAAATGCTAAACTATGAAGTGAAGCTTGAATACTTCTACACAAACATACATCATATTTCAACTGTTTTATTTAAAAGGCCATCTTAAAACAGACAAAAAAGTCAGACAGACGCCAACGTTATCATTATGGACATGTTTGGAGAACACTGTCTTCTTAATAACATAAAACCACTCAAGGAATGCACTCTGATTGTGGCTGGACAAGTGTTTCTGTTTGTGAAAATATATTTGGACATGACATTCAAACATTCAAGGGGAATGTGGTAAAGGGGAAAAGCCTGAGTCTGACTGCACAGCACGACCACAGCTTTGGCTCATGATCTCCAGGACAAAGAGAGCCTGATTTCACCTTAAACAATCTCCTTAACAACACATAACTGTTATAAACTGTTAATAGTAGAGTAAATGTACTATGCATGCAAATATTAAACATGACAAAAATGTAAACATACCTATATAATAATATCATTTACACAGTTGCTGTCAAAAGAGCTCTGATCCACTGAGACATAGAATCCACAGGAGTCCTGTGGTATCTATTAGCATCTATTACCAGCAGGTCATTCAACTCCTGCATGTTGTAAGGTGAATCATCCTATAGGGCTTTCTGGTGTCATTTCTTCTGCAGGTAAACAATGCATACATGGAGAAAAACGAATTCACCTGACAAGCAGACCTTCTTCCACTGTTCCTAGTTGTCTAGTTTCAAGCATGTCTGGCTAATCTCCTCTGGGATTTCTTATAAACAAAACATTTCTGCCTGCAGAAGTGCCACTCACTAGATGTTTTTGCACCATTATGTCTAAATTCTAGAGACTGTTGTGGAAAATATTAGCAGTTTTGACATAAACAAACCAGGCCCTCAACAGACACCAACAGCCATGAAGAAAGTAAATCAGGTTTTATGTGAATGCTAACTGAATTCCTGACCCTTGTCTTTAAGATTGGCTATGTCTGATGAGGGGGTTGAACCCTTGTGATGGACTGACACCCTTTTCCTTGTTCCTGCCCTATGCCCAGTGTTTCCCAGTGGAACTAGGCCTGCCACTACTGTTAACGAATCATTTGATAAAAATAAAATAAAATAAATAAGCAGATGTCCAGGTATTCCTAATAAAGTGGTGAGTACGAGGGATCTTTAAAAAGTTTCCACACTTTTGTATTTTGGTTGGAAACGGTGAGGGTGGGAGGAGTAGTAATTGGTCGTGTCTGAGAGACGGAGTCCGGATTTAGCGCCATCTGATTTCCACCTTTTTGGACCACTTGAAGAAGCTTTAAGGGGAAGAAGATTTTCATGTAATGATGAGGTAAAAGTAGCGGTGCATCAGTGGCTACGCACTCAACCAAAAATTTTTTTTGCTGATGGCATTAAATGCATTGCTGGGAAAAATGCATTGCTAGAAAAAATGCATTGGAAGGTGCCTATGTAGAAAAGTGATGTCATTTGTTTTTAAAATTCTTAATGAATAGAGTTTAAAAAGTGTGGAAACTTATTGAAGAACTCTTGTAAGTACATATGTAATGTGTATTTTTACACATAATGTTTACTTTATTTTTAAACAGTGCAGGACAGTTCAGCTGTGAATCATGCACTTTCTTCAATAAATAAAGTTGCACCACTGTTCCCTCAAGGGCTCTCACTATAGATTCACCTCTTATTGATGTCTTCAGTTGCTTACCTTAGGAAAAGTGGAACAAAAGGTTCCTGACTAAATTAAAAACAGACCATTTGTGACTGCGCCTCAAAAAACACTTGCTGAGAGAGCTGCTTATTCAATTTATCATTTATTCACCCTTATTCACGGCTCAGCTGGCATTTCTGCATTTTTAAAAGTAATGGAATTTTAAGATTGTCCAGGAGCAGACACAGACACAAAATCCACATGATAGCTGGAGAGTGGCCAAGCCAGATTTCTGCACTGAATCCTATCTATAGTCAACAAGGAGACTTTTCCTGGAAGCAGGTAGCAGGAATTCAAACCACACCAAGCTGCCATATTTCTCACCTGCACAATGACACCAGAGAAGAGTAAAGTGATTCCAAAGCTCAAACATGCTGCACTATCAATAACACTAAGTTTACATGTGCTGAATTATTAGACAAGTGCAAAAAAACAATACGTTTCTGCAATGTTTTGAACTTACTAAATCTGAGAGGATACAGTGCAAATTATGATTTTTATGCTACATGAACTCTCAAAGGGTCTGAAAATAACATGCAATTTACTAGGATTTTAACTCTAAGATTACTGACTGCACTGATTGATGTGCAGACTTTGAAATCTGCAATGATGGAAACAATCAAGCATGTGTTCTCAAAAATGCTCGAGAATAAAGAGAAAATCACTAACAAAAAGATGCATTTATAATTAGAAGATGTTTTTAACCTAAGACAGACGAGTCAGAACAGGTAAAATGTGAGGATGACAGTGATATGACTAATATGTCATTACATTCCCAGGGTTTTAGCCCTATAAAAATGTAACTGTGTAAGAGTGATCAAACTGTCATATAAAAAGTGTGGAACTGAACTGTATTCCTCGATTATGGCAAACTGCTGTCCTCTGTGAATCCCATATTGTACATAAATATCTCAATTAACGTTAGTAAATCTAGGGGGACGTAAGGAAATGCACTTGAAATAACTTTATACTATTTTTGCATGGACATGACACTTTTTGTGATACATATACTGTATATGAGGTGCAAAAGAATGACACGAGAATTTCACATTTCAGCTTGCATGCCACTTTCAGCATACATAACATCTTCTCTGGTTTTAAGCAAAATGTGACCTAATTGCTCCTGAAACCGGGTGCAAAAGTCTTACATCTACATGAAGTCTATACAAGTCGCCTACTAATGTTTTAGTAGCGTGTAGTTTATCTATATTTCTAATAGATAGTGTAGCATCACTACTTTAACATTAACATGAAAGAAAACAGGGTAAACAATTCACACAGACCATATCACTTCAATCTTCAATGTCTTAGCGTACATTCTATGTATTTTAAATTCTAAACATTATAGAATATTACAGAATCCAGTCCTGCCTCAGTTTTAATGCAAATCTGAGGTATACCTAGTTTATATGGCCAAAGGTATGTATTGAAATTATATGGAAATACATTATATGATTCTAACTTTGGGGCAACAGTTTTGGAATGGCTGAATGAAATGACTGTTCCATTGTGCACAAAGCAAGATGGTTAGGCGAATCTGAAGTGGATAAATCCCAGTGGTCTGCATGGAGCCCTGACCTTCACCCGTCTGAAAAGCATTGGGATGAATTAGAACATCGGTTGCAAGCCATTAATGGAAATAAATTGCGAACAAATTCTCAAAATCCTGTAGAAAGTCTGTCCAAAAGAGTGAATGCTGTGATAGCTGCAAAAGGGGATCAACACTATGCTCATGGTTTTGGAATATGACATCCAACAAACTAATGGTTAGGTAAACTAAATGTTAGCTAGGCTGACAAAACACATGGCTTACTTGCCATGCCTGTAAGTAAGCACCCCTTGCTGTTTTAAGGATATTTGAACCCACTTGTCTGGCTTTGATTCAACCATTATCAAAGTCATTTGAATCTTTATGCCTGATCTGCTGCATTTAACATGTGTACTATGAGTATCTACTATAATCCAACATTTATAATATTCTTGAACCTGGCATGCACAAATGTCACAAAATAGGCATTGTCGTGCATTTTTGGGTAATGGTCCTACTGTTTTTGTTTGTTTCTTAAAAGCCTATTATGTATGTATGAGGCACTCTTAGCTCAGTGATATCAGTAGACGGGGTCCCTGCACAGACATAATTGGCTATGTCTGAAACAAGGGATGACCAACACTCTGCAAATGACTGGCGTCCTGTCCAGGGCGTTCCTGTCCTGCGCCTAGTGTTTCCCAGTAAAACCAAACCCACCATGACCTGGGTTTGTAGTGTTCCTGTATTACTTCAGGACATTATTACATTTATGCCACAGAATGGAAAGTACAGTCGGAAAAAGGAAAAACTTCTGAATAGAACAAGCAGTAAAGCAAATAATATCAGTCTGCACAATAATTAGGAAAAGGTACACTGGGCACTACAGCCAAAAAGAGGGAGAACTCTCCATCGTACTGGTCCAAGCATAACAATGCTCAGCTCCTAACAGACCTCCAGAATTCTAACAATAACAGAACAAGATCCTACTATAATGTCTCAGTATGATTAGACTTATTATGTTGCAGTAAATAAGGTAGTAAAAATCCAAGTATAATACTGGTATAAAGAAATTCTTTAAAAATTACTCCCACAAAACTTTGAGATCTGAGTCTTTACATAACTCATAACTCAGTGTAATTAAGTTATGTGTAACTTAATTACACTGACATAAAAACAGTAACAGTTGAAAAAGTGGTGGTGACTGAATTTATGTACTTCAGAGAATGAACTGTACTGTCTGGTTTATTCCTCATCCTTTGCAAAAGTATGCGCACCCCTGAACTATTTAGAGACTGATGTGCACACTGTGTCACCTTTGTATTGAATTGGACACTGCTTCAGCAAATACAGTAGGGTTAGTATTAGCCCAAATACTGACACTTGGTATTGAATCAGAACATCAAAATATGCACTTATTTAATTATCTATGAATAAATGACAAAACCATTGATGATGCCAACAAAAATCAAACAAGTGTATTGTGACATATTTTATGTTAATATGGGTAAAGCCGTCAAGCACTATATTAAGTATGTCTATCTGGTACATACATTCATTATTTTATAGGCTACACCTACCATACAGATAAACTTTGAGGGTAGAGAATGACTAATTTTAGCCCACCTGTAGCTTTGGACACCCCTGTATCCAATTTATCAAATGTGGGATACCTTGTCCCGAGACATTTCATAAACAATTATGATAGGCCTGCTAAAAACAAAGATGAGTATGAAAACGATGAAAGTCAGCAAACTTCTTCAGCCTTCAGTATATCAAAATGTACATTCTCTGTGGCTGAAGTGGCCTAGCATATGATATTTTTTGTTTATAAATCAAGGTGTCAGAGCTCTCTGGCAGGAATAAGGCCACCAATGTGTCAATGTCTGGAAAAGCTAGGATGTCCCACTTTTCTAACCCACCACTAATGAGTAACAAACAGATGTCTAAAAGAGAAAAAGGAAACCATGATGAGGTCAGAAGCATAGATGGAATGGTTGTGTTAACCAAGTGGTTTGATAATCGTACTGTAGTCATGGCTTCCAACTTCGTTGGAGCTGGTAACAAAAATAAAGTTGAGAGACTGTATCAGAAGAAAAGATCCTTTGTGAAAATGAAGTGTCCTGAAGTTGTGATTAGATAAAACCAGTCATTGGGTGGTGTGGACAAGCTGGATTAATTGATAAGTCTGTACAGCACAGGCATCAGGTCCAGAAAATTGACCCTTACACATGCCTTTTATCTGACTTTTGGGAACAGCTGGCTCAAGTATCAAAAAGACAAAGCACGTCAGGGTATTCCCCAACAGTGCACATTAGATCCGCTCACTTCAAAATGAATGAAGCAGAAGATCTTGTGCAAGCAGGGAAAGCCACAAGCACCAAGGAAAAGAGGAAGACCAGGCTTGTCATAGAGCCACCACTCCTGGAGGAACCAGTATTGAAAGCCTCTGCTGAATGACGACCAACTGAAGACGTCAGCACTGATATGATGGACCACATGTCAAAGTATGATGACTGTAAAGACGCAACCAGGTGTGCTGCTTTGTTCCACAAAGAAACTGCTTCAAGGCAGCCTATAGACAATGACTCTGAGATAGGAACTGGCAGTCCTCAACAGTATACAGTTACATATAACTGAAACTATTGTTCAAATGCACTGCTTTAACATAAAGTTTAATATTCCTTAAGTTATTTTCCAATATGACTGTGACAGTTCTCCTTGGTTAACTGTTTAGTAAGATTTTCATCCCTACACATTTTATTTGATGGTCCCATTTATGTTCCACAAATAATAATAAAAAAACTATGAAATTATATGTTATAGCATTACAACTGTTACACTTTCCACTGTAATGGACAATTACTCACTGTAATGGACATGTAATACACATTATTTTATTAGATTTTTAGTGTATTCCAGACAGAAAAACAACATTCTTTTATTTTTTATCATCACTGGAGCATAATTAGGGGCTGAATGGCTTAATCTAGCTGCGTTCTGTGATTGTGGACAGAATGTAAAAGCTTGTTGGATATCAGATTTTAAAACCCAGAGAAGTTTTTGGAGTCGTAATTTGTAGCTTAATTAAATTGAGCGCCCGTAACTGAAATGATTAGATTTCAAAATAACTAGCTGGTTATCTAATACAGTCTGATTGTATGATTATATTGAATAAACCTGCCATAGAATGCTTTGCTTGATGTACGAACTTTAGATCGTTAGTAATGGTTGAACACAGCGCAATCTTTATCCTCACTAAGTTAACCATTCTTAGAAAATTGTAGAGATATCTTAAAAGTTATGCCGTAATAGTCACAGACAGTTTTTAAACAAATAATAATGAAATTACATATTTAAATAATGAATAACTGCGGGTACCTGAGGTGTGCAGCAGTCTATTACGCGAGCCCACCAATATCAGCTGGACAGGCGTCTACACAGACCAAAACTCTGCAATAAATTGGTGCCCTGTTCGGGGTATTCCTGCCTTGCACTTAGTGTTTCCCAGTGAAAGCAGGCCTGCCGCCATGCCTGAAGGTCTAAAGGTTGAGGAGGCCCTTTATCCATAGTTGTTAATATTTTATAATTCATTAATGGTTTTAATATTAAACATGGATCATTAATAAGTATAAGAATATGGTACAGTTACATAGAGTTATTTATACCAATGGTATATAATAAAATCCCTGGTAGTGAATAAGTCACAATTATAAGGGAATTGTGCCATATAAATACAGACTCTTTTGTCTTTTGTGTATGTCATGTACAGCTCATCTAAAAATTCAAATGTGATAAGATGTTTAAGAGCTGCACTACAATAAAAACTTTCTAAAATGTATTTTAGAAACTGGCTTTGCAAATGGGCAGAGATGACATTAAACTGGCATGCAGTGTTTCTGCATTTATGCTAGTGCATGGGAGAGGCCATTGATTGGAGTGGTGTGACTGGAAGCCTGACAGACAGGATGGGGAAACTTGAGCAGCGCACTATAATTGAAACCCAATGGGAAAAGGCGAGTAAATAGACCCAGTATCCTCTCTCTCTCATTTTCTTGATCTCTGTATCCCTTGCTGTATTTCATTGTTGACCTAACAATGCAGAAATGTTCTTCAAAGCTATACGAGCATTACACAATGGCAAATGAGAATTCAGCATAACACAATAAAGTCACTTTACGCCAAACAATTTGAGAACTGTTTATATTTGATCAAAGGATAAAAGAACAGGGCACTGGAGTTCAACTTAACAACAGTGCAATGGAAGCAGGAGGAATCAATTAGCCGACTTGCTTTGATAATGTCCTTGACAAGTCGTCTGTGTGGAGGGCTGCTTCCGTTTCAGCAGGCCGGAAATGCACCACCCCACTGCATTTCCAAAAAAACTGTCATCCATCAGTCTGCCCAGTCCCACTAGCAGCCTCACTAGGCATGAACTAGTACACAATGTCAAAAAGAACCTTACAGTACTCAGTGTGTATCACAGAGACCTGGTTCTGATGAGTCAAAATTCCTCCCTTTCCTTTTAATTCTTCAGCTGATTATCTAAATGCAAATCAGTGGTCACAATTTTGTGTATCATTGCACATTGAAAAAATGCATGTGCATTCTTTTCCTCTTTGATTTTACTATGAAATTTGACTTGCTGCCATGCATGTGCACTAATAAATGCAATTAGCCTGGATAATATTCTGTGAATGGGGAGTGGTAGCTTAGTGGTTAGGGTTCTGGACGTTAAAAGGTCGATGGTACAAACCCCACTACCACAAGTTGCACCTGTTTGGCTCCTGAGTAAGGCCACAATTTTAAGTTGTGTTGGATTAAAGCGCCCAAATGCCAGAAATACAAATAAATGAACAATGAATGATGGAGTGGGGTTGTGGTGGGTTCACAAAAATCGTAGCTGTCAAAAATGGGGTAACCAGAAAAAAAGGTGAGGAAGCCCTGTATTATTTAAAAAAAAAAAAAAATGTATTAGGCCAGTATTATTGTAAAAACATTCCATGGAAACAGAATTATACCAGCTGGACCCCTGCGAATATAGATGCTGCTGTGGCTCAGATAATGTTAAACCAGCCTTTTAAAATCTTAGGAGTCTACATCAAGTAAAGTACTAGAAGACCTCCTGCTCATGGGGAGATGGGAATTCTTCATCTGCTCCTTATTTCATTTTCTGTTTGATTTTCCATTAAATATAAATCCTCCTCCCAGTCCGTGTGCTTTTTCTTGGGCTAAACTGGCAAAAAGGCATCACACTGCTCCTCAACATGTTGTGCGGAAGTCATGAATATGGAGATGTGCTTAGTAAGTGGAGAGGCAAAGCTGGCGGATATGCACGCAAAAGCACGATAATGTATGGAAAGCAGACACGAGCACGTACAGACAAATGTGGCATCACGAACCCATGCTGATAGGTGCACGCACACGAGGCTTAAAAATAAGCTTTAACACAAAACTATTAAAACGCCAATTCCTGTGGTGAGCCTCAGACTACGGCCCCTTTTATAATGGAGTCATTTAGGCTGACTCGTCCCGGCACTATCTGCCCCCGAGCGAACATTCTAACGCACACAGCCATGGCAAAGATTTATAGAGTCTAAGAAAGAGCAATGCCACGCCCAAGTGTGGCTCCATAACATGGGCACAATCTAGATTATACCACACAAATAGACACACACACACAATATTCTTTGAAATATCAGCCATTCGCTTTGTGTATTAGCATTCACAAATACTCCTCTTTGGAAAAACTCTTACAGTCACATTTCATTCAGTAAGTGATCAGTCAGGCATTCTGTCATATTCCTCTGCATCGACTGCACCACCAGACCATCCTGTCTCAGAAACAGTTTCAAGGAATTCTAATGAGCATGAGAACATCCGTTGGATTTCACTTAACTAGAATTATAAGAAAGATTTTTTCAACCCAAAAACTTCTTTTAAAACTAGATGCAAGCTATTTACTTGGGCTCTTTATCAATCCTTGTACAGCCTTACTGATGCCTACTACTTTTGCAATTATTCCAGCAGACAGGATAAAAATCTGGCCTGAGTAGATAGACCCAATTTTTACTGTGCGTAACAAAAAACAGAGCAAACCACATGGCAGTGCTAGAAGGAGCGACAGGGGCCAAGCATCAGATCTCTAAAGCCTCCCAGCTGAAGCATAGATCCTGCGATTCAAAGGAGATCACATTTCAATGAGATAGGGTTCAAGTGCTGGAGACAGAAGCTATATGGACGTGCCTGACAAATTTAGCTGTTTTTTTTCTCCTTGTGCTACTGCAAAGGTCACAGTAAATGGCAAATAATGCAGAGGTACAGATGCTAATACAGGTGCTTTGTAATGTCATTTATCTATAAACAAATACAAATAACACTTAGCTGACTAAGGAAAGGAAAGTCGGATACAATTTACTTCACATGCTGAATAATCTTTGTCTTATGGCTTGCCATTCATTGCTTCTAAAGTAAAAATAGGTTCTAAGCAAGTTTATTTCATGTGACCAGTGATCTTCACAAAAATTGAGTCTCTTAATGCCCTAAATACTATCACACACTATCAATTGCTCGCTCTATAAAAGCCAACAGGTCCACATCTCACTATGGATACACCTGGAACAGGCTTGTTACATTTTAGTAAATCTTGTAGATTTTCAAGTGGCATTAAGTTCAAGTAGTTTTGATAGCTTTGTTCACCAATGTAATACATTTAATTAAGCTGATCATATTGTAAGTAATCACAATTTAGAGTTAATTTAAACACATTAAATACCAGATGCAAAGGTTTTGCTTTTTAGTAGATCAAAACATAGAATAGACTAAACCAAAATGACAACGACATCATTCATTCTACATCATTTAGTTGGTTATTCTGTACATGCTGTCCAAGACATATGAGCCCCAATCTCACACTTACACACACTTAAAGCACATTTACTAGCATTTAGCAGTCGCTTTTATCCAAAGTCCTGGGACAGTATACAGTCTAAGCAATTGAGGGTTAAGGGCCTTGCTCAAGGGCCCAACAGTGGCAACCTGGCAGTGGTGGGGCTTGAACCAGTGACTAGTCCAGTACCTTAACCACTAGGCTATAACCTATATATATCAATACTAGCAATACTTTAAACAATATTAAAAACACCACTGTAAAACAATTATACAGTATAATAAACATGGTACATTCATAAAACTATAATACCTATATAGTTATAGCTATTATATAAGCTATAATAAACAGTGTAAACGTTCTGATAAATCACTGCAAATACAAATAAAGTTGCCGAATCACAAGTAGTTCATATTTTGCTGGCTGGCTTTTGTCAGAATGCAGTAATCACTTTTAATTGCAATTGCAGTATCTCTTAACAACAAATATACTATTATATTATTAAAAACACGTGCTCCTAATCTAGATAAATGGAAATATTCTCTGAAAATCCATCCGCTTGCTTCTTACTTGCAGAAAAATGCAGGAAAACATAATTTGAAATAACATTCCTCTAGTTCCACTTCTCTGTCTATTTTTCATTTGTCTGGCACTGCATCATAAAAAGGAAAAGATTTGTATATACATTTTCATATACAAAACATTTCCATATGTATTTTATTTACATACTGTCATACTGTGGCCAAAAACAATTTCCAAACACTATAGAAAGTGTTTTTGCTGAGTGTACAAGTAATTCCATTTCTGCAAATTATCATTCACAAAAACAGAACTCTGGAGCCAAAATGTGCCCACCCAGCTTTCCAAAAGTTCAGAAAGCCCATAATACCTCCCTGTCTCACTCTGTATCCCTCATTACGAGCACTGTGTGCGGGGATAAGGAGCTAAATGTTGGATTGTAAAAGGCTTTATGCACAAAGAATTTTGGCTGGGACAGGGTTAACATCTCCTCCCCAAGGTTGTGCTAGCTACCGCTAAAATTAACCTCCCCCACAGCTGGTTCCCATTAGCGTGCAATGACACTGGGAGTCTGTACTTAAGCCGTGCTGCGGGGGCTCTCGAATAATACTACTGTCCCCCCGCCACAGGCCAAGTTTAAACTGGCCCCGCTCCGCTTCTGTTGGCAACGCCTGTGTTTTCAGCCAAGAAGGAGGAAGAAGAGGAGGAACACAGTAGTGGGAGGAGGGGGTTATGGAGGAAGGACATTATAGCTTATGTGCCCTAATGCGCCCAGAAAGCCCAATAGTCGGCAATGTGAGCAAACCTGTGTTTAAAATGAGGAAGTGGAAAATGGTTTGTTTGTGCCTTAATATATACCGCAATCTGAATAAACCATTTTTTAGTTATTTTACTGGCTTGGCTACTCTAGTCAGCTGAAATGAGCCACACCCCCTGGCAACTTCATCACAAACAAAAAAGCACACTAAAAATAAAAGACTGAAGTCCTGCTCAAACAAAAATGAATAGGTTTTAAAGACCGAATAGTAAAAATACTAATACTAATAAAAACATTAATAGGTGTGTTCAAAGAGTGCATAAATTCTGTCTATGCATCGTCGTAAACTCTGACCAATCTACAATCAACATGATGTGTCTGAGCAATATAATTCAGAATCAGCTTGTTTGCAAACTTTGCACATACAAGGAATTTCTTTCCGGCTGTTGGTAGCTCACTACAATATACAGACAAAACTGTATACAGACAAAACAATATGCAGACAATGTACAATAATACAAATTAAATATGAAATAACAGTATAATACGGTATATGTAATGTGCAGTGTGACATTTAAACAACAGGTCAGTTATAGTCATTAATAAGTTTAATGGCATTCGGTGGAAAAAACTGTTTCTGTGTCTCAGTGTCAGTTGGATTTTCCATTTTCATTTGTGTGTTTATTATCACGCCGTTATTTAAATTTGAGGATTAAATACAATTTTATTACTAAGCAGAGTTTTACTGGGATAATCTGCCAGTGATTATTACACAGCCCCAATCATGAGCTGCGATGAAGCGATGACTGATTTATGACTCAAGGCTCAGCCAATATGTAGATTTACTAGGATCATGAGCTCAAGTAGACCAAGTTTCAGAAAATTTTAATGTGTTTGGATCCACTGGGAGTTTCTGTACTTTCCAGCTTAGGTGCTGTTTATTTGTGGCTTTTTGTTGTAGTCTATTAAAACTTCTGTGCAGACCGGGAGACGTGTTTGTGCAAAAGGTTAACAGGCAGTTTAATTAGGAGCAGAGGTTGGCAAATACACACGAACTCCTTTGGTTTGACAGCAGGGCTCTACTGAGAATTAAGTGTGTTTAATACAGTGTGTGCATATGCATGGATGGGGGGTAATAAAGCTCAGATGAATCAGTAAAGAAAATGTAAATATATGAGAAGAACTAAGAAAAAAGAAATAACTCTTATCAATGCAGGTTCTTCTGCAGAGTTTTCTCTAGAACAATATCAAAGAAAACCAGTGATCTATCACCTTGAATATAGACATTCTAGATTCTACTTATTGTCTTGTACTAAACAGAAGTTGGGTCACCTTTGTTGCATTGTTTATATTCATGTCGAATGACAATCTTCAGTCAGTTTACCACCTTAGCCTTTCCACATTCATGTTTTTGGTAGGGGGTATGATTAATTCAGACCCCCAGTGTATTACAAGACTTCAGCTACCTGAAAGCCCACCCCCGACACACACACACCCACGACATACGTAATCATGTCTGTGTAGACAGCAGGTGATTTTGAACATTTTGTTATTTCGCTGCAAATACTCATAAAAACTATAATAACCATAACTAAATGATAATAAGTATCTATTTACTTAATTACAGCTGAAATGGTCATATTTTATTCCAAGCTTTTTTTGACAAACAGGAAACAAACTGAGATGAGAAAATCAGAATTAATTAATTATATCTAACCTATTCAGCATGTATTGGAGACTTGATTTAGCATCTTAGCGCTGTTGTGATTGTGAAATCCATGTGGCTGTTCATTCAAGCTGCATCGGCTGTGTGTTCTGCTAAAGGTGACGGACAGAGGGATTGGGTTACCGTCAGGCTTGACCTTCCAGGCGCACTTACACACAGCCGTCCTCAGCCACTCGTCAGCAAAGTGCTGCTCACACATGCACAACCTGTCATGCCTTTTTAAATAATTAACAGCCAAAGATTAGTCCGTCAGCCTCGGGGCCAAGAGGTCCATTGATTTCTTGCAGATGCATTTTTAATGAGTGCATCTCAGCCAGCCACTGTCCATGAAGAGAGGCTTCAGCAAAGCCAACCATACCACCGACTGGCCGAGCGTGAAGTAGAAAAACACAAACAAAAGCCAAGAAGTGTTCCGCTAATGCGTCTCAAGCAAACACAATTACCCTCCAAGGCCAAAGGAGGAAGTCTACAGGGGATTACTCACGAGAGTGTTTTTCAGCTTATGTACTAAATGTTCTGTGTTTATGCTCAGTGTTCCTGCAAAGGTATCCAAAAACTGTGTGTTCATACATAGGTGTGTAAAATAGCTAATTATTATCCGGCTGTACAGTAAGCCACTGTGTTTATTTACTCCACAACACTTCAGTGTTGGAAAAAGTTTACTTTTAAAGCTTTACACAGTTTTGAATGTGGTTTAAATGAATGAATGTGCATGGAATAATAAATGGTTTCAGGTTATTTAGTGAATCCAGCAAAATGAGCTGAGGAAGCGGAGTGCAATGTAAAACGAAAAAAAAAAAACGAAATTGGTTTGTTTTATAGCACTTTTTTCAAAAATGTCTCATAGGCCAACCAAAAAAAATCATATTAGAGAAAATGCAGAGCTCATATGACACTGATATGACTCACTGATCTCTCAATGACTCAAGGCTCTGTGCTGACAGAAACAATGTGAGAAGCTCATTGTCTGTTTTAACTGATTCACAGGATGCAGCAATATCATCATAGATCTGATCTTTAACTGTCTCTTTATGTTTACAGGTGCCAATTATCTCGGGTTTGGAATCAGTTAGAACAAGACTATAGGAAAGGGTTTACCAATATTAGTATTTTTTCTGTGTGGTCATGTGGTATTAAGTAGAAAGAAAATAAATACATAAAAAGATACATTTCATGCTTACCATTGTTTAGAAATTGCCAATCATACCACAACCGTGACCTCAACCTTAACAAACTGTGACCCGACCTGGCATTTTCCACTGCCCCTAACCCATCCCCTAAACACTTTTACAGTTACATTACAACAGCCAGTATTTTTGTAAGTATATGCTTGTTATAAATTTAATGCCCACATTCAACAAACATTGGGACAATGTAGGACAAGGAACATGCTGACTAATCAATGATGTGTTGACACTTTAAATGTTGAAATTATCTTGTAAAAGAAGTTAAATGTCAGAACAAATAAAAATGTAAGGTTAAAAAATGTACAGTAGACCCTTGAGTTACGAACCATTTACCATACGAACATTTTGGGTTACGAACGATCTTTTTCAACTTAACATACGAACAATTAATCGCAAACTAATAATTAAGCAAAATTTGAACAGTTATGCACATTTTTATTGCAAGAACCATTTCTAGATGCAACACCAGTGGTGTAACTAGGAGCTCATGGGCCCCAGTTCAAAAAAAAAAAAGTTGGGCCCCCTCAACAAATTGCATATGCTGATGGCTGAACAAAATGAATTCAAAGTCACTCTGAAGTTACAATTCCTGCCTCTGGTATTTTTAATGCACAGTTTTAGTTTTTTTAGTTTTACTTAACGAAAAAATTGCAATATAATAAAAATGACTTGGCGAGTGCAGGACCCCAGAACATGGCCCCAAAGTGTAGTGGTGAGAAAATGAAAAAATCTATTAATATTTGGTGTGTCATATAATTACTCCTGCCAGTAGCTGTCACTGTGTATCAGACAGAGGGGACAGTGGGTAAGAGAGAAGAAGGAAGTCCGCTGAGTAAAGTAGTCTTTCTTTTGTGCGATTACATCTACAAAATACAACACTATTGAAAAAAGGGAAATAATAGAGAAATATGAGAGTTATTGTTGTTTCTGGTAGATACATTTTATAAAAGAAGGAAATTTATTATGGTGTATGGTATAGCACACGTACTGTACTGAAATGTGATGTGTGTTTTATGTACAGTACTACTACGTATTGTTGTTTATTACTGTTTATTACAGGAATGTCTATTTTATAATTTAAGATTTAAGGAAAAATATACTAGGTTAGGTAAGGGGGTGGTTTGGGAGGTCTGGCACGGATTAATTCTATTTACATTATTTCTTATGGAAAAAATAGGTTTAACTTAAAAACATTTTGACTTAAGAACAGCCCTTCTACTGTACTCCAATTTTGTGTAGAAAGCTTTTGAATTATAGTACAGTTACTGATGTGCACATGACTGCATGAAGAGCCATAAACTTACTGTTATCTTACTACCTCATCTAACCTTATCTAATCTCATCCTCCAGCTTTCTACTGGTGAAGATTACAACCCTGTTACTACCTGCAAAGCAAGTTAAATACAAACTTAATGTAGATAACTGGTTATTGTTTATAATAGTTTATAGTTTTACAGTTCAAAAGAGGTGATCTATATCCCACCTGCTTCTCAGGTTCTCAGGCTGCTTCTGGTTGCTGTGCCAGAGATCAATCAAAATCATTTTTGCTCTAGGTAAAGAATGTAACACTGATTTTATTAGTTGTTCACCTAATTAAGATATAATGTTAATTATATATTAATCTTTGTTGATATAACTTTTTTTCCTTTTGCCATGCCTGTGTATATATTAGGGGTTTCCACAGCAGATCTGGTTCACATACCTGATTTTTATGCTGAATGCTCTTAATGATACTCTCCCTATTTTTTATCTGGGCTTCAGGCCGGCACTAAAAGCATACTGACAAGTGCACCTCCCGAAAGCTAGGCTCCTTCAGCCATCCCCATACCTAATACACTTAATCATGTCCATGCCAATCATGTCCGTACAGACGCCAATCAAGTCTGTGCAGACGCCTCACCGGCCAGTAGCACCGCTGATGTACTTTACCACTGTGTAATAATTTATGTTAATATTTAAAAGCTATTATGTATTAAGCTAGTAACTGTTTATTGCTTGCTTTAGTAAATAATACAGTCAATGACATTAACAAGAAATAATATTCTTTATAACAAATATGTTAGGAGCTAAAGCTGCTAGCCTGCTACAGTAGAAATTAAATAATTATTTCCAAATGGTCAAAAATATGGTACAGGTTTATTTTAAATGTTCATGGCCTTTGGAGAGTCTGTGCTGGATGTCTATCTGAATGTATTAAATAAAGTGGTGCTGATGGAAGTGGATAAAATATATAAAAGCAATGTGAATGGCTAAAACAATAACATGCTCTAACTGAAACAATCAGCTGAAGCATCAAATGAAAACTGGTGGTGTGTTTTTCTTCTTTTGATGAACTTTATTATTTTAAGATTTTAAAAACACATCTGTCAATCACAGAATCCAAATATGCCACTGCAGAATGATTTGTTATAAGATCAAATACGTGGATAAGAGATTGCCTTTTGATCTTTTCGATATCACTTGTGTATTTGGAATTCCAGAGCTTTAATAAAAACGTCATGTATGTGGTAGTCAAAGAAAACCACATAAAGCACAGAGTTCCAGAGGACAGGAAAGGGTGAGAAAGTGAGATAACAGAAAGTTAAGAATCAGATGTCGAAGTGACTTTTTGTGAAAGTGGATAAGCAGGATGAGAACAATACATATGTTAACAGTTAACACTCTAAGAGTTCCGCAGAGTTCCTGATCTGAGAGATGGAGATAAGGTTGACTGAACACATTGAGAGTGAAGTACCAGTCACTGCAATATCTCTATCTCAATACCTCTTGTGTTTGTGTGTAAAGATATGTATTTAAGTCTGAGCTGTGCTTTTGTAGACAAAAACATGCATACCTACTGAATATACAGTACATGGCCAGAAGTATGAGGGCATATCTGCTAATTATTAATTTTGGGTGTTTTACCAAGACCCATTGCTAATGTTTGTATACAATCAATGACATTAAAAATAAATTGTATTTACCTTTGCAGCATTTAGCAGATGCTTTTATCCAAAGTGACTTTCAACTATCAGTGAATACATTTCGAGCAATTAAGCGTGAAGGGCCCTGCTCAGGGGCCCAACAGTGGCAACTTGGCGATGGTGGTGCTTGAACCAGCAACCTCATGATTACTAGTCCAGAACCTTAAACTCTGGGCTACCACTGTCCCCATTGTATGAAGTGTGCTTGGGTGGTGCAGTGGTAAATTATGCTAGATTCCTATCATTTGGATCCAAGGTTCAAATCCCCAACAGTACTATCGGCTGGCCCTATCTGATGGCCCTATCCCTGGCATCCTATCTGATGTGTGTTGCTGCATTGCGTCCAGTGATTCTGTGGAGGCCGGACCCACTGTGACCCTGACCAGGATAAAGCTGTGGTAAAACATGATAATTATATGCCTCTAATTTTGTGGCAACAGTTTGGGAAAGACCCTCTCCTGTATATGCCCCTGTGTACAAAGCAGGCTTCATAAAGACATTTTTTCAGTGTAGAGGAACACAAGAGGCTTGAACAGTGTCGTGACCTGAACCCCAACCTTAACAACTTTGACATGAACAATGATTGCCAGCTAGGTCTTTTTATCAAACATCTTTTGACTGAATAGACACATCAGTTCTTGTGGAGGAGTAGAGACTGTTAGAGAAGTCTACTTTTATATTAATAGCTATGGTTTTGAAAAAGCTTATGGTCAGATGTCCACATACTTTTGGCCACTCAACTGAACCGTATTGAGAGTCTGAATGATAGACAGGGGAATTACCTTTCCCGTTTCCCTCTCAAAGTCCACGTACTCCCGACTGGGCATCTGCCTCTGCTCACCATGCAGGTTGGCGGGGAAGAACTGCAGCGAGAGATTGGTGCCGGTCGCCACAAAAGCCTTTTAGAAGGAAATCAATACAAACAGGATCAGAAAAGCCCAGCCTGTGCATTAATTATGCAGCCTGCCATTTCTTTTGCACATCAGATATAAGGAGAAGTAGGAGGAGGAGAACAGCCTGGATCCAGGGCCAGAGAAGCAGGGTGGAGAGAGAAAGAGCAAACGAAAGAGAGAGAAAAACACAAGTCATCATTTTCCCTATTTGAAGTATTGAGTTACACACATCTGATTCTATTTTACCAAGTCTCACTGCTGGCGAGCTGGGCTGCAGCACACTGGGTTTTAAGGGTTTGGTTGAGACTCAAAGAAAGAGGGAACAAACAAGTAGACATGGCAAGATAACTAACAGAGAAAGAGAAAAAGAGAGAGAGGGGGGGGTCTAGAAGATCAATAAAATGTTTTAAATGCAGGCCTTCACTTACATTAATTGTGGCAGGACTAATACACTGGTTTAAAATCACAGCAAACATTTAAATGATCAATGGACGTGAGAAATTGCATTTTTAATATCGATCCTAAAATATCTGACATGTTTATGAGGTATAGGTATTTAAAAATATCAGTACTATTATTGATTATCATTCAGCCTCAGAGTCAACATTTTGTTTTAACATGAATTAAATTAAAAATAATTTAATAAAAATTTAGCATATATCATAAAGATAGTTAAAGGCATTAATAAGTCTTAAATATTCAATCGGTTTATGAGAAAAAATGAGTGAAGTCTCATAATATAAAGAGTGAAAGGTGTTCGGAAAGCTTTTGCTGAGCATTTTCAGGAGCTCAGTAAAATCTAACATCTTGGTATGATTGCTAATATTTTTTTAATGTTAAGAAAGCCTAGACTGTGCATTGATTTTTAAAGTAAAGTATAATTGTAGCTAATATTATACACATTTTTTAACATTTGGCTTGGTGGTGTGATTATTCAACAACAATCACTGAGGTCTTACATGTACAATTGTACAGGAAAGATTTGTAACTACAAAATATTACTTAATTTGCCTTAATTGTCTGTTTAATAAGACAGTGAGAGTATGTTTAAATGTCTTTACTTTATAATGTCAAGACCTTACTTTATCAGCATGTGTGTGACAAATACTCACAATATAATAGAACATAAAAGTTAGAACTTATTTATATTCTCTACACATAAAAATATCCCGCTTTTCCCGTAGTTCCCTAACAATAAATCAAGCACCTCTTGTTTTTTGCTCCCACATTAATAATTGTCAGTTTACAATAATTGGTTATTACAGAGACCTCCTTGGTCCTGATTTCATTAGCTTTCTGTCTGGATCATGGTTTTAAAGAAGTATAATGACCTCGGACATTACACTGCCTTCTCTGCTATTAATTACCACATGTAACTACCAAAAACTATCACATGTAACTATGATAATAACACTCTAAGTATATGTACAAGTGCAGAAAGATACATTTAAATATTTCAATTTAAATGTTTTATTTACACCCTAAACCTAAATGTTTGGCAAAACTTTACACATACATACACATTACCATTATGTGGTAATTAACATGAGCACACATTATAATGTGCACCTTGTAGTGTACATAGAAAAATTTATCCAATAATGAACTAAAACAGCTTGGTGTTAAATGTATTTAGCATGCTACAGTCATATATTTTCAGTCATATATTACACCTATTCCACAAAAATGAATAGAAAATTCTGAAGAAACAATCTACTGTCCTGTTTTTAAGTGATTATTTACACTGACTAAGCTGTCTAAATATAGTGTGTGCTTGTTTGTTTAGTATCATTGTGTGTGCATAAAGCTAAGAGCACATTTGAACGCCGAACCTAAAAAGTCTGGCAAACAGGAGATATCAGCACGTAAAAATGACACCTTTAGAAAAAACATACAAAGATCATTATACTAAAAAGTTTGTTAATTTTTGTAAGAACAGTTTAAATCACAATATGTGGAGCCGAAAGCACTGCTGAGATTCAAACCTATATAGACTTTTTCTATATATTATTTTGTCTGTCTGTCCGGTGTGTGTTCCTGCCTTGTGCCCAGTGTTATTATAAGATCTACAAGCTTTAAAAAATATAGAAGAGAAATGGCTTTCTCCTAAAAGATAAAGATAAACAGTATTAAGAAGCAAGTGAAATTTTTTATACAATAATTATATTGAAGGTTGGTTGATTTACTTTAAAATAATAATTCCAAAAACATGTGGTCATTCATAAACACAAACATGCATGTGCATTATAATCTTTAGAAAGCAGAGAGGCATCAATTATGTAACAATGGGATACACATCAAAGTCTTTTTAATAATAGTAATATACAAATACTAATAAATGCATTTATTCTTGTATTTATTTTTACTAACAGCTTTATCTGGGGCAGGGTTGTGGTTCGTCTGGTATTATCCAGAAACATTTGGGCTCAAGGCAGAAATACACCCTAGACAGAACACCGATTCATTAAGGGGCAACACACACTTAAGACATTCACTTCTTTACAGGGGCAATTTGAAGCAGCCAGTCCACATCCTATATGTTTTTTGAAGGTAAAAGGAAACCTGGGTATCAAGAGAAAACTCATTTAGAAAGGAAGGGCAAATTGTTTTGTTTTAATAACAGCTGCAGAAAAATGTTCTTGCATGTGAAATAATAAATGTAGTCGTTAAAGGGACTTGGCATATTGCATATAAACTTTACTTGATTTTAAATATTCTACATGGATAAATATGATTCAGTGTTTAAAATAAAATGCATTTAGAAGTACATGTTATTTTGCTGATTTTTAATGTTATCAATACCAGTACTTAACTATATGGTGGTAGAATTAGCAGTAAGTGGTATACACATGTACACTATATGGATAAAAGTACTGGGACACCCCTTCTAATTTTTGCATTTGTGTGTTTCAGGCACAACAATTGCTAACGTGTGTAATAATTATATAAAGGAAATTATATGCTTCTGAATTTTAAGCAACAGTTTAGGGAAGGTTCTAATTTCCTGTCCTAATTTGAGTGTACTTCTGTGCACAAAAGCAAGGTCTATAAAGACATAGAGAAAAGCTTGCTTTACGAAAACTCCAGTGGTCTGCACAGAGCCATGACCTCAGCCCCACCGAAATACAACATCAGTTGAGGCTTTTTTGGCCAACATCAGTGCCCAGCCTTACAAGTGCGCTTTTCACTTAATGGGTACAAATACCCACAGACATACTTCTAAGTCTTGAAGCCTTCTTTTGAAATTAGATGTCCAACAAGCTCATGGTCACGTGTCCAAATGTTTTTTGCCATATGACTTCTAATCAATTGATCCAGCAGTAGAAAAGCATATTTGACACATCACTGGATCAGTATATTCTAATCAGTACTGAATGTTTTTCCAGAAGAACATAGCTTATTAGCTGTTAGAATTAGAATTGTAAACATTTGAGATCTCTATTTTTAGTTGTATTAACCAGTATTAACAGTTCTAAGATTGTTGGTGAAGTGTAACATGTACAGACTAAAGGTGTATAGTTACAAAACCTATGCAGGATGATCATGGCCTGACAGTCTTTTGAAGATGATTGAAAGAAAATACGCAGACAAAATTCAGTGGCTGACGGGCAAATCCTTTTCATACCTCTTCCCTTTACCAGTTTCCACGCAAAGCCACTAAACTCACCTTTTAATTAGAATTGAATTGCTGTTGATTATTTCGAGGCTGAAAGTGATGTGTAATTGCATTTCATCATGAGTGTTTTACTGCTTGCTCTTCAGAAAGAGAAAATGAGGAAGTGTTGAAGTTCCGGGTGTTTATCAGCCTCGTGTTTGTGTTTGTTATTAAGATGTTGTAAATATTAAAGCTGTGTGATTAAGATGTTGATAAAAGAGTTATGTTTATAATAAAGAACAACACACAAAACGTGTTACTTACTATTTCTGAGCGACCGTCCCGGCAGGCGTTCTGAAAGCGGGCTTGTCTCTCCTCGTGCGGTCGGTCTCTGAAACCGGTGTATTTAATCTGCAACGGAAAACAACTGAGACTCAGAACGCGTAAACGATAAACAAACGTCACATTATATTCAGATATAGTTTCATAAACTTTACATTTTATAGGTTTTAGGAGTTTCGGGAGTTGAGGTTTACAAACTCGACTCGACGTTTGGTACTTAAAAAGTGATGCGCGTTAGCAAGCTTCTTCTGAGGTGACACGAATTTGACTGAAAGGTACGTAGCTACTAGATATTCAGACCAAAAAAGAAAGATAATTCGAAGTAAAACGCTAAAATAAGTACGTTTTCTAATTTAAAGTGTGTGTAAGTTACTTTTAAAAGTAAAAAGTGTAACAAAGAGCGAAACCCCCAGCTTCATTCCGAAGTTTGACTTTAAATGTATGAAGTTTGACTTTAAATGTATGAATTTACCTCACACTCGCGGCTCAGTTTCCTGAAGAACTCCTCATTCTCGAACTTGCTCCTCTGATCCGGGACCACCCGAGGCATCTTGAACGTTATGTGCTCTATTTTGCCGATTTATAGTGTGCGAAAGCTAGAGAATAAAAGTGTCGGCTCGAAAGTGCCCGCTAAAATGCCACTCTTATTAGCTTCCGTCTTTTCGGTTTGTCTGAGGGTTGAGAAATGTGCTTCGGTAATGGTGCACTTCTAGTGTAACTCTGGTATAGATGTATATATCTCAGACATGCGCTATTCTCTCTCACTGTCCGACCTTCCCGCACATCTGCACCAGTCCGCTCTCACTAACTCCCTCGCTTACTCTCTCACTCACCTAACTCTCCCTCACTCACTCAGCGCGCGCGTGTGAGTATATATATGTGTGTGTGTGTATATATGTGTGTGTGTGTGTGTGTGTATATATGTGTGTGTGTGTGTGTGTGTGTGTGTGTGTGTGTGAGGCGCGCTCGTTTTGACTTTATCCACAGCGCAGCCTGGCTCACTGTTACTTCCTGGCTCCTTCGAGTCAGACTCATGACTGTACACCCGAAATACTCACCCCCCACTCTCTCTCACACACATATACATGTATACAAATACACACGCACACACACATCCATTCACAAGTCTAGCCACTACTAGCCCCACTCATCATGAGTCATACACTACTCTACTCACCACAGCTGGAAGCAACCAGGGTATCACAACTGCAACTCTGGATGCCCATTGAATCATTCTGGTTATCTGATTTTTCTCAACCCAGCAGTCACAGTGATAGTTTAAACTCCCTGTATGTTCTGAGGACAGTGCTGGAAAGTGCTAGATCTGTTTGTTGTGTTGGAGGTAGAGAAAATGTTAAGTTTTGTGAGGCAGTAGGCATCCACGGCTGGACTTTAGACACCCTGCATCATTTCATTTTCACGTTTTTTTTTTTTTTAACGATGCTTTATCCGGTCCGGTTCTCCTGGGATCACTGGGGCGCAATGAAGTAACGCACCCCTAGACAGGACACCAATCCATCACAATGGCTTCAGCCCCCTCAGACATGGCCAGTCATGTTTACAATTTATGCAGACACCCTACCAGCCGATAGCATCAATGGGGATTCAAACCTGGGATACAAGCAGTAGTGGGCTAGAGTATTTTACCTCTGCACCACCCAAAGGCCCTACCCTGCATCAGGTACAATTATAACAGCTCTTACTCTGCAACTGCAAATGAAAAATGGATTATACAATTTAATTTGAGGTAGGGCTACTATGGAGGTACATTTTTACATTTATACCTTAAACTTTAGCTTTAGGTTTTAAAACATTATTTTTGATATATGTAATTTGACATGATTTAACATTAATGCTCAGTTTAAATATTATTAAATTATTCAGTTTCTAACTAGACATTTACAAGCTTTGCCAAAAGGGGAGCTGCGAATTTTTAAAAAAGGCAACACCGTTGTGTCTAACATATATTTATAAAACATTAATAATTTATAATTTAAATTCTTGTTAGGGTCACGGTGGGTTCAGTGCTACCCAGAAACACTATGTGCATGTGAATATATCCTGGACAGGTTGCTTATCAATTGCAGGGTGACATACACTGACTGGATAACTTACTTATAACTAGGGTCAGTTTTAGAGGAGTCTTTTAACGTCTACATGTTTTTCGGCTGTGGAAAGAGGAGGGAAAAAACTCTCTAAGATCCCGGCAGAACTCTTCACAGTGATTTGGAGCAAGACCTACAACCATAGATGTCAGGAACGATGTTACTGTGCTGCACCAACTACATCAGCTGCAGCCTGTTTAAATAATCCAATAAATGATTATTTCATAATATTCTAAATTACCTGTATTTATTTAGTTAGTAAATAATAATTAAATACATGATAATGGTTGTTCTTTTGTATAGAAACAATAATATTTTATTTCATTAATTTTATTTCCTTTTCATGTTTTAACCACCATTTTAGCCTGGTCAGGGTTGCAGTGGATCCAGCTTCCTGGAATCACTGGTCTCAATGAAGTAACACACCCCGGACAGAACACCAATCCATCACAGGACCTTGGGTCAAGGTAGTAAATCGTGCACTTTAAATCTAATGATTTTGTATTTGCATTCATTATGAAAAATTATTATATATTTTTGGAAACTGGACCATCTAAGTAAGAACATATAGTGGGCAGGAGTAAGAACATATACATGTAGGTGTTTGCTTACTGGATATACTGTATGTATTACTGTCTCAGCCTTTCAGTAGAGCACATGGTCTCTTTGTGTTTATTTTATGTAACACACCCCCTTGTCTACACCTCCTCTCCCTGATTCGTCCTTGTGTCAGTCACACCCGGATGCTTCTCATGTCTTCATTAGTAATCAGTGTATATAGTTTCCTTTAGTTCGAGTCCATCTTGCTGGTCATTCAATGTCATTCATTTGATAAGATAGTTTGTCTTGCCCTTGGCCAGGCCATGGCTTATTCTTAGTTCATGCTTGTCTCGACTCCTGTCTTGGTTTTTGCTTTGGTCCCTGTCCTGGTAATTTCTTACTTGTCTGTTTGTCCTTGTTAATGTTTTCATTGTTCTTGCTTGTTATGTACTTAGATCCAGTCTATGTTCTGTATTAGCTTAGCATAGCCATTAGCATTAGCACTCCTGTTTCAGGTTAGAGTAGTTTAGTTTAGTGTCAGATGAGCAAGCATAATCCATTTGCAAAGCGTAACTAGTAATAATCTAAGTCTTTGTTCACCCTAGTGCTTCCCAGCCTGTTTGCCCTAGTCATTGTATGCCTTGTCTCTATTACCACTTGTTCTTGTTTATAGTTCTGTAGTAGTCATTGCAGTTTTTGTTCTTGTCTTGTCTATTGTAAATAAAATTGCATATAATGTCTCTGGGTGTCTGTTTGCCCCTGTCCTTGAGTCTTGCATTACAGAATGACCAACTGAACAAGGACACAGTGAGCCGTGTTTCAGTAGATACAGTTTTGAGCACCCAACTGAGCACAGAGTTCGGTTTCATTAGGTTTCCTCAGACCTTTCTGCTCAGTAAGCTTGCTCCTTATAATGGGAGTAACCTGTTGGTTGAAGCCTTTCTTCTTCAGAGCCAGCTCTACCTTCAAAGCCTCCATGACCCTCAGCCAACCGAGACAGAAAAGGTGCTATTCATGATGTCAAGGCTGATGGGTGCTGCTTAAAGATGGGCTCAGCAGCTCTGGTCTGACAGGGAAGTTAAAGGAAAAATCCAAGAGAAAATCCCTACAAACATCTTGTAGGAAGTGTTACCAAAACTCTAGTGCCTGCTGGGGTCGCTTCCCGTGAGCCAGCGCCCAATGTGAGGTTGGCCCCACTTCCAGTGCCCATTGTAGAAGCTACCTAGCTTCCAGTGCCCACTGGGTAAGTCGCCCCTTGTCTGGTGCCCACTGTAGAAGCTGCCTGGCTTCCAATGCCCACTAGGAAGGCTTCTCGTCACCCAGTGCTCACTACAGAATTTGCCCGGCCAAGAGTGCCCGCTGTAGAAGTTGCCAATCTTCCAGTGCCTGTTGGGGACGCTCCTCGTCACCCAGTGCCAACTGTAAAAATTGTCCAGTGACCACTGGGGGCGTCATCCATCACCCAGCGCCCACTGTCTCCATCCTCACCGCTGCCTTCTAGCTGCCTGAATTCCTGGGGCTCCCTAGTGTATCAGACTGTCTGTCCAAGCCTGTTCTTTGATTCAGCTAGTTTTACTGGTTCTAGTCTGTCTTTTAAAGCTAGTTTTTTTATTGTCTCAGTCAGTTTTCACTAGATATTCTTTCATTGCCAGCTGGCTCCTTAACTAATCAGTCTATTTCAGCCAGCTCTGTCATTGCCTGTTCAAGCTGGCTCCCTAGCCACTCAGTCTAGTCAAGCCAGCTTTGTCACTGCTTATTTTAGCTGGCTCCCTATGCAATGGTACAGCCAGCCCCCTGACTCAGCCTGTTACAACCGATTCTCTAACTACTCAATCTATTCCAGCCAGCTCTATGATGCTGGATGTTCCAGCTGGTCACCCAGTCACTCAGTCGGTTCGAGCGGACACTCTGTCTCCTTTGTCTGTTTTAGGCAGTCTCCAGACTCTGACGGGTTCAGCTGATCACAAGGCTCCCTTAATCACCCCTGCAGGCTCTCCAGAGGCTTTGTTGCCAGTACTAGTCAGACCTCCAAAGGTCTTGCCACTGTTTCCAGACAGCCTTACTGTGGTCCCATCACTGCCTGACGGCTTTCCAAGGCCCTTGCCGTTTACTTCATACACGGTCTCACGGTGGTCTCATCACCGACCCCAGGTGGCCGACCTGTGGTGTACAGATAGTTTTGGATTTGGATGTGTACCATATTGTACTGCAAGGTACAGTGCATCTGAAAAGTGCACATAAAAGATCAGGGTGAGGTTTAGATATGAAATAATGTAATAGTTTAAGTTTTTTTGTTTATTTTCTGTGCTGAACACAGTAACTTTTTGATGTTTTTTTAAACCATATGTGATTGTATTACTTATTATACGTTCATGCTTAATATGATTTACAGCCCTGTTATGTCATCTGAAAGAGCACTTGAAAAGAAATGAGCATGTAACATTGATAAGATGAAGGACAGATATGGATCTGAAGAATGTACCAAGCTGGTGTAATTTTACAGTTATTAAACAATAATAACCATCACTGGACAAGAATAAGTCAGCAGTATATAATGCCTGTACATGATCCCAACTTTGGTTAATTTTTGTTGAGTTCTATTCACTTCATTTCTAGCTGAAGCTGAATTGCACAACAAATTCAACTCCTCCCTTTGTTGTTCTCTTCAAAGCCAAACCACAAACGTACATGCAACATGATTAAGTGCCTCCTTGTGCTCATTGACTGAATTTTGTCTGATATCAAAGTTTGTTTTTGTTTTCTTATTTAAAGCCTGGGACAGCAACAGAGGCCATTTCTCCTCCATTTCAACAATTACTGACATATTTACCTAGATGTATTTACCTTACATCTGGAGGCAATCAGTTTGGAGGTGAGGAGAAAGCAGAATACTTATGCATACATGTATAGAAACCTAGAGACAGCGAGGTTGTGTTGGGTCCAGAACCACTTGGAAACACAGCAATAGGTACAGCAATCGGAAACCAAGACTGGACACAGGAAAAAATTAAGAAACATTTTACATACAGTGACCTTATACGAATTATGTTGATGACTTAAACAATAAATGGTTATTATTTAAAATAAATAGGTATTGTCATTCCTTCTGCATCCCTCTAGATCTCTCGGATTGAGCTCCAGACTGAGTAATTGTGTTAAAAGGGTGAGCTTAGTGCTGGATGGGGTGCACAAGTGCTTTAATAGCACCACAAAACGCTCATTAATTAATGAAATATTTTGCGGTTACTGTTGAAGACTCAGTCTGACAGCTCACAGTCAACAGCACAGACATCTGCTTCAGTAGACTTTAGATGTGAGAGCTCTTATGTGAAGACATCTGAAAATATTCTTACTTTTTGTACACATCAGCAATTTTAGAATAGTTTAAATTGCCAGACGTGTCTGAGCTGGCATGTAAGTATGTTTTTAGTTCTTTCTGAGCTAGATTTGTCATCTAATATGGATCTATGTGCGGGAATTCTGATACAAGGCACATTTTGTTCAGGTTTATTAAATATTAAATTGTGCCAAGCACGTAAACTAGCACCTTATTGCTCTGCTGACTAAACATGTTTTTGCTTTTCTGGCTGGTGTCTGAGCTCACGTGATGAGCCAATTCAGTGAAGAGTCTAAACATAGCTCTGCAAGTCAAAGCACAGGTTTTGCTTTCAGTCAAAATATCCAATTGAATATAAACATATCAACAAATTTCACCCTAACAAACTTTTACAAGGCCCAGATTTATGACTTTAGCAACGTGATTTAGGCAACATCATTTTAATGAATTCCTAATATGAAAGAAAGGGGAAAAAGAATGTACTGTTTGTGCAGAACATAGACTAGTTATTAAGTTACGCTAAAAAAATAAGGTCACTGACTGCAAATATTAAAACCTTTATGGCATCACAAAGTCTACATCCAAAACCACAGCTACAATACTATATGCTCACACTGAACTAAAAGGTAATAAAAACCACTTTAGCATTAACCTAAATAATTCAGATAAAAGTACAGTATAATAAAGCCAGATTAAATTTAGCACATGTAAACATTGTGTCTCAAGCCATAATTGTAAATAATATTATCACATATAAATAGCTTAATGGACTTAATGAATATCTAAATAAAACCTGGATTAGTCCTAATGAGTATTTAGGTTTAAATAAAGCAGCTCTTCCCGGATACAGTTAAGTACATAAACCACATCTTAATGGTTGTAGAAGAGGAGTAGTCATAAATGATGACAGACATACTGTAGACCTTACTGCAAAAACAACTTGGAATGAACATGTGAACTACTGAAATGCTTGTAGCTGATGTAGCTGATCAGTTTTCGTCATATTAAAAACACAACATCTTTTAGGCTTGTTACCATGGTCCCCCAATATTCCTTCAATAATTTGCTGATTGTCTTTCCAGTTTAAAAATACAACCCATAAGGTTTTAATTGTTGTAAACATACTTCAGACTTAATATTAACTCTTGGTATTGACATAGGGAAACTTAATGCTTTACCACAAAATGACTTATTTTCTGATCACTATCTGTTATAATATTAACTGTGTTTAAATAATAAGATTCGTTTCAACTCGTGTACTATTCTTTTTTGCTTCTAAAGCTGCATCTGATAACCTACCAGAATTAATAACTATGTCACCATCGAAACCCAAACAGCTTTAACAGGCAACCCAACACTTAGAATTTTTTAGAGTGATCATTGGGTCCTTTTGTACCTCCATGACTGAGGCCTTCTTTGTTCTGATGCCCAATTTAACCAAGCAGCCAATTATGGTTTTTGAAACACCCAGAGCCTTAGATATTGTTTTGTATTCTTGACCTGATCTATGCCTTACCGCAATTTGATGGCAGAGATCCACAGACAGTTGATTGGACTGCATGGCTTCAAGGCAATGCAGTGTAAATTGTTAACCTTTATAGTGCACTGATTTGTTCATTCTCTTGGACCTTTATTTGACAAAGGTACAATTAAAAGATTTCCCATGTTTGCATTGATTGTAAATATAAATACATTTAGAAATTGTTGCCAGCAACACAAAAAAAGTTGGGACAGAGACATGTCTACCAGTGTGTTACATCACCTGTTCTTTTTTGCACTTCCTTTAAATGCACCTTCTAACTGTTTGGAAACTTAGAGTAAAATAGTAAATATAGAGAGAACTTGATGACATTTCTGCATAGAATTGATATATACATTTCTTTTTCAAAATAATGTTTCTGGTTGCATTTTGGGGCGGCACGGTGGTTCTTGGCTCAATGGGTAGCACTGTTGCCTCACAGCAAGAAAATCCTGGGTTCGATCCCCAGGTGGGGCGGTCCGGGTCCTTTCTGTGCAGAGTTTGCATGTTCTTCCCGTGTCCGCGTGGGTTTCCTCCGGGAGCTCCGGTTTCCTCCCACAGTCCAAAGA
The DNA here is from genome assembly GCF_030014385.1 of Trichomycterus rosablanca. NCBI lineage: Eukaryota > Metazoa > Chordata > Actinopteri > Siluriformes > Trichomycteridae > Trichomycterus > Trichomycterus rosablanca. The sequence goes on along the minus strand of NC_085998.1, from coordinate 21,124,732 downwards.
CATGCAGTCAGGTTAATTGGAGACACTGAATTGCCCAATAGATGAATGGGTGAGTGTGTGTGTGTGTGTATGTGTGTATGTGTGTATGTGTGTATGTGTGTCTGCCCTTTGATGGACTGGTGCCCTGTCCAGGGTGTTACTGTGTGCCTTGTGCCCATTAAAAAAGCTGAAATAGGCTCCAGCAACCCCCTAGGCCCTAATTGGATAAGCGGTTCAGAAAGTGAGAGTGAGTGAGTGGTTGCATTTTGGCGGCATCGGTCTGCGTTACGTGACAATGTTTTTCAAGCAACTTCCAAGCCCATATCACTATATCACAGTAGCATTATGGTGTCTCATGCAATGCTATCTGGTTTCCAGCCTTGCATTACACAGACTGGGATTTTTTTTTCACAATATTATGTTCATTAGATAATAAAAGACCTGAATTGTTATGCATTGATAAGAAATGTTTTATGTTCTTTTTGAAGTCTCTCATGATGTTTGGTACAAGGTGGTGAGCCACAACCATCTTTGCTTGCAAAGACTGAGCGTGGTGCATCCTCCTTTTATACCCAATAATTATACTCTAAAAAAAAAACCTCATCAAATAATTATTATTTTATCAAAACCGCATGTGCTACAATTATTGGCATCTCTGCCAATAAAACAGCACTTAGTCTTCTCCTATAATATATTGTAGGGTTGAAGAATACAGAGCTGGGAATTTAAGACCATTTGTCTCTACAGAATCTTTCCAGATCATCCAGCCTCCTTTTTAGCGCACCCACAGGTTTTCTATGGGGTTTAGAATTGAGGACTAGCTTGATTTTGTGATCAGTAAAAATTTGTTGATCTGGATCTTTTTTTTATTGTTTTATTTTATTTTCAGAAGCTAACTTTGATTTAAAATGCCCTGGTATTTTATGGAGTTCATGATGCCATATAACCAAGGGTATTTGAAGGAAAAACAGCATCATACAACATCACAGACCCTTCATCACATTAAACAGAGGGTATCAGGTTCTGTTCAGTGTAAGCATCCTTCTTTTTTAACCAAAAACCAAACTTGAGTTGCCAAGAAGCTTGATTTTTGTTTCATCTGTCTACACAACATGGTCCAATCAAAATCCCAGTAGTGTTTAACAAACTCCAGGAGCTTATGTTTGTGGGGGGTTTTTTCCCTGGCAAGGCTTTTGATAGGGAAATGGCCTGATGGTCATTTTAGAGACTTGGTGACCCCAAGTTGCAGACTTTTCTACAACTACCCAGTAGTGATCCTTGGGAATTTATTTGCCTCTTCTCCGCACTGTGTGGACAGTATAACACCATGTCATATGACACATAAGCTATTGTGAATCAGTTTTACCTGCTTTGGTGTAAATGAAAGTGACAACAGGTGCACTGGAGAAGCAACAGCAAGACCCCCAAAAAGGAAATGATTTTGCAGGTGGCCACAGACAGTTACTCTCTCCTTGTCGTCTCTGACTAATTATTCGCAAATTTTTTATTTTGCTAATGTCCGTGTCACTACTGTTATCATAAGGCGGTACCTGCAGCCAATTAAGGTTGCACAGGAAGTCCTGCTCATTCAGAGTTGTCACATCCATATGTGCTATCAGATATATAGACACTGATCAGCCATAACATTAAAATCACCTCCTTGTTTCTACACTCACTGTCCATTTTATCAGCTCCACTTACCACATATAAGCACTTTGTAGTTCTACAATTACTGACTGTAGTCCATCTGTTTCTCTGCATGCTTTGTTAGCTCCCTTTCACCCTGTTCTTCAATGGTCAGGACCCCCACAGGACCACCACAGAGCAGGTATTATTTAGGTGGTGGATGATTCTCAGCACTGCAGTGACACTGACATGGTGGTGGTGTGTTAGTGTGTGTTGTGCTGGTATGAGTGGATCACACACAGCAATCTTGATGGAGTTTTTAAACACCTCACTGGCCCTGCTGGACTGAGAATAGTCCACCAACCAAATTTATCCAGCCAACAGCGCCCCATGGGCAGCGTCCTGTGACCACTGATGAAGGTCTAGAAGATGACCAACTCAAACAATAGATGAGCGATCGTCTCTGACTTTACATTTACAAGGTGGACCAACTAGGTAGGAGTGTCTAATAGAGTGTACAGTTAGTGGTTTAAAAACTCCAGCAGTGCTGCTGTGTCTGATCCACTCATACCAGCACAACACACACTAACACACCACCACCATGTCATGTCACTGCAGGGCTGAGAATTTGTGTAAAATATAATCAACAAGGTACATGATACATTAACTTCTTTATAAAAAATGTATGGATTTGAGCTTCTAATTAAAAATATGCTGTGTGAAATGTATGCACAGTAACATAAATAATTAATTTAATCGTGTAAATGCTCTATGTCCAATTACCTGTGAGTTATGAAGTATAGTTGGTGACCTTTTTGGGCCCTGATAAATAGGGCTAGTTTGTCTGCACCCATTAGGTAGTACATGGAGGAGGTTTTTTCCCCAAGTTGGAAAAAAAAAACTTATATTGTCACCTCATGCTAAGAGTTAATTTGCCTATATAGATGTAATTCAAAAACCATCCAAAACAGTTTTGCCATAAATCAGCAGCGACTTGAACACAAGTTACACTGTGTTCAGTCAAGTAAGCTATATATTGAGTTTAGAAACTACTAAAGAAAAGAAACCTCAACTTCTGATTTTAGTTTGTTTCAACGTCACTTGGGCTTTAAGGAGCTGCATTTGGCACACCAAATTCTTTTTTGCACGGCAGCCTATAAGTTCATAGTGATGTTTAATTTGCTTGACTGTGGACAGAGTTATTTATGCTCTAGCAGTACAGTAGTTCATGACAGACCTGTTTTTGGTGGTTCTTGAATTACATCTGGCCAGCCACACATTTCTCAAGCAATGAGTGCTAATTTACTCCCACACAGAGAGCTGTTTTCGTACATCAAATGTAAAGAGACTTAAAACTTTAAATTAACTAATACACTGGTGGTTACAGTAATTGCAGCCTCTGAAGAATAAACAGTGAAATTGCAATATAGTGTTGGATTAGTTAGTTTAAGGTGTAATGTACGTTTTTGGCCACTGGATGGCAATATAAACCAACATAGGAGAAATCTATTTGGTGTAATTGGTGCTTATATTTATTTATTTATATACATACACCGATCAACCATAACATTAAAACCACCTCCTTATTTCTACATACACTGTCCATTTTATCAGCTCCACTTACCATATAGAAGCACTTGTAGTTCTACAGTTACTGACTGTAGTCCATCTATTTCTCTACATACCAAGCCTGCTTTCACCCTGTTCTTCAATGGTCAGGACCACTACAGAGTAGGTATTATTTAGGTGGTGGATGATTCTCAGCACTGCAGTGACACTGACATGGTGGTGGTGTGTATGAGTGGATAAGACACAGCAGCGCTGCTGAAGTTTTACCGTGTCCACTCACTGTCCACTCTATTAGACACTCCTACCTAGTTGGTCCACCTAGATGTAAAGGCAGAGACGATTGCTCATCTATTGCTGCTGTTTGAGTTGGTCATCTACTAGACCTTCATCAGTGGTCACAGGATGCTGCCCACGGGGCGCTGTTGGCTGGATATTTTTGTTTGGTGGACTATTCTCAGTCCAGCAGTGACAGTGAGGTGTTTAAAAACTCCAGCAGCACTGCTGTGTTTTATCCACTCATACCAGCACAACACACACGAACACACCACCACCATGTCAGTGTCACTGAAGTGTTGAGAATGATCCACCACCCAAATAACAACCCCCCAATGGTCCTGTGTAGAACTACAAAGTGCTTCTATATGGTAAGTGGAGCTGATAAAATGGACAGTGAGTGTAGAAACAAGGAGGTGGTTTTAATGTTATGGCTGATCAGTGTATATAGCACTTCATCAGCTAAAATTAGTCTAAACAATAAATTGGATATAGTGTACTATTTTGATCTATTGCAGTATAGTGTGTATAGTTTAAACCTCCCATGCTTAGACCTCCCTTGCCCTCTGTTTACCCTCACCCTAGCACTATTATAGCAGCTGGGCCGCTGGATGGATGGAAGTATCACTCTTTAGATATTATGTCACGTCTGGGTTTCCACAAAGCCACCCTCTCCAAATGGAGACGACACTAAATAAGATTAGACAGCAGACTTAAGCTCTTTTGGCCTTGGTGTCCGTCAGTCTGGCTTGGGTCTCTTATTTCAGGCGGGAAATCTCTGCACACACAGCACGCCAAGGTCACAAGTCCATGCTGTGATGACTAATTTATTTTAGGATGGAAATAAACTTATATTTATACTTACTTACACTCACCAGCAAGTAAGAAAAGTGATTATGTCACCAGCCTTGAAAAGGAAGGGGGCCAGCTTTTGTATACCAACTTGCATTAATAGGCTGGTCTGTCTGAGAGGGAAATTTGTAAGGGTAAGGGTAACATATTACAAATAAGGGGGTACTGATGTCTCACATTTAGTTCTAACAATGTATTAGGTAAGTTGTTTTATAAATTGTATCTGTAAGAAAATATTTTGTACAGTTACAGTCCAAGGAGAAGACCTTGTAGCCTCTAATTATGTTAAATTATGTGTGTAGGTGATACGTAGTGTATAGAAAGCCTTTGGTGACAAACACTAGATGGACATCTTATTAAAAAAACATGGGCATTTATATAGGCTACACTACCTTTTTTTTAATGTGTCGGGGAAGGTGTATGTCTTTTTTGTCTGTAGAGCATTTGTGAGGTTCAGCACTGATTTTGGACCAAAAGACCTGGCTCGTAACTGTTGTTCTAATTCATCCTTATGATGTTCAGTAGGGTTGAGGTCAGGTTTCTGGGCCACACCTAATGCCAAGTTCACACTACACGACTTTCCAAGTCATCAGGTCGCTGTATAGTTCACACTACACAACTAGATCTCTTGTAATCGGGAGTCTTTCAAATTGGTGTGGCTTTCACACTACACGACTGATCGGCGATAGGGGGTTTCACACTACACCATCTATCACCAACTGGAATCGCAGACGAGCTTCTCTGGTCTCCCAAACTACGTTTTGTCACGAAAAAAATGCGAGAAGTGACAAGTTTAATGATACCACGTCCAAAAATGCACGTCAACAAGTAGTGAGAGATCAAAGTTTGTGCGCTGATGTGCAGCGTAAAATCAAAGAGAAAAATAAATGAATCCGAGTGGATTTGGCAAAGCGACCAGCAGAGATTGTTTTGTTCTGTAGCGAGTTGGAGGTTAATAAATATTTTTTTGTAATGCGGTGTTGGTATTATGGTTTGGTGTGGATAATAAGTTCACAAATATTGTAAAGCTTGTGTGTGTGCCAATGTATTCTGATAGAAACTAGCGGCGACCAGTCGGCAAAAATCGTGTAGCGTGAACTAGGCATAACTTATCAAACCATGTCTTCATAGACCTTGCTTTATGGGGACATTCATGCAGGGACAAAATAGGGCTCTCCCCAAACTGTTGGCAGCATATAATTGATTGTATATATTAGCAATAGTTGTAGCTGAAATATTTTGTCTGTAGAGTCTATGTAACACAGTGATCCTACTCTGGCTAAAACTCATGACTTTTATTCGTGTGTGTTCCAGGATGGACACTAGTGGGTGATGTGGGTCTGATTTTAGCAGCTGTCTGGAGCCTATCCCAGCTTTTTTCAATGGGCGCAAGGCACACAGTAACACCCTGGACACGACGCCAGTCCATCGCAAGGCATACACACACACACACACACACATTCACCTATAGGGCAATTCAGTGTCTCCAATTAACCTGAATGCATGTTTTTGGACTGTGGGAGGAAACCGGAGCTCCCGGAGAAAAGACACAGGAAGAACATGCAAACTCCACACAGAAAGGACCCGGACTGTTCCGCCTGGGGATCAAACCCAGGACCTTCTTGCTGTCAAACCCAGGACCTTCAAACCCAGGACCACTTGACAGTGCTACCCACCGAGCCACCGTGCCGCCCTCATACCATTATAACTTCAAATAAACGCTTGCACAGCACCTGTGCGCAATGCAAAAATGCCAATTTATTGCACCCACATTTTCGCTTACTCACACCAGGGGCAATTTAGAGAAGCCAATACAATGTTTATGCATGTTTTCTAAAAGATGGGAGAAAAACTAGGAGAATACCCACACAGACACAAAGAGAACATGACAGTGACAGTGACAATACGCGAGGATACAAACCCAGGACCCATGTAGCTATGAGACAACTACCGAACCAGATGTTAGCAAGAGTACCACCATGTTTCTCAATAGTGACACCAAGTTAATTAAATAGAATTTCTTCAGATAAACTTAAAATTTAGAAAACATGCTCCTACTCGCTACATTACAGGAGTATATATTAGCTTTTTAAAGGTAAATGTGCATGGATTCAAATTAAAAAAGTGAAGCTCTGGTATTTAGTACATTTATCTACCAAATACAATTGTTATAAAATCACTGTTTAATTATATGGAAAACTAGGGAGACATAGAACAGAACAGCTACCATATGTTAGCAATTAGCTAGTAAGTTTGATTGTAAAAGGAGATTTTGGAACATTTAGCCATTATCATACAAGATAGACATGTTTCCTTTTTTCTTCCTAATAAAAATATAGAAAATATAGTTTTCTCATCTACAAATTACTTAAAATAATTGAAGAGTTGAAGAGTGGAACGTAAGAGAAATATTGGCTAAACTGCACCAGACAACATAGCCTTAGTCTTGCTTAACTCTTAGTTGCAAATACAATAAAATTGTATTAATATTAAATATTGTAGCGTCGCCACTAGGGGGCCGGCACGGGCTTTACCCAGAAGCCCTTGCGGCCATGCTATCCAGGCTTACCGTAGCCGTGTAGCCCAGTGTTGGGGATGGGGTGGCTGCGGTAAGGGCTGGATAGGCAGCTTTTATGTTTGTCTGTTGTATGAATGTCTATGTGTATGAATGAGTGTCTGTCCCAAACCACTGAGTGAACTGCCAAGGGCAGCTCACTTGCGGCCCCGACGCTCGCCGACGCCACAATATTAATTTAATATTAATGAAAATGTAATAATCTGAATTAATCCACCGAGGTTAAAATTAGCCTGCATCTAAACCGTATTAACAAGTGTGTCAGAATAGATTGAGAGTATTTAAAGTATACTGAGATTTGTCTAGGTCTACTATAAATAAACTAGCACATGTCTGTACCTATTATAAACATGTTAAAAATATATTAATGTTGTGCTAAAAGTACACTTTTATCATCCTTTTCAAAAGTATACTTTTAATTAATACATTAATGTTTCCTCCACACATGGTAGATGAAGTGAATATAAACACGGGACAGAAAGAAACTCAAACTTATTTTGGTAAACGGCATCATGTGGACCGGAGCTGCAATTCTGCAGCACTGTGGTTCAGTTTTGGTCCGTTTGTCTCAGTGAGCGTCTTTAATTCCCTAAAAGTTACGAGATTCTGTTTTATGGACATGATTTTTACAGTTTTCTATAAATGATTTAAATCTTATCTAAATCTTAAATCTTATTTTTTACCATGATTTTTTTCTCATGAAAACATGAACTAAAACCCAGTTTTTCTGCTTTTTGTTTCAGTTCTTGTGTAGCCCTGCATGAACATCATGATCAGAATAAGTCACAGATCTTAAATAAACTCAGGGGTTCCAGAGGACCAATCCAGCAGCTTTAGCTGGAGTTTCTGTCTGGAGTTCAGGGTAGATTTTAGTGTTTTAGTGTTTTGGATGCTTGGATGCTGCTTCAGTTTCTTCACTAACTTGTTCAGGTCGTGTAAAATATATGTTTTTAAATCTACATGTAAAATGTTTCCGGTGCCACTGGCTGCCACACAATTCTAAACCGTAGATTCACGTCCAGGCTCCTTTTTTATTCTGAACCAAAAACTTCAGTGACTGGAACCGGACCGCAGTACTGAATATTTATAAGAGGGGCTGATTGGTAATATGCACTGCTGTTGGTGTTTTATCTAAAACTCTTATTATATCACAATTCAATAAACAAAATAAAACTAAAGGATATTTGTGCAAAGCTTAGATCAGTAAATAATAAGACAGAACCGTCCTGCAGAAATATCACACAGAGACGTGATTCCTCCCACTATTATAAATGCAAGTGACTTTATTTTAACAAAAAGTAACAGACTGCAGCTTTTAAATAAATAAATAAACATTTGAACATTCTAAATAAACAGCGTGAACATAAGTCTGTAAGTCTGTTTAGGACGTTTAAAGCTGCAGTGTGTAACTCTTCAGGATTCTGAGAGTCGGAGACCCTCTCTGGAAGAAAAACGCTACTGCAAGTGATTGATGGAATAATAATTTGCGAGTTATTAGTGAACTCACTATTAGTTAATGAGTTCAGGATCAACATAAAATCCAGAAGTATTGAGGTTCTGCATGAAGTTGTGGTATCAGTCAGTGTAGGATATGTTTCCAAAAGCCTCCAGCAAAACTATTTCTGTCTGTACGTGTTTAATAATCCTGAGTCCTGTTGTTAGAAAGTACCAGACTAGGTGGAGGTGAAGAACCACGAGAGTAAATCTGATACCGTTTCACCCACCCAGTTTGTTCTTTTGCTATTTTTCCAGCTTCTATTTTTTATATGAAATAAAAACCTAAAGAAAACCTAAAGAATTCTCAGTATGAATGAAAGTCTCTGTTGTGAATGTTGTTTCTGATCCACTGCTGAGATTCTGCGGAGCTACTGCACGGTTCGATTCGATTCTCTAGATGATTCTGCCGTGAGAAGAAAACACTGCCGTGTGTAAAATCTCATCACAAACACGATTCCTTCAACCAACGTTCATCTGACACCAGCTTTATTTGATGGAGAAGAAGGGAAAGGGAAGAGAAGAAAGCAGCCGGTCCGAGATCACGTCCTCAGCTAGATAGACGTCTTGTTGCGAAACCTGGGTGAGGAGCGACATCACGTCTTCAGCTTTTTTAACCACGGAGCCACGGTGCTCTGTTCTGCCCCCAAGAGAAAATGATTTAATCCTCCAGATCTAACAGTTCCACAGGGTAGAACCATGTTGGGCAGGTACACATCAAGGATAAGATGGTGCTGTGGTAACTAATGATGCTCTGCTCAGGTGTTAAAGCCAGAATCCTGGTACTGGAGGAGCCCAACATCTAAGAAGATGAAGCTCAGCTCACAAAGTCCCAGAATTCCTTCAGAAATCCGACACTTAAGGTGTTGAAGCCAGAATCCTGGTACTGGAGGAGCCCAACATCTGAGAAGATGAAGCTCAGCTCACAAAGTCCCAGAATTCCTTCAGAAATCCGACACTTAAGTTGTTGCAGCCAGAATCCTGGTACTGGGGGGGCGCTGCTGAGCTCGCGATGGTGTAGGACGTGTTTAATTAGTGCTCCCGCCGAGTCTCCAATTTTATTAAAATAATTAAGTGCTTACTTTAGGAAATACTGCGCAATCTATGCTGAAAGAATCTCTGAAGCTGGGGGATAACTTATATTTAAGCCAATGGCGACAAATCGACGCAAATATAAATACGCCGGACCATCCAACGCTAGGCCCAGCACAACTTCAAGTCCCTCTGATGCTCCGGCCCAACGGACTCGGACACCATCGAACAGTTTCGATATGGATTTCACAACACTAAAAGCGGAGATTATTTCATCGCTAAAAGCGGATTTATCAGCCGTGATAAAAGCAGAAATAAAAAGCGCGTTTGCTGAGGAATTTAACTTCCTAAAAATGGAACTGCATGCGGTTAGATTGGAATTAGCAAATAGCACAACGGTAATACACGCCAAAATGGACAAAGTTAAAAACACCGTCAAAGAAATGGAAGGCGGATTATCAACCTGGTCTGATGAAACGACTGCTTTACAAACAACTGTGACTGCTTTGAAAGCCGAGGTGGCTGAGGTTAAGGAGAAATACGAGATTATGGAGGGGAGAATGAGGAGATGTAACATTAGAATACACGGAGTGGCTGAGACGAACGGGTCAAGTTCTACTGAATCTGTTTCGAAACTTCTGAGAGAAGTGCTGCATCTGGATAAGGATGTGTTAGTGGACCGTTCACACAGAAGTGCGGCTATGAGAAGAGCTGATGGTAAACCGCGCGCCATTGTAGCGAAGCTACATTATTACCAAGACTGTGTTGAAGTACTGAGTCGCGCGCGTTCTCATGCTCCACTTCGTATTAATGGCGAGTTAATTGCCATTTACCCGGACTACACTCCAAATGTTCTCAAGGCTCGGGCTGCCTTCACAGAGGTTAGAAAGCTGCTTCAAAATCGCCAGGGCGTCCGGTATGGCATACTATTTCCAGCCCGTTTTCGTATCACACATAACGGAGATCTAAAGGAATTCACCGATGCAGCTAAAGCGATGGATTATGTAAAGAGCAAGATTCTCCCAGCGGCAGTAGATGGACTGTGAGACTAAATGCTATGTTTATACGCTAACCCATTTCAGCATCGATTCGTTCAGTTGGGGTCACAAGTAATTTGTATTAAGTTATGGTGTTAATATGATTTAGTTTGCCCCATTAGGTCTGTAGACTTGCTTTACGGTGATTGCCTCCGCCCTGACATAAGTATATATATACCCAGATGTGTATGTGTGTGTGTGTGTGGATGACTGTGTGTCCTGTGTGTGTGTGTGTGTGTTTGTGTGCATGGTGTTAAGTGTGCGAGTTATTATGTGAGTGTGTGTGTAGATGCGTATGTTGATGAGAGTGAATCCATGTGTTCTTTGGAAGTTGCTTGGGCGGAGGCATCACTGTTTTCCATGACCAATTTTATTATTTAAATGCGCGGTTAAATTCTAAGATATATATATTATTGTTTTACTATGCACAAATTGATCATTCCTCTCAGGAGGCTCGGCGGGGGGGACACGAGTAGCTGAGGTCCCAATCATAAGCACTAAATGTGTGGATTTGTTTTGGACTGGTGTAGTGTTAACGCTGTTTTTGTTCATGTAAGCGTTATGTGGGGGGTTTCACCAGACATGGTTCTTTTGTTTTTCTTCTTTTCTGATTTAATAAGCCAGTTATTAGTTTTGCTTTGTATTTGCTGTCGTGCTGTGGCTCCCATTGACTTCAAATCCATAACTTCCTATACCCAACATGGCAAGTTCTAATGTTTTGGGAGGCCGGGGAGGCTGCTCGGTTAATTTTGTAAGTTGGAATGTTAAATCGCTTAATCATCCGGTTAAGCGTAAAAAGGTCTTTACGCATCTAAAACAGCCTAAGGCAGATATCGCGTTCCTTCAGGAGACGCATTTACGGGTAGCAGACCATTTCCGATTAGAAAGAAGTTGGACAGGACAGATGTTTCATTCTAAATTTGACTCAAGGGCTAGAGGGGCTGCCATACTGATTGATAAAAATATACCCTTTACTGCAACTAGTGTGGATGCTGACCTTGCGGGGCGCTATGTTATAGTGGTGGGACAACTCTATGCATTTCCGGTTATATTGGCTAACATATATGCACCAAATTGGGACAATCCTGCATTCTTTACCGGTCTTTTTTCCCGTCTACCGAATATGGTTTCTCACCACCTTATCCTTGGAGGTGATATGAATTGTGTACTCTCCCCGGTTTGGGATCGTAGTTCATCCAAAAAAGTTCCCTTATCTAAATCTGCACACTCTATTCAGCACTTCCTCGAAGTGTATGGGGCAGTCGATATATGGCGGTTTCGCAATCCTGTGACTAGAGGATATTCTTTTTTCTCCCCAGTTCATGGAACCTATTCCCGCATAGATAATTTCCTTCTGGATAGGCGGCTTCTGCCTTTAATCACTGAATGTGAATATGAGGCTATGGTGATTTCTGACCATGGCCCCTTGACCATGAAAATGCGTATTCCTAACACACGATTTGACTCCCGACCCTGGAGACTAAATCCGTTACTTTTATCAGAAGAAACATTTACCACTTTCATTTCATCTGAGATTGCACTTTTCCTTGATATTAATCAATCTCCAGAAATGTCTTCCTCTACTGTGTGGGAATCACTTAAGGCGTATATTCGGGGACAAGTTATCTCATATTGTGCTAACAAAAATAAAACAAATACGGCACGTCTTAAAGAATTAGCTGATGAAATTCTGACACTAGACAGGCAACATAGTTGTCAGCACTCCGAAGATATAAAGAAAAAGCGTATGTCCTTGCAAGTCGAATTTGATCTCCTATCAACAAGACAGGCCGAGTACCTTATTACTAAATCGAGGCACAGTTCATACGAACATGGGGAAAAAGCTGGACGGATACTCGCCCACCAACTTCGACAAAGGACTGCCAACCAAACTATTTCGGCAATCAAAGACGAGCAAGGTTTAAAAACTATGGACAGCTTAAAAATTAATTCCTGTTTTAAGACATTTTACCAGTTATTATATACCTCTGACTCATCTGTAAATCATTCCCAATTTGAAAACTTTTTCAAACCTTTGCATTTCCCATCCTTAGACCCAATGACCATAGCCAGACTGGAGGAAGATCTGTCGGTTGAGGAGATAGCTTTGGCCATTAGAGCAATGCAAAGCGGTAAATCTCCAGGGCCTGATGGCTATCCAACTGAATTTTTCAAAAAATTTTCAGACCAGCTTTCTCCATTACTGCTGTCTGTCTTCGAAGAATCACTCTATCAAAAATCCCTGCCACCGACCATGCGACATGCAATCATCTCTTTAATATTTAAGAAGGACAAGAATCCACTTGAATGCAGCTCATTTCGCCCCATCTCTCTTTTAAACACAGATGCTAAAATTCTCGCCAAAGTCCTTGCACACCGTTTGGAGATGGTCCTCCCTTCCATTATCTCACCTGATCAAACTGGCTTTGTAAAAAATCGCTTTTCTTTTTTTAATTAGACGCCTCCTAAACATTCTTTACGGCTCCTCATCATCCAGTACGCCTGAAGCAATACTCTCGCTTGATGCTGAAAAGGCATTTGATCGGGTGGAATGGGATTATCTTTTTAATGTTCTGGAGAGGTTTGGATTTGGTCATAAATTTATATCATGGGTTAAAATATTATACACATCTCCGATGGCAGCTGTACGCACTAATAATAATCTGTCCACCTACTTTGAACTCCACCGTGGTACAAGACAGGGTTGCCCTCTATCCCCACTTTTGTTTGCACTCGCAATCGAACCACTGGCTCTAGCTCTGAGACAGAATGATAATATTAAAGGGATCATGCGAGCAGGGGTGGAGCATAGGGTCTCGCTGTATGCGGATGATATGCTGCTATACATCACACAGCCCCTCTCAAGCATTCCCAAATTGATAGACCTGCTCACAGAATTTGGGAAATTGTCCGGTTACAAGATCAATATTCAGAAAAGCGAGCTGATGCCTATAAATAATGGGAACAACCGGGCGTCGTTGTCTTCACTTCCTTTCAAAATTAGTCCTAGAAAGTTCAAATATCTTGGAGTATGGATTACAAATAATCATAAAGGCCTATTTGTGGCTAATTATGAACCTTTGCTCTATAATTTGAGGAAAGACATTGAGCGTTGGGACCACCTAGCCCTCTCTCTGGGGGGGCGAATCAACTCAATAAAAATGAACGTTCTTCCCAAATTTTTATATATATTCCAATGTTTCCCGGTCTTTTTAACGAAATCATTTTTTTCATTTTTTCATTAATTTCAACTTTTATTTGGAACAAGAAGACACCCCGTATTAAAAGAAGTATGCTACAAAGATCTCGTACAATGGGAGGGATGGCATTACCAAATTTTCTGTACTATTACTGGGCGGCCAATATAAGGTCATTGCTATATTGGATTAGGAGTGAGGACACCACATCTGATTGGCTAAAACTGGAAAAAGCGTCAGTCAGTCACACATCTTTACCAGCTTTATTATGTTCCAAATTACCATTCACTCAGCCTCTCTCTAATTTTACTCATAACCCAGTCATAATACACTCACTTAAGATCTGGAATCAGTTCAGAAGGACTTTTTCTCTCAGGGATCTATCTTTGGCAGTGCCAATCACAAACAATCATATGTTCATTCCATCAACGATGGATGCAGCCTTCGCTTCATGGTCAAGTAGAGGCCTGGTCACGGTGTCGGATCTCTATATTGACGATTGCTTTGCCTCATTTGATCAGTTAGTACAAAAATTTAATATCACAAGACCACATTTTTACAGATACTTGCAGCTTCGAAATTTTGTAGCTACCAGCTCGGACTGCTTCCCAATACGCCCTCCCACTACTCTATTGGACTCAGTTTTTAACTGCAATCCTACTAATAAGGGAGCTATAAGCGCAATTTACGGCTTGCTTGACGATTGTAACTCAACCTCATTAGATCTTCTCAAAGACAAATGGGAATCAGATTTTAACCAAACTATATCAGATGAAACGTGGCAAACAATAATACGGGGAATTTTCTCCTCATCGATTTGTCTAAGGCACGCAGTTATTCAATTTAAGGTTGTGCACCGCCTGCACTGGACTAAGGTCAGACTCTCTAAGATTAGGGCAGACATAGATCCTACATGTGACCGATGCAGACAGGCCCCGGCCACTCTACTGCATATGTTTTGGACATGCCCAAGGCTCCATGTGTACTGGCGTACAATTTTTGAAACTTTCTCTAAAATTTTTAGGAGAGTAATTGACCCATCCCCGTTTATTGCCTTGTTCGGTGTGACACCGGAGAGTGGTACCGCCAGCAAGAAAGAAATTAGCGTTATGGCCTTCAGCTCTCTCCTGGCAAGAAGATTGATATTATTTAAATGGTAGGACTCTGCCCCACCTACATATTGCCAGTGGTTTACAGAGGTCGCTAGTCATCTCAGACTGGAGAAGATTAGATACACTGTCCGGGGGTCTACCGAGAAATTTTATAATATCTGGCAGCCCTTTTTGGTACATATTGGGGAGATGGGGGCTAACGGCGCGACGATATAATTAACATATGTAACTTTAATGTGATGGCATTTTCTGTTTTGATTTATTGTATACTGGCTGTATTTTAAGTTTGAATACTCATGTCTGGTTTGGGGGGAAGGGGACTTTATTCCCTTTTATTTTTTATTTTTTATTAATTACTTTCTCTTTGTTGATATTTTTTTGTAAAATTGTATTAAAAAATAAAATAAACAAACTTTGATAAAAAAAAAAGAATCCTGGTACTGGAGGAGCCCAACATCTGAGAAGATGAAGCTCAGCTCACACAGTCCCAGAATTCCTTCAGAAATCTAACACTTAAGTTGTTGCAGCCAGAATCCTGGTACTGGAGGAGCCCAACATCTGAGAAGATGAAGCTCAGCTCACACAGTCCCAGAATTCCTTCAGAAATCCAAAAACACCATCATGAGCAACCAAAAGTTCTCAGAAACACCAGGAACCACAGATTCTGGTATCATGAGGACTTTTGGTACCAAGATGGAACAGCGATCGTATCCTGCACAGAGTAGTTTAAGACTGTGGAACGTTAAGAGTCCCTGACCCTAAGATCACCGGAGAACATTCCGGTACGGCGGAGCTCTCAGCTACGAAGCTCTCAGCCAAGAAGCAAGAAGGGAAGGGAACAAGATGGTCCGGTCCAAGTCTAGAGGGACCAACGTGGGGCAGAACGCAGCAGTGCCAGGCGGATAGTAAAGGAAACAGCATCTTCATGTTGATAAAAGCTGAAGTCCTGAAGGTGGAAAAGCTGGTCTGAGTTCTGCAGAGTCTTCTGCTCCTCACCAAAATGATCTTGTAGGGCGAATTCTCTGAGAACGTGCTATCTAGCTGAGGAGGGAATATCATTTGGGGGATTGTGGGGAAATTAGGCAGGAGAAACTCGGTTCGATCTCCTGGTGAAGATCCTCTTCATGGTCTTCCAGGATCTCCTGAAGAATCCCAGGATCTGGTCCTTCTTCTTCTTGATCTTTTCTGCGGTGCCTTTAGATGAGAGAAGAAGAATGAAACATGGTTTGGTGATGATGGTTTGATGAAGAACTAGATGTGGGTCTTTACTCACAGGTTGGTTCTTTAGCAGGTAGCTTCTTTACAGTGATTTTGAAGCTGATCGGGATCCTGATATTCACGCGTGGCTGAACCATGATCTTCTCACAGGTTGAATGGATGTCTGGTATCCGATCAGTCTTGGTGGATTTCTGATTCTCCTCCTTTTGACCAAAAGTGGCCTTGATCTCGTCCAGGACGGAGTCGGTCAGCTGAGAGGAGACCACATTAAGCTCCTCCAATGTAATGCTTGTGCAGGAGTCAATGCCCCCAACCTTCTCGTCCACATTTTGGGACAGGGGGACGTTGGTGGCCTTGATCTCGTCCAGGACAGAGTCAGTCAGCTGAGAGGAGACCACATTAAGCTCCTCCGATGTGATGCTGGTGCAGGAGTCAATGCCCCCAACCTTCTCGTCCACATTTTGGGACAGGGGGACGTTGGTGGCCTTGATCTCGTCCAGGACAGAGTCAGTCAGCTGAGAGGAGACCACATTAAGCTCCTCCGATGTGATGCTGGTGCAGGAGTCAATGCCCCCAACCTTCTCGTCCACATTTTGGGACAGGGGGACGTTGGTGGCCTTGATCTCGTCCAGGACAGAGTCAGTCAGCTGAGAGGAGACCACATTAAGCTCCTCCGATGTGATGCTGGTGCAGGAGTCAATGCCCCCAACCTTCTCGTCCACATTTTGGGACAGGGGGACGTTGGTGGCCTTGATCTCGTCCAGGACAGAGTCAGTCAGCTGAGAGGAGACCACATTAAGCTCCTCTGATGTGATGCTGGTGCAGGAATAAATGCCCCCGACCTTCTCGTCCCCTTTTTGGGACAGGGGGACGTTGGTGCTTCCCGGTGAGTCCTGGATCTGCTCCATGATTCCGTGGATGAGGCTGGTGATGGGGTCCGTGCCGTCGTTCTCAGGCGTCTGTGAGGATTCTCTCTGGATTTCCATCTGTTTCACCCAGGAGAAGAAATTCAATTCAGTTATTTTATTTCAAATTCATTTCAAATCATTTCTGTTATTAACGCTGCAAAATTCTTCAGCTTTGAACTGATTAAATATCGAGTCTGGTATGAATTCATGACATGATGTTGTGGATCAGTTTTTATTATTAATTCTTTTTTATTTCATATAAAAATACTGGGACTGAAATGTCTCATTTATTACATTAAAATAATAGTTGAAACATTAAAATGTTTATTAGATCAGATGAAATGATATTAAATTAGATATTAGATTATTTTAGATCAGATGAGATCAGACGGTTGTTTGTTCTCACCTCTCTCTCTCGCTTGTTGATTCTCTGGGTGCAGAAATGAAGTGATGAACTCTATTCCTCCTCCTGAAGGACCTGCAGCACCACGATTTGGAATCCCGTGACGTCACAGTAGGTGAAACAGCCGCTCAGCGCAGGTGTAAAATTGAGAGTAACGCCGAGTGTGGCTGCTTCATGTTGTATTATTGTAATAATTGGTGTTAAAGTTGCTTAAATCCTCATGACGTTTTAAACGACGATCATTAACTGGTTCCAGTGATCATTCACCTCTGTAGATCTCACACCTGAACACTGATTGTAGTTTTGTAGATTGAAACTTCTGAATGTCACGTTTTATACACAGTTATACTCGTACCCTAGTGAGAAAAAAAATGCACTTGTACATACATTTAGTAGAGTAGCATGCAAAGACACAATACAATTCTGTTTTTAAAATTACCTCTTAACTTTTTATAATGTAAATACATTCATATATATATATATATATATATATATGTGTGTGTGTGTGTGTGTGTGTAAATTGTTTTTTTATTTTTTTATTTGACCGGATAGTGGCCATTTCATTAAATATAGAAAAAAATAAACTCTGTTGTAGTTGCGCCTCTAGCCACCAGAGGACGCGCTTGATCACGTTTTCCCTATACCTCTCTGTTTCGGTAATCTGACAGACGATAACATGAATATTTGTGTAATAATTAATTTATACATTTTTTACTTACCTCTTATTGGGCGGCACGGTGGCTAAGTGGGTAGCACTGTCGCCTCACAGCAAGAAGGTCCTGGGTTCGATCCCCAGGTGGGGTGGTCCAGGTCATTTCTGTGCGGAGTTTGCATGTTCTCCCCGTGTCTGCGTGGGTTTACTCCGGGTGCTCCGGTTTCCTCCCACAGTCCAAAGACGTGCAAGTGAGGTGAATTGGAGATAATAATTTGTCCATGACTGTGTTTGATATAAACTTGTGAACTGATGAATCTTGTGTAATGAGTAACTACTGTTCCTGTCATGAATGTAACTAAAAGTGTAAAACATGACGTTAAAATTCTAATAAACAAACAAACTTACCTCTTATTTCATTTAACCGCTTTTCCCCACTCTAGATAGGGTCGCTGCGGGTCTGGCAACATACACCATACACAGGACACCACTCCATCACAAAGCAATACTATAAATTCACGAACTCGTTCACTCACTCACCTGGGAAAATTGGTAGTGGCTAATATACCCGTTTACTTGTTTTTGGGAGGTGGAAGGAAACCTGTTATAATGGGTGCCAATCCTTCTTGACCCACTGAGGCTTTAATCAGGATAAAGTGGTTACTGTAGACGAGTGAATTAATGAATGTACTGAAGAACATGGAAAGCCTTCTTAAAACAGTCGAAGCAGGTAAAAAAAAACCTTTAAGTAGGTGTATGACTTTTTATTATTTTATCTCTCTCTCTATATATATATATATATATATGTGTGTGTGTGTGTGTGTGTGTGTGTGTGTGTATCTTTAAATCTGATTGATCGATTGATCTTTAGATAGATAAGTAGAACAGTAGAAAGTTTGCAAGTAGAATTTTTGCTGCCTTAACAGACCGTGGTCTGTTTCTAAGGCTACATACATCTTGATGCTACAAAACAGTTCTAGACAGGTCAGTAAAGCACTCTGTTTCCACAAAGCCATGCTGTTGTGGCACATGCTTATTGAGGCATGGCATTGTCTTGCTGAAATGGACCATGGACCTCCTGGGAATAAAAAAAATCACCTTGATGGCATACTTTATGTTGGTGTTTGCAGCTTTCATTGATAACAGACTTGATGGTTCTTTTTGAGAGAAGTCGATGTCCTTTTTTCCAGGAGATATGCTAAAACAGAATCTTATTTGACCATTGCACATTCCCACTGTCTTTTAGTCCTTCTGATATAAGCTTGGGCCCGAAGAACTTGGTGTTTTTGCATAGAACTTTTGCACGGCTTTCTCTTTGAGTAACAGAGTTTCGGGTTGCATTTCTTTTTAATTTGTAGCATGTAATGAAAAAAATGTCAAAATGGTATTTGTGGACCTGACCTGTGCTGGTGGACACCAATACTGACTTCTATCACTCACTGCTGTTGTCTGTTATTGTTACTTATTATAGTTTCTTATATAAAGCAGTTTCTTAACCTAAAACTGAATGTTAAACTGAATCAGACTTGATTGTGTTTTTTTTTCTAGCAACATTTTAGGGTGTTTTCACACTTGCACTTTTTACATTTGCACTTGCACTTTGTTTTTTCCTTGGTGCGATCTGTTTGAGTAAATGTAAACACAGTAATTACACTTGGGTGAGAACCAAAACAACTGCGCTGAGACCCCTAACAGGAGGTGGTCTTGGTCCAATCCCAAACAAACTCTGGAGTTGTTAATTTGTGGTGAGAATAGGGCTGACCACATGCAACCATGCAACCCAACTACCAAATGTACCACGCAAGTTTTGGTTAAATGACTTTGGTTTAACATTGATGGTTAACAAATTTGATGGTTAGTGTGTTATTGTACATTTTGAGTATAAGCTCACTTCTGCTCAGTTGTCTGAGAGCATCACATCCTCTCCATCAAGTCTGATGCAGTACAGTATTTTCAAGATGTGTCCTCAAATTGAATTTGGCATTCTGAATTGGCATACTTTATCCTCAGTACTTTATCCTCAGTACTTTATCCTCAGTACTTTATCCTCAGTACATCAGCATATATATATATATATCGTGTATATATCAGCCATAACATTAAAACCACCTCCTTGTTTCTACACTCACTGTCCATTTTATCAGCTCCACTTACCATAAAAAAGCACTTTGTAGTTCTACAATTTCTGTTTCTCTGCATGCTTTGTTAGCCCCCTTTCACCCTGTTCTTCAATGGTCAGGACTCTCGCAGGACCACCACAGAGCAGGTATTATTTAGGTGGTGGATCATTCTCAGCACTGCAGTGACACTGACATGGTGGTGGTGTGTTAGTGTGTGTTGTGCTGGTATGAGTGGATAAGACACAGCAGCGTTGATGGAGTTTTTAAACACCTCACTGTCACTGCTGGACTGAGAATAGTCCACCAACCAAAAATATATCCAGCCAACAGCGCCCTGTGGGCAGCATCCTGTGACCACTGATGAAGGTCTAGAAGATGACCAACTCAAACAGCAGCAATAGTGGAGCGATCATCTTTGATTTTACATCTACAAGGTGGACCAACTAGGTAGGAGAGTGGACACGGTATTTAAAAACTCCAGCAGCGCTGCTGTGTCTGATCCACTCATACCAGCACAACACACACCACCACCATGTAATTGTCACTGCAGTGCTGAGAATCATCCACCACCTAAATAATACCTACTCTGTGGTGGTCCTGGGAGAGTCCTGACCATTGAAGAACAGGGTGAAAGCAGGCTAAAAAGATATGTAGAGAAACAGATGGACTACAGTCAGTAATTGTAGAACTACAAAGTGCTTCTATGTGGTAAGTGGAGCTGATAAAATGGACAGTGAGTGTAAAAACAAGGAGGTGGTTTTAATGTTATGGCTGATCAGTGTATATCTATACACTGTATATTCCTTTATCCCTTGTTCTAGGATTTCAACCAGACAGTAAAAGTCGCTGTTGCAGCAGCCAGGAGGTTTTTCCCCATCCGCCCTTTTTTCCATCATACATGACTACTGTGTCTGCAGGGAGCCAACCAGAGCAGTGGCACCACTGAGACCCACCTAATGCCAGGGTAATTGTTCTTTTGTTAAAGAATCAGCAAAGTACATAATATTTTCATCATTCCAGGGTGCCATCAACAAATCAGCACATCAGACTTGCGGCATACCTTACCAGGATAAAGTCATTGATGAAAATATTAATAAAAAAAAGGTTTTAAAATGTAAAGCCCAGCCAGTGTCCACATAACACCAATACACAGTATATTAAGATTAGAAATCTATTAGTCTGTCCTAGCATTATGGATTAAAGAGAATGCATGTAATGGATTGTCTCTTGATTTGAAAGCACACATCCATTCTTACGAGGCTGTAAAAAACTGCATGAAACTCTGTGTGATGTAAGTGATGGGGATTGCTTGCTCAAGAAATCTGCACCCGGTCTCCTAGCAACAAGCAGATGGTGGTGCTGCACTATAAATAACTGCATAGAGCGTGTGTGTATGTGTGTGTATGAGACAAAGCAGCTTACAGGGACAGTGACCACAGCTAGATTACATAAGCATGTCATACTGAGCTTTAGTTGCTATGCATAGAACTGACTGCTTACACTGAGAAATGTATAGAACATGCCAAACAGCAGATGGTTGATGAATATCATATGGCACTTCAAATCAGAAGAGCGACCAGCCTAAAGCAGAGATGTACTCAAGTGCTTTTACAAACACACAATGGACGATTTTTGTGCAAATGAATTTTTGTGGATTTGTAATTGCATCAGAGTAGAAGCAGGTTGCATTAGTTCTGTGAATGAGTAAAGACTAAAAGACTAACCAGAAGAGAAGATGGAAGACCTCGTGCACGCTCTCTTTCAGATCTTTAGTCTTCCTACCCTGCTCTCTCTATGATGCACGTCAGCATGTATTCTCTCTCTGTCCTGCAGTGTGAAATATAGCTCTTTGATGCAGGAGCATAGAGCTCCATTTCAAACCTGTTTAGAGAAAATCGTTTAGAGAGAAATACAGAAGGTGTATGCACACTGCTGTGATTATATGGTAGCTCAGGTTTTTTTCATCCCAGTCCAGTAAGACAGGCAAGACAGGTGTGGGTGCACAAAGCCAGGCAAATAAAGACACGGTTTGTACAGAGCCCTAAGCTTATCCCTATTTAACACCTTTTAGGGTGACTTGGAATAAACACTGCAAGCCATTCTCATTAGACCTGCTCTTTAAACATCAGTGCCTGAACACAACCTTATCTTTCATTTGGTTATTATTATTTATTGTGATTTTAATACCATGTTTTACACTTTGGGTACATTCATGACAGGACAGGTAGTTACTCATTACACAAGATTCATCAGTTCAAGTCTTTAGTGTCAAACACACTCATGGACAATTTAGTGTCTCCAATTTACCTCACTTGCATGTCTTTGGACTGTGGGAGGAAACCGGACCTCCCGAAGAAAACCCACACAGACGGGGAGAACATGCAAACTCCACACAGAAAGGACCCGGACCGCTCCACCTGGGAATCAAAACCAGGACCTTCTTGCTGTGAGGCGACAGTGCTACCCACCGAGCCTTCATTTGATTTAATGGGCACAAATTGTCACAGACACACCATAAACTATTGTGGAAAGCCTTCCCAAAAGGCCAGGAGGATGGTTTGGGGCAGGTGGCAAAGTATTAATGCCCATGGTTTTGTTTGTTTATTAGGATTTTAACGTCATGTTTTACACTTTGGTTACCTTCATGACAGGACTTTAATTACTGGTTACACAAGATTCATCAGTTCACGTCTTTAGTGTCAAACACAGTCATGAACAATTTAGTATCTCCAGTTCACCTCACTTGTATGTCTTTGGACTGTGGAAGGAAAGCGGAGCTCAAATAGAAAACCCACCCACACACACGGGGAGAACATGCAAACTCCACACAGGAAGAACCCAGGCTGCTCTACTTGGAACTGAGATTCCAAAACCATGGTTCGATTCACAACAAGCTCATGACCAGGTGTCCACATACATTTGGTTGAGTAGTGTACACAAAGCAAGTAAGATTTAAATTCAATGTTGAAAGTATTTAGTTATTTAAATGGCTGTATATCTCTTTATCAGCTTCATTTTGTAAACTCCTGCTCAAATCATCACCCAATGTGTAAATTCTAAACATCACTCTCCTGACGGACCATGAGATTTTCTCTCATTTAATAATAATACTACAGTCTGTAAATGTTGTTTCCAAACAATACTGACAGTCTAGAAGCAATGCAATGATGATTGCAATGGTTTCATGGAAAATCCTAAATGAGAACACTGGGTCCAATGCTGGAATAAACTAAATGTAGTAGAAATCACTGGCAAGGCAAGGCATGACTTACTGAACCTACTAACTAAACAATGGGGCATTTAAAAAAATGCAAAAAATGTAAAATTATTATTTTTTTAAAGATGCATTTTACCCCCTTTTCCTACCAATTTAGTGTGGCCAATCCGCTGCTGGATGGATCCACTGCTTGATGACATCCAAGGAGGGTGTATATTCACCTGACACACACTCCCTCCCCATACTTCGGTGGATTTGCGTGAGGTCGGCTTTGCGTACGAAGAGCCATGCCCCGATCTTTGTGCTCCTCCACTCCGCCCTGGGCATCCAAGGTATTTACACAGCATTGTTAACCCAACCCCTTTAGTCTGGTCTTCCCCCCCAGCAGACTAGAGGCCAATTGTGTCTGTTGCAGGCATTAGCCAATTGTACCTGCTAGAGGGTGCCCAGCTGAATCCTGGTTTTATCATAAATGAGTTCTGGTTTTGTTATTAAGGACACTGCCACAGGTTAAGAAGAATGAACACAACAACTTGCAATCATGGTAAAGGTGTTTCCTTAAGTTTACCAGGGCAAAATTATTGAACACTCCAATTGTAAAAATACACTGGTGAAAACACCTACAAACATTTCTGTAAGTACAACTGGTTTGATACTTTGCAAGTGTTACGTTTCTGAAAGCACCAATATTCTGAAAGTTCCAATCGTGGGACAGATGCACCACACACAATGTCACAACATACTTCCAGACTAATGATAAAGAAAGTCATTAAGTAGACAGCCGTCACATAAAAGTAGGTACAAGATGATATAAAAGCAACCATACAAACAGCTACACCATTATATCTGTTCCTACACTTCCTACACTACAGAAGCTCAGAGATGTGGAACTAAAACTTGTCATGTTCGGTGAAAAAAGGTGGGCACATATAATACCAAGAACCATAACCATAGTAAAGTGTAGAGGTTGTATTAAATGGGGCCACTACTCAATACTGGCCACATTAAAAAACACACAAACATGGAAAGGGAGAATAACTAGAGAGACTATAATACTAGAGAATTAAACCTTATCTGTCAAGAAATTACATTTAGAGAAAAGATGGATGTTTTAACAGAACGACTCAAAAGATATACAGCTAAAATAACTCAAACACCAGTTTCTTAAAAGGAAGGTGAAGGTGCTTGAATGGCTCAGAAAATGTAGTGATTTTAAATGCATGTAGGATTCTGAAACCTAAATTTCAACAGAGTGATCACTGAAACCTTAAGGAATTAAAGACAGTTTGTTAGAAGGAATAATTAATTTGCCAAGGGTCAAAACTGAACCAAAATGCTATAAGAATATTAATTTTCTTTCAACCGTAAATGGCTTGGTGAAAATATATTTGTTTGCTTATTATTACATATTTTATTTGTTAATGTTTTAAGACAAAGCCAAATTACATTGTGTGTGAATTAAAAGTGGATATACACACAAGATGTGTATTAAATAACAAAGACAAAAGTGATACTTGTTTCCGCATTAATATTAAGTCTGATTTTAATATATTTTGGTTATAAATTTTTTTATTATTATTATTTTCCATTTACAGCATTTAGAAGCATTTTTTTTATCCAAAGCACCTTACAATTGTGATGAATTTAGTCTAAGCAATTGAGGGTTAAAGGCCTGAAAGGCCCAACAGTGACAACTTGGCTTGAACTAGTGGCCGATTACTAGGTCAGTATCTTAACCACTAAGCAGCACTGCCAAAAAGAAAACAAATAAATATTTGTTTGATATAGATGGTGATTTAAATAAAAGACAGATGGTAGTAAAGCCAGACCTTTAGACCCTACAGTGAATAAAACAGAATGTTGAAAGTAGAAGTTTTAAGGCAAAGGTTCTAGATCAACCCTGAAGTTACACAGATACAACCAATGATGAGAGTAATCCGAAAAAAATGAAGTGATCTTTAGTTAATATTTACCTGTTATGTTCAGTTTAGACACCTAAGTGACTTTTCTCTTCCGGTTGGCTTTGACAGGAGCTAGTTCAGTACTGTGCTATAGGGCACAACAACTGCTGGGGGATGGGCAGATAAGCAAAATTTAGGTCCACTTGACCCCGTAAGAGGAAAGTGTCACTACAAATGAATACTAATGTGAGTTTATACAAAGATGTATTAAAGCTGATGTAGCACCTTATGGTGGCCCAAGACAGCTCTTAGTCACCAACTGTAGTACAGGCCTTAATATTTCAATATTTAAGTTATACTGTATAAGCTTATACCAAAACCAAAATTAGAAAAATACATCACAGACAAGATTGGTTATGTCTTAGGAGGGTGGCTAAAGCTGAAATGGGACCTGCCATGACCCTGAACAGGATAAAGTGGATAAAATGAAAAAATAATAATTGATTTAGTAGTCTGATGCATACAATGTATTAAACAACCTAGTGAGAACCAAATGGCTAGTAAAATATGACCGATACATTGAATTTGCCCCAAATGCTGATAGTTGAACAGCCCTGATTATTATAAGTTGATTGGAGGCCTGACTTGTCTGTTACATTGCCCAGCTGATCAACTTTTAAAAGCCTGATTATGTAATGATGTATTAAAGACATGCCTCTGGAATTCAGAAATATTATCTTTGTCAACAATTAAATCAGCATTTCAGCATTAGTCTGACCAGTGTGACCTCTGAAATAGAATTTGTAGTATTGTAGTATTATAGTATTGTATATATGTACTTTCAAAGTATTTTAATAAAATAATTATAAAATCACTTACGATTTCTACTTATTACATTTTAAAAGACAGGAAAAAATATTTTAGCCAAATAAGACAGCTTCTACAACGATGTGTCAAATGTGTTTATGGGTGCTGTGTGGCTGGATTGATTTTAGCCATTGAGAATTGAGTCAATTCAAAATGAGTCAAGTCAAAATGATTCACTGGGTATAATGTGTGATTGGATGTCACTGTCTGATGTCGTTGACAGCATTTGACAAGTACCTTCCACTCTGAATCTTTACCAGGGTCAATTATTTATACATTTACTTAAGGAATAAGTGTACTTCTGCCACTTAATCCGGCTTAATCCTGCTGATTAGGAGAATTCTTACAAAAACAAAAAATATTATATTTGAATGATTACACACACTAATAGCTAAAATGGACAGACACATTATTGTAGACATTACTGATGTAAAGTGGGATTTAAGTTTGTTTATGAATATTCATCAAGAATCTTCAACCTGACAAACCAAAGATCCATCAGAAAGCCAGTTTTTTTTTCTATTTTATTTATGCATTTTCTCCCAATTTAGCATAGTCAATTTGTCTTCCGCTGCTGGGGGATCCCTGATTGCAGTTGAGGTGGGTATATTGCTGCTCACGCCTCCTCTGACCCATGTGCAGCCCTTAGTGGAACCCCTTTTCACCTATGCACTCTGCACAGGCGCCTCTCTATCTGCCAGTCAGGGTCCTTACACAGCGTTTGAAGACCTCACCCACATAGTCCGGTCATCCCGCCCTAGCAGAACCGTGTCTGCTGCAGGCACTGCCAATTATGCCCGTTAGATGGCGCCCAGCCGACCGGTGGCAAGTTTTACCCCACAAAACCGAACTGAACTCTGAGCAAGAAGCTCACCATTGTTGGAGAACACAATAATTTGAAATTTGAACAGATGAATTGTAAAAGCAATGCCTTTGTTGACGTGATGCATGTGTATGGATGTGATTTTAGCCCATTTGAGTTTATAGCATACGCGAATTAAACGAATGTAGTACAATAACCTAGATAAGCATTTTTTTGATGGTA
The DNA here is from genome assembly GCF_030014385.1 of Trichomycterus rosablanca. Lineage (NCBI taxonomy): Eukaryota > Metazoa > Chordata > Actinopteri > Siluriformes > Trichomycteridae > Trichomycterus > Trichomycterus rosablanca. The sequence continues at coordinate 21,097,655 of NC_085998.1, read as the reverse complement.
CAAATGTTACTGCATAACTGGTTATTATATAATTGTAAGTTTTTAACAATTTTTTGGTACTTGTTTCCGTATACTGAGTCAAGCTCCACCCCTGCTTATAATGTATTAAAATATGCGGACAATAAACAAAGATGGACAACAATCAAAACCTGAGAGATCGAGATTTGTAGTCATGAAAACTGTGGCTTTTAATGTAAACACTACATTCGATTGGTTTTCCAGCACGAACATCCCACATGAAAGAACAACCATTCACTAAAGTAGAGGGAGAAATAAACAGCACAGAAAGCATTCACTGGAAGAGGGTAAAAAGAAAGGACGAAAGGAAAATCAAAAGAGTTGGAAAAGGGGGCAGGAGGAAGAGAAGATCCCAAAGCATAACTGTCATTAAAGTCATTATACACAGGGTTTGGGGTGTTTTTTTTTCCTGTCGACTTTTTCCATTAGTTGAACTAAGGCGGCAGGTAGAGGGATAAGAGATACATCATTCCAAATCTACATGTGTCGTGTGAGAGCTGTGCTTTTTCTAGGCAGACCTGGAAAGTGTTTTTATTTTTTTTGTTTTGAATACAATTCCCCCAAAAAATAATAATAAAAAAAATGCATGAGGATGAGAAAGCGCATGAAATCTGTACAACCAAGTGCATCACCCGTTCGGGCCTGCACACCAAAAAGTGGTTCACCTAAAAAATAATAATAAAAAAATAAAGAAAATAAAGAAAAAAGATACATTTGCTGTTTTTTTCTGGATAATAGGTACTGCAATGCAGGATAAACAGGCAAAAAAGGAATCAGTACAGTTCAACATCAACATTGGTAAGTCAGTAAGAATGATTCAGGAATGGATTGCAGGAACCTTTGCTAAACTTGTTTTTCACTTAAAAAGGGGAGGGGAAGGAAAAAAGTTCTGTAGCTACAAAGCACAAGTAATATACTTTTAATATTACAATTCATTAATATTATCTTTATTATCATTGTTATTACTGTCAATCATTCTCTTGGATTAAGTCTAGTTGGAGAGAACCAGAAGATCTACGACTCTACAGACACGCAGCCCGACGACCATCATCCATACGGCACCATATTGTTGGTTGTGAGTGTATTTGTCTTAAGCCCACCCCCACATAAAACCCCACTCATCTTACACAATGCTTTTTTTTTGTAACTGTTGTTTCTTCTTTTTTATTTGTATTTTTTTATGTATTTTTTTTTTTTTGTCTTTTTGTGGCTTTTATCATTGTTTTTCCTCAATATCTAAGTGAAGCAGGTAGCTGATCTTTATACAAAGGCCAAAGAGTCATGCTGTGTTTTTGAGGACTTGTTTAAGGGGACTGACTCCATTACCCAGCCTGGAAACAGAATAAAACAGTAGGTCTAGAAGCGGGGCGGAATCAGGGAGTGGAACAGATGCATGAGGAAAGTGGAAAGAGGAAGAGGGTGTGCGGGACAGGTGATCAATAAATAAATTAATAAATTAATAAACAATAAAAAAGTAGAAGTTCCGTACACAACAGTGTTAATACGTTTCTTATTATAGTTTACCTAGTGTTGCTAGAACTAGTTTCCAGACCCATCGTTCTTTCAAGGTTGGCACTGATATGACAATTTCGATTATCAGGATGGGTCGAGGGGCTCGAAATCATACTTGATACGGCCCCAGACACATACAGCAGATATAGCTGGCACACGCCTGTGACGAAAACACATAAAGGTTGAACAACAATCAATAAAACGACATAACCGAGCATGTAGGCTGCAGTCCTGGAGGGTGCTTTCTTTTTCAGCTAACAGACCAGCTAACAGAATGAATGCAAAATCCAGTCTAATTTAAAACCTGAAAAAACAGGGACACGCTACAACCTTGGTTTGGCCTTGACGGATGTTAACCGCGGTGCTTACAACTAACATAACTGTCTAAGCCATTGATACAGCTTTTTTTGTTTACTTCATTACATAATTAGCATATATCGTCAGAGTAACGTCGTATGTTCAGGCGAAACGTATACCGCTGGGCCCCCCGACTGATAAACTGGTAATAAATATACATACATGAACAAAAACATATATAACAATATAGTAAAAGAAAAGACATTATTGAGAACAAAAATGAGGGTTTTGTTAAAACAACAAACAGTACACCGCGGAGAAGGGAAAACAAAACATTAAACGGCAAAGAAAAAATAAAACAAAATAAAAAACAAAAAAGGTCCCAACTTTGTTCTAAAACCATAAAGGCTGGGTTTCTATAAGAAATCAGTTCTGTTGGCAGCTCTTTGACAAACTAAAAACATTTTATGTATAGTATTTATATATATGTATATGCCTATTTTAAAATTATCATTATTATTTACCAACTTGCATTTTTAATTATAATCATTTCCAAAGGTATTGGCTCGAGGGGGTGAGACCGGGCCTCAGTACAAGCCGCAGCCTCGCAGGTTGTTGGCGATGATGATGTCGGTGACGGCGTCGAACACCACCTGGATGTTTCCTGTGTCCGTAGCACAGGTCATGTGACAGTAGATCTCCTTTTTGGGTGAGCGGTTCTTACTCTCAAACTGTGCTTGGATGTAAGCAGCTGCGTCATCATAAGTGTTGGGACCTGTGGAGGGCATATAGGGAAGAGGTAGGGGAAACGAGAAAGAAGAGAATGAGGTATGAACAGAAATGACAAAGAGAAAAATGTCCTTCATTACTGCATTTGTAAAACTACGGCTGCGTCCAAAATTACATACTTCCATACTGAACAGTACACGAAAGCAGTACGCAAAAGCGGTTAGTGTGTCCGAATACATAGTATTAATTTAACAGTATGCGAAAAGTACCCAGATGACCTACTGCATCGGCAGGCATTTTTGAGTATGCAAACAATGCACACTTGCGGTCCGATAATTTATCCCATAATTCAACTGGAGCTGCAAAGGCGTTCGTAGCGAAGAAGAAAGATGGCAGAAAGCGGAGTAAGATTTTAATAAAAAATGTTATAAAAATTGTACATTTTGAAATGTAGCCGCTCAGGTGGCGCAGCGGTAAAGTACGCTAGCGCACCAGATTTGGGGTTTTGAATACATCATATCGAATCTCAGCTCTGCCTTTCCGACCGGGCTGGGCGGCAGCATGAACAACGATTGGCTGTTGTTCAGGGTTAGAGGGTAAGAATGTCGGATCATAGGTCCTCATAACTGGTGCAACTGCGGTCCTTGCTGGCTGACTGCCCTCCATACACAGTGCCCGTCAAGTGTATGAACTCGACTCGTGCAGGTGAAAAATGCACTATCTGTACTGACTGAATGTGCCGGAGGGGGCGTATGTCAGTTGGGAGGCGTCCTCAGGCAGAGGTGAAGGGTCGAGTCAGTACAGAGGACGCAGTCAGGGTAATTGGACACGACTAGATTAGGGGGGAAAATTTTTTTTATAACTGTGGCGATGAGACATCATGCATCACGTGACGTTGGTAAGATCGCAGACATAGTATATACGAGGTTGTGTGCATACTTCACACTTGTGTACTGAAAGACTGTACTGCTTTACCGACCGAACAGTGTGCACTGCCTGGAATCTAGTAAGTACTGTTAAAGCACGCAATTTCGGACGCAGCCTACGGCTCTATTTATACTGCAGAATTAAGTGCTTTATTTCACATTTTCAGTATAGCCTATGTTCCATTCTGCTGAATCGGTGCCATTTCCGTTCCCAGGACAGATTAATAAATGTATATAAGAGTTTATAAAACTATATAAAACTTTAAAATGCATTTTTTTACTGAGCAAAGTGTCCTGCACATTGATCTAATTGCAAATTTAGGATATATAATTTAAAACGATAATAAAAACACCCTATAACACTGTCATGTCCCCAGTCTCTAAAACTACACTTTACAATGAAATATACTGAACGCCTTTCATACAATGCCGTCTACGAGCTTCCGGCTTTTCTCTACATGGACAGGGATTTCTCCAGATTCCCTGAATCTTTTTACAATATTATGTACGGTAGAAATTATTTGGCATTTTGCACTGAGAAACTGGTTGACAATTTTCACACAATGTGGAAAACCACAAATCATCTTTGCTAGCAAAGACTGATACTTAGGTGAATCCTCGTTTTATACCTTCACTTGGTTCATTTGAAATGCTTTGAAGCTGTGTAACTGTAATATCCATCTGTGCTGCATGCTTTTTGGGCTGAGAAACTTCTGTTTGTTAACAAATGCATAACCTGACAAAATAACACCTAAATGCTTTATCACTTGGTATCCATGGTGCCAAAACACTAATTAAGTGTTGTGAGAGGGAAGGGCAACTATACAAAGTGGTAACACATTTTGGAATGTGTTGCAGGCCTGAAATGTTGGAATGTACGTAAATTAACGTTAACGTAAGACGATGAAGTTGACCAGGCATAACATGCAATATCTTGGGTTCATACTGCGTGCAATGAAATAAAAGGTAAAGTAAATGTAAGAAACACTGCAATTGTTTCTAATTTGAGTGTGTCATTAAATATAACAGTAAAATTTCCTACACTGTAATAAAGGAGAACATGACTAATTCAATGACAAACTTAAGTATTTTAGAAAGAAAAAAGAGAGGCCAGCTCTTCACAAACTCCTGACTGACTCTCTTTATAGATAACTCCCTGTGGCTGACACTTTCTCATGTACATTTGAAGCAGCAATTGGTCTCCTCTTTTGAAGCTCTACGTTCTCGACTTTAAAGCCAGCTCCTTTGAGTGAGCTATCCTTCAGTAAGACAAGAGCCTGGTGTAATAGCCAGCCTAGACAGCCTCTCTGGTCTGAGAGATAACAGGAGTGACTCAGGGTAGCAGACAGTATTGATGGCCATAGTAAGCTGGAAATATGCAGGTGGGCATTACTCAGGGATCATCTTTTCTCTTCTGCTCTGCCTGTTTTTGTAGCACTCACATGCAACCTTGATTTTTTTTCTACAGAATAAGTCATTTCCATTTTTAGTCATTTCCCCACCTCATGCAGGTGGCTCTATGAGCAGCAGAGGAACCAAGTCAATCATTCTGACACCACCAACAGTGTCTGTTGGATGCCCATTTTTGGATGTCTTCCCCTTTTGACTAGGCATGTTGGATGCCCAGCCAGGTTGGTAGCACAGCTGAGATTTAAATTCAGAAGCATGCCTACCACTATGTTTTATCTCATTTATTGGAACCAATTGCTTAGAAACCACACAGGGTCTTTATTGTTGCATTTTACGCTTCATAACATGCCACATTTTAAATGGAAGAGAGCTTTGGACTGCAGACAGGCCATCTGTAAATATGCAGCAATGTGCAGAATGTGGCTTGCTGATATTTTGTTGGAAATATACACAGATGTTCCTCTTTTAGAGGGGAGCGTACACTGATCAGCCATAACATTAAAATCACCTTATTGTTTCTACACTCACTGTCCATTTTATCAGCTCCACTTACCATATAGAAGCACTTTGTAGTTCTCCAAATACTGACTGTAGTCCATCTGTTTATCTACATACTGTTTTAGCCTGCTTTCACCCTGTTCTTCAATGGTCAGGACCCCCACAGGACCACCACAGAGCAGGTATTATTTAGGTGGTGGATGATTCTCAGCACTGCAGTGACACTGACATGGTGGTGGTGTGTTAGTGTGTGTTGTGCTGGTATGAGTGGATTAGACACTGCAGCGCTGCTGGAGTTTTTAAATATCGCTCACTGTCCACTCTATTAGACACTCATACCTGGTTGGTCCACCTTGTAGATGTAAAGTCAGAGACGATCACTCATCTATTGCTGCTGTTTGAGTTGGTCATCTTCTAGACCTTCATCAGTGGTCACAGGATGCTTCCCATGGGGCGCTGTTGGCTGGATATTTTCGGTTGGAGGACTATTCTCAGTCCAGCAGTGACAGTGAGGTGTTTAAAAACTCCATCAGCGCTGCTGTGTCTTGTCCACTCATACCAGCACAACACACACTAACACACCACCACCATGTCAGTGTCACTGCAGTGCTGAGAATGATCCACCACCCAAATAATACAAAGGGGGCTAACAAAGCATGCAGAGAAACAGATGGACTACAGAAGTTGACCAGACAAAACATGAAATATCTCAGGTTCATCCTGTCTGCAATGAAATCAAATCAATGAAAATAAATTGGCTAGAAGTCTGATTTTGAAAACACGAAAAAGACTTGTTTTGAGTTACTAGCTTTGGGATCCTGTTCGCCGCTAAGCAGCAGGGACACACCTAACTTTGGGCGCTGCCACCAAATTTGAAATCCTGGCACAGTTTTGAATTTTGCACAAACTCTAAACAAATGGACACGTACATTCCCATCTTTGAATGTTTGCAAGTTGAAGGTTCGTATGTAGAGGACTTACTGTACTAACATTTTTTTACATGGCTACATATTGCAAGTCTGAATGAGAAGCTTTTTCACATTTCTATGAATGTATCGTGACACTTGTCATGTGTTTCTGCCCAAAGTCACCAGTTCCAGTAAAATACCAAAACTGGAACTAGGACTTCAGTCAAGTTCATTCAGCCTTGTGTGATTCAAAAGCCGAACGTATACCCAGAAGCTTGACTGAAAAGGGAGCTGGATTCATTCTTACCCGTGTACTCTGGGAAACAGATACTCAAGGGTGATTTCTTGATTTTTTCAGCAAACAGATCTTTCTTGTTGAGGAAGAGAATGATGGAAGTCTCAATGAAGAATTTGTTGTTGCAGATGGAGTCGAACAGCATAAGAGACTCGTGCATGCGATTCTGCAGAGGAAGAACAGAATGAAGAGAAAGAAAGAATGCAGACAAGGTTAGCTGAGAGAACAGGAAAGATGAAAGCTAGTGGACAAACTGTGGCACAAAAAAAAAAGGGAACGGAAGCGGATATGTAAACCCGTATTTGTATAGGCTTAAAATTGATTTTAAAATGGTCATTGTGCGAGCTTGGTTGTATGATAAATGTTGAAGGAAAACAGAGACAAAAACAATCAGGCCTAGACAGAGTTTCAAGTGTTACTTTATTCATTTTTTAAAATATAAATACAATCACACATACACATCCATTGTTCAATAAATAATTAGGAACAGTGAAAGGCACACATTTACTACAACAGGTAAACATACATTTGAGAGATACACACCAGACCAAAAAAGAAAACAGAATGGCATAACTGCTGGTGATGAAAGACTATAAAAAGAAAGTGTGGACAGATGGCACTATACTAGAGCACCCAGCAATGGCACATACACTCAAATACATTTAAAAAAAAAAATGCAGATTCATCTAATCAAAGGCACCATTTTTAAAACTACCATCCAGCTGTGCTGCAAGCTTCTGGTTTCAGAACTAATAAAATTTTGGTGAAATGTCCAATAACAATAGTTTTACCGCCACTTGCAGAAAGATCAATTCAGGGAAAATAGAGAAACCTTTTTCCTTTCCTACTGCATTAGTTCAAGGCTTTTTCACAAGTTATAAAATCCTTGCAGCAGGTAATATGTCGTCAAAATGGATTATTTCAATCTAATCATACATCACAGCCCATGGTGACAGCAGTCTGGCCTCTACACCAGCTGTTGTAGCCCGGATAAAAACCACAGGAACAACCAGCCATTAGTCACTCAGCAGTTAACTAACTCAATTGCCCACAAATCTCTTCATGTGGTCAAAAGCTTTATTTCCCACCACTTTTGCCTTTTCACCTTGGCCGCACAGGCCGACTCACATATCATTCACTTAACCAGGTACCCACACCTTATCTAGAATTACTAAGATGAAAAGGCTTGCTTTTAATCATATTTGATTAAATTTGACCTTCCTGAACTCGCAGAGTTAACAAGTGTGCTACCAAGAGTCCATAATTAAGTGCTGTTCATTTTCATTCTTTTATCTAGTCTATGAATGTCCAGTTTTGAGGCTAGTGTGGGTGCAAGTTTTAATATAAACCAGACCAGAGCTACACCCAGTACAACTGATCATTAAATCGACCAAAACAGTCGGTACTGCACATGTGTTGGAGGTGGTGCTCCTCAGTCAGCAGTGGAGGGTAGTATCAGTAGAGGCGAAGCGTAATGCAAACCGGAATGATTGGATACGACTAGATTAGCGAGGAAAATTGAAGGGGAGGGGGAGGGGGGTTGTTGCAAAAAAGTGTTTGATGAGTGTAGATATGTAGTGGATTTACCATTTTGGCCCAAAGCTTAAAATATATATGCATACAGCTATGCTATATACAGCTCTACAAACAGTGGTAGTAAAAACACCTAAATATAATCATGAACCCAGGTATATCAATCGTATAACCCAGGTAAATAAATCAGGTGCTGAAAAGCACACTGGTAATGTACCTTGGAGCAGTAAAAAAGTGATGAATTGTGCTTTACTATTTGGTTGTCTGACATTCAGGATGGGCAACTAAGTACCAATAAAAAGCAATCTCAATTTTACAGCAACAGTGACATTCTAATGAACTGTGAAGTGATCAAAGCACATCTTAACTTCAGTATTACACAGGAAAGCCCTAATGCCCAACATCAGAGTCCATCACAGAACTGAAAACGGAGTAAACTCCATATAATGTCAATGGTTTGGTGTCATCTGTCCATTTTCTTTCAACTTTTGACCACACAGTGCGATTAATTACAAACTTTGAAGTGCAACTACCTGGCCATACGGCTATTATGGTTTGGGCATTTTTCAAAAGAAGCAAATTGCTAGTAATAAGTGAAAAACGCTACTATTCAGTGCCATACAGTGACACTGTGATGGTACTCCCAGCGGTGCTGTACAATCCAGGAGTGACAAGTATATATATATATCTCCACAGACAGATGAACAGATGTAACCCAGGCCTATCAGCTGAAAATTTAGGCCTGGGTTAAATTTTTTGTCAGCTGAAAATACCATATAATGCCAGTACTTAAATAAATCACATGATTTACTTTCAAAATCATTTAAAAGAACATCTGAGAGTTTAGAAACTAATACAGGTATAAATATTAAAAATGAATCAGTTTACACTGAAGCCAAATTTCCTTACCAAGTGTATTTTGCTGCCATGTACAGATGGCAACAACTGGCATGTTTTTCATTAAGACTTGGCCCTGAAAACTTTAGTGGGATACATGGCATCATGGACCTCATGAAGTGCCAGAAGAAATTTGATTGAAAGTCTGGCTGGCTTTGCTGAGAAGCTAAACTACAGTAGATATATCCTCCAGCACGGCAATGATTCAAAATATATGTTTTATTTTTATACATTTTAGATACTCTTTAATTGTACAAAATAGGACAAGTGTTTCTTTTTTCATACAGATTTGCAAATGTATCTACACCAGCTGTTTTCTCAACGAATAATTTACAAGTACACAATCCTACTTTGCCTTTTGCCAGTTACAAAGAGCCACTAGCTTTATTCTGTTCTCTTGATCATTTTTAAAAGACTTCAAACGGCTATCACTTGATCAGTTGGATTCGGTGGGACGAAAAGGAGACTGGAAGCTTTAACTTGGATAAATTACAGCAAGCTTACATTTAGAGTTTCTACACACATTGTCCATTTTATCAGCTCCACTTACTATATAGAAGCACTTTGTAGTTCTACAATTACTGACTGTAGTCCATCTATTTCTTCACATACTTTATTAGCCTGCTTTCACCCTGTTCTTCAATAGTCAGGACCCCCACAAGACCACCACAGAGCAGGTATTATTTGGGTGTTGGATCATTCTCAGCACTGCAGTGACACTGACATGGTGGTGGTGTGTTAGTGTGTGTTGTGCTGGTATGAGTGGATAAGACACAGCAATGCTGATGGAGTTTTTAAACACCTCACTGTCACTGCTGGAATGAGAATAGTCCACCAAACAAAAAACATCCAGCCAACAGCACCCTGTGGGCAGCGTCCTGTGACCACTGATGAAGGTCTAGAAGATGACCAACTCAAACAGCAGCAATATATGAGAGATCGTCTCTGACTTTACATCTACAAGGTGGACCAACTAGGTAGGAGTGTCTAACAGAGTGGACAGTGAGTGGACACGATATTTAAAAACTCCAGCAGCGCTGCTGTGTCTGATCCACTCATACCAGCACAACACACACTAACACACCACCACCATGTCAGAGTCACTGCAGTGCTGAGAATCATCCACCACCTAAATAATACCTGCTCTGTGGTGGTCCTGTGGGGGTCCTGACCATTAATGAACAGGGTGAAAGCAGGCTTAAAAAGTATGTAAAAAAACAGACGGACTACAGTCAGTAATTGTAGAACTACAAAGTGCTTCTATATGGTAAGTGGAGCTGATAAAATGGACAGTGAGTGTAGAAACAAGGAGGTGGTTTTAATGTTATGGCTGATCAGTGTATAGTACAAAGTTCTACAAAGTGTATGAAAACAAAGCAAACAAGAACAAAATGTTATATTTAATATTCTGACTGAGTAGCATAAAAATGTTTTCCTCACAATGTTAAGACAGCCTCTGTTTTAATAGCAGGCTGGCTCAAGGCCTATGGGTAAAACTTTAATGCCATTTAAATGTCCCCCACAGTTTCATCAACATTCAAGTATTGAAAACACAAAAAAACACAAAATTTTTATTTGTGGCACTGTAACTATGAGAGGACATGTGTGGTCCATCAATAATGTTACATGGCTTCATGTGTTTAATACTTTTACACTCACTAGTACAGCAAAAATGTGATTCATTCACCAACACAGACAGCATGATAAAACTCATGTAGAAATGTGTTTTACTAAGATGAAGAATTAGTTAATAATAGGGTCAGAAAGGCTATAGTTTTACTCAACTTAAATGTCAACTGCTTGCTCTATTCCATATACTTTTCAAGTAAACCATGTTTCACATCTCTTGGCACTTTTTCATTAAAAAAGTGATGTGCTAAGCCTTTTGCATTTGTTTTTCTGTGCAAGAAATGGTGGCACATAAGCACAAGATGCACTTGACACCCAGTGTACATTTAAACACACACTTAAATTGCCCCCCTGCCCCTCTCTCAAATGCCAAGGTTTGTGAGTTAAGCAGTGGTTGATTTTGTGCCTAATCTCTTCCATCTCCCAAAACTAAGTGCGTGTCGTCGCTCAGGTGGCGCAGCGGTAAAAACACACGCTGGAACACCAAAGTAGGGATCTCGAATACATCGTATCGAGTCTCAGCTCTGCCTGCCGGCTGGGCTGAGCTGCCAGATGAACAGCGATTGGCCTGTTGAGTTACGACCTCTGCTGGCTGATTGATGGCACCTGCACAGAGACGGGAAAAGAGTGTTGTCAGGGTGTGTCTCTCTGTACACAGTGCTGATCTGCATTGCACTCGTCAAAGTGTAGGTGACAAAATGCATACGGCTGATGCCCACGTGTCGGAGGGGGCGTGGGATAGCTTTGTTCTCCTCAATCAGAGCTGGGATTGGCATTGGTGGAGAGGAAGCATGACACAGTCGGGCAATTGGACGCACTAAAAGGGAGAAAAAGGGGAGAAAATGCATAAACAAAATATATATATATAGGGCAGCTGTAGCCTACCGGTTAAGGTACAGGACCAGTAAGCATAAAGCTGCTGGTTCAAACCCCATCACGACCAGGTTGCTACTGTTGGGCCCTTGAGCAAGGCTCTTAACCCTCAACAGCTCAGACTGTATACTGTCACAGTACTGTAAGTTGCTTTGGATAAAGGCGTCTGCTAACTGCTGAAAATGTAAAAATGTATATATGTAAGTGCAGGTCTGGTAGAAAGCGTTTGTCAGGTCCCTATTTATTTTGCTGTACTGGGTGACTGTGATCCTGGGTATGGATGGATTTTTAGCTCCCAGATTGAGTTGTGGGTATTTTAGGTATAATAATCTACTGGACTGCTATCTGAACTAGTAGCAATGGCATGGGGTCTCCTATTATAAATGTCTTATCCCATTTTTAGCATTAAAGCCATATTTTCCTTTATTCATACATGTAGCTGTTTTATTTATGAGGATATAACGTATACAATATGAGACCAGGCACTCCAGTGGCGCACTGATAGACTGCCCTGACAAACTACTGCTAGGATCCAGGGCTTTTCAGCTCCACTGGTGATATCAGCCGGTTGGGCATCCACTAACTGGAAGATGGCCAAGGCCCTGTGATGAATTGGGGTGTGTTATTGCATTGCACTGTGTGATTCTGGGGAAACTGTAAAACATGAAAATAAAATGGAAAATAAGACTGTTGTGGATGTAACATTGCTTGTTGACTCGTCAGTGTTTTTCAGAGCTCATGTAAGTCATATCTGAGCACACTGTTTAAACTGGTTCAAACAGTAAAGCTGAAGATAAATATATTGCCAATTTGCCAACCTAATAAAAACAAAGTGAAACAATCAAAAACCACCCAACCACATAACAGCTTATTATTCTTTTGGGAAATGTATATCTGTTTCTAAACTTTTTTACTTTTCTAGATACTTTTCAACTCTACACTTCTTCTATAACAATGAGAAATTTAACAATTGGAGCAAAACGAGTGGGCTTTGAGAGGGCTTTTTAATTCATATTTTTTTCAGATCATCTTGGCTTTCAGGTCCCCTCTTGTAGACAATTTTTCACAGTTTTTAAATTGGGTTTAGTGGCAGGGGACTAGGATGGAACCTGAGATGAATTGGTCATTCAGCTGTTTTTGAGTAGCATATAATTGTTTGAGATAATGAGATGCTCTAAGAAAATTTGTCCAGCTGAACTATTCTCCTCACTGTGTGGTGATGTGAAGGACATTTGCTCTGGCTATTTTACACCTAGTCGCCTTAACAGTGTATATGAGCATTTAATGTATGTCACGATCTGTAAAGATCAACACACGTATGTCTAACTTCATTTGTGTATTCTGAAACTGTCATTACACTGATGATTTCGTAGGCGATTTTGGCCTCTGTGTCACTTTAAATATAAATACAAAATGATAGGAGTCATGGAGTGAGCATGTTAACAGTCAAAAGTAAAATACAAATAGAATTCTGTGTTAGTTACATTTTGTTGATTCAAATTTCTAGGGATGCCAACAATTGTGAAACAAGGTTTTGTTCAAAATTTTTTTTACCACGTTTTATAGATTAAATTAACTTAAGTTATACTTCTCGTATAGTTTTATTGTGAGCTAAAAATGCACCCTTATAACCCATCTTAGTGGGGGTGACAGTAAATCTGAAGCGAACTACACCGTGGATCAGCCATAACATTAAAACCACCTCCTTGTTTCTACACTCACTGTCCATTTTATCAGCTCCACTTACCATATAGAAGCACTTTGTAGTTCTACAATTACTGACTGTAGTCCATCTGTTTCTCTACATACTTTTTAAGCCTGCTTTCACCTTGTTCTTCAATGGTCAGGACCCCCAAAAGACTATGAAAGACTAGGTATTATTTGGGTGGTGGATCATTCTCAGCACTGCAGTGACACTGACATGGTGGTGGTGTGTTAGTGTGTGTTGTGTTGGTATGAGTGGATAAGACACAGCAGCGCTGTTGGGGTTTTTAAATATCGTGTCCACTCACTGTCCACTCTATTAGACACTCCTACCTAGTTGGTCCACCTTGTAGATGTAAAGTCAGAGGCGATCGCTCATCTGTTGCTGCTTTTTGAGTTGGTCATCTTCTAGACCCTCATCAGTGGTCACAGGGCGCTTCCCATGGGGCGCTGTTGGCTAGATGTTTTTGGTTGGTGGACTATTCTCAGTCCAGCAGTGACAGTGAGGTATTTAAAAACTCCAGCAGCGCTGCTGTGTTTTATCCAGTCATACCAGCACAACACACACTAACACACCACCACCATGTCATTGTCTCTGCAGTGCTAAGAATGATACACCACCCAAATAATACCTGCTCTGTTGTGGTCCTGGGAGAGTCCTGACCATTAAAGAACAGCATGAAAGGGGGCTAACAAAGCATGCAGAGAAATAGATAGACAACAGTCAGTATTTGTAGAACTACAAAGTGCTTCTATATGGTAAGTGGAGCTGATAAAAAGGACAGTGAGTGTAGAAAAAAGGAGGTGGTTTTAATGTTATGGCTGATTGGTGTATATAATACATTTACATTATTCTCAGATATTTAAAATGAAACTGGACTTGTCCCTTGTAAAGACTAGAAAAAGCCCTTTGGTTAGCGTTCACTACCTCTAAAGGGCTAAAAACTGGAGGCAAACAAATGTGCCAACCAGCTCCATCAACAGCCCTAGGCTCAGTAAAGACCACAGTAGCGCAGACCGTTGGCAATGATGACGTCAGTCACAGCGTCGAAGACGAACTGGATGTTGTCGGTGTCTGTGGCGCAGGTGGTGTGCGCATATATCTCCTTGTTCGAGGACTTGTTCTTGCTTTTATACTGCGACTCGATGTAGGCCACTGCCTCCAGGAAAGCGTCCGGCCCTAACGCGAAGCGTAGGCAGAGACAGAGGCAAAAGAAGAGTGGGGGAGCGCAGCAGGCATTGATGGAAAACAGATGGAGTTAGTGCAAGAGGAAACGGTTGAAAAGGAAAATGATCGAGGATTGCGTTTATTGAAGCGGAAAGCACAGAAGTAAAGATTGGAGGTGTAGAAGTAAAAAGCAGAGGCATAAAAGTAATGCAGGGGAATCAAAAGGATGTAATGAAAACTCAGCCTTTGTAATGTAGCATACACAATGTTACACAGAAACTGAACATTGTAATATGTACTAGGCTGCAGGCCTGATACTGTGACTGCCTGATGATAAATGGTCCTACGCTGATGCTACAGCAGGATATGTGGCTCAAAGCCCTTATAGAATGAAACTTGAGATGGAAATGAAATTGGATATATATATTTTTTAATCCAGCTCTCCAAACATTCAGACTTGCCAAGTAAAAACCAGCCGTCTTAAAAGAACCCCCCAAAAACCATCCTTCTGGAAATTAGCATACCATCTTCATCTCTTTGTATTCTACATCTTTTTTTAATCCTGTCCTTTCCTGAGAAGGCTTAAAAATCTCATCTGGGTCAAAGTTTTACCTGTGTACTCAGGGAAGCAGATAGATAAAGGTGATTTCTTTATTTTCTCCTGAAATATGTCCTTCTTGTTAAGGAAAAGAATGATGGAGGTGTTTGTGAACCATTTGTTGTTGCAGATGCTGTCAAACAGCTTCAAGGACTCATGCATGCGGTTCTGTGGGATCAAAAAAGAAAGTGTCAGACTCAGCATAGAATCTCTCTCTTGTTCTCTCTCTCACACACAGGTACAATCACACATTCTGGACATTATTTAAAAACTCAGTGTGCTGACAGAAGCAGGGACAGGGAAGGAAAGGAATCTGAAAGTGTTTCAGCCTGTGAGTCATGAATGAATTAGAATGCCACATCCCCAGACAAGGTGATGCATTATCACATTAGGTAGAAGCATAATGAAGACCGAGTGGGAGCGTTTAATGTAATCATTTCTCCAGAGTACACAGCTATGTTAACTACATGTTTTAGATAAGATAAATGATCAGGAGCAGTGAGAGTATTAGGAAATATCCACTTAACATTTGATTTACAGCGGCAGAATTGGTAAACAATTCATGAAAAACCAGAACAATCTGGTTTATAGGAAGCTTCCAGGAACTAGAGATCCCTGGTGGGGCTTGGAAAATATATATTGTCTTCCTTTGTATGGGCAGTAGAATACAATCTGTACAAAATGTATTTCCAATACGGCCTTAAAAATACACTTCATATACACTAATAGTGGGGGATGTGTAGCCACTTTGTTAGGCTCACCTACCTTGTTTGTACATTCATTGTCCAATTGTTTAAGCAACATTTACCCTATAGATGCACTTTGCATATACATTAAAAAGAAACCAGTTTATTTTTATTGTTTTAATTTTTTTTATACAACCCCAAATCAGAAAAAGCTGGGACAGCATGGAAAATGCAAATTATAAAACACACAGAGTTCCTTACATTTACTTTGACTTTTATTTGATTGCAGACATGCAGCAGATATTTCATGTTTTATCTGCTCATCTCAATTTCATTTATGAATAAATATCCATTTCAGGCCTGCAACACATTCCAAAAAAGTTGGACAGTAAAGTATTTACCACTTTGTAATGTTGCCATTCCTTTTCACCACACTTAAAAGATGTTTTGGCACCGATGATAAGTGATTTAGTGTTTCAGCTTTTATTGTGTCCCATTCTTCCTGCTAACACGTCTTAAGATGTCACATTTTTCCTATCAAAAATTCTCCACACGTTCTCTATTGGGGACAGGTCAGGACTGCAGGCAGGCCAGTCCAGTACCCGTACCCTCTTCTTCCGCAGCCATGCCTTTGTAATGTGTGCATCATGTGGTTTTGCATCGTCTTGTTGAAAAATGCATGAACGTCCCTGGAAAAGACGACGTCTTGAAGGCAGCATATGTTGCTCTAAGATCTTTTCTGCATTAATGCTGCCATCACAGAAGTGTTAATTAGATTTTTTACAAGGGCACTGACACAGCTCCATACCATGACAGACCCTGGCTTTTGGACTTGTTGCTGATAACAGTCTGGATGGTCCTTTTCGTCTTTGTATGCACTGTAGAGGGAGAAATATGCAAATCCCTTCCAATCTTTCTTTGAGGTACATTGTTTCTAAACATTTCAATCATTTTCACACTCCTCTGATCATCTTTGGTCATCAGAGACTCAGCCTTTCCTGGATGCTGCTTTTGTACCAAACCATGATTACAATCACCTGTTGACATCACCTGTTCGGAATCACATAATTTAGTTTTTTCACCTCATTACTAGCCCTAAATTGCCCCCATCCCATTTTTTTTGGAATGTGTTGCAGGCCTGAAAAGCAGGAATGCAGGTATATTAACAAATGAAATTGAGCAGCAGAGAAAACATGAAATATCTAGGGTTCAAACTGTCTGCAATCAACAAGTCAAAGTAAGGAACACTGTTTTTATTTTATTCACATTTTCCATACTGTCCCAACTTTTCCTGATTTGGAGTTGTACTAAAAACACTGGTATGTGTTCTAATAATGTAGTCGCAAAAAAAGCCAGATATAGAAATTAATAATGTTAATACCATCAAGACCTTTCCAAATGTACAAACAAGCAAATCAAATAAGAGGGCTTTGTGAGGAACTGATACACTAAAACACAACGTTCACACAAGAAAATAAACAAGTGCTGCTTTAAAGTCATTTCAAAGTTTGACTGGGCCTGGCTGGTGACAGTAGGGGTAAAGTTCGTACCTGCAGTAATATTCTGGTGGATGGGTCTTCAGGAGAGTCAGTTTTGCTTTATAGCATTTGCTGATTGGTTAGAGAGCAGAGCCACAGGTGAGAGACGGCAGGAGAGGAGCTGAGACGATCGGAGAAGATCGCAGATGCAGAAGAGTTGGCATGAAGACGTTGAAGATGGCTAGCACAACCGGGCATGCGTCTTTAAAAGGTCACCCCCCATATACACACATACACACAAACCTACAAAAGTGCAGTTTATTGGCATACTCTCCCCACAGCTAGGGTGAAAAACAGGTTTAGCAGATCCAGGTACCAAAGCGCGAGGAAACGTGAGGATCCAGAGGAAAAAGGACGTGAAAGTCGCGTGTGCAGAGGAGGATGCAGTGTTAATGTTAGGAGCTTGTTCGTCTGTGGTTGCACGTGTGTATCAGAATGAGATGAGATTGGGATGTTTTGTAAAATGCAATAAAATGCAATAGAATTTGTGATGTGTTAATTATTTTTTAAATCTTTATGTAGCTGATAAAAGTAGAAAGAAAAGATTTTTTATGGTTTCACTTATCAACTTGATTGTATTTTATACATTTAAACACATTTAGAATTTAATGCCTGCAACATACTCCAAAAAAGTTGGGACAGAGGTGCATTTACCGCTGTGTCCCATGATTTTTCCTTTTAATAAGACTCTCAAAGGTTCAGCTGCTCAAGAGTCCATGGTTGCCATAATCTTATTCTCCTTATGTTCAACTATACATTTTCAGTAGGACACAGATCTGGACTGCAGGCAGGTCAGTCAAACACACACACTATGTATCTGCAAAGCCACGCTGTTGTAGCATGTGAAGAATGAGGCAGAAATAATCATAGACTTAATAAGAAAAGACATCGCCGTGATCTTTTTTATTGCGTTTTACAAAAACATCCCACTTATTTTTCGGAAATGGGCCTTGTAGAAAAGGAATAGAACACAGTGGAGACTGATCTCTTTATAGCAGATCTCCATAGACATTTCAGAAAATAATATGCAAATATTATGTAATATTATGAGCCTTACTAGAAAGATTATGCAACATTATGAGCCTTACTAGAAGGTCTCACTTAAGGAAAAGGAGAAAACCTCCTGCTTTAGCCTGTTTCAATTTCTAGATAGCTGAAAAGGTGGACCAGAGTATGAGTCTCAAGACAAACTAACAAACTGTGTGTAATTTCCTGTGGCATTATTACATCTGCAATCTGCCTGTTAAGCTCTATAGCCAAGGACAAAAGATGCAATAAAATAAAAGGGTTCTGAATGGATGAGAGAGAGAGAGAGAGCAGAGAGTGCACACGTCAGTATGCAAGTATTCCCACTCTCAATCATCTCTTAGGTAATGTCCACAGTTAATAGGGTTTGCTTCCGTCTTTTGCAAGCTTTCTGCTGCTACAACACCACATCCCTTCAGTACAGCAGCATTTCAACTAATGGACGTTTCACAGACTGATGCTGCTCTCTGCTACAGTTCATCTAGCTGTAAATCTTGAGACTTTTTCTCAAAGCAGGAAAACCAATTAAAATATTATGAATAAGGCCATACATAATTCACGGTTGTGAACCGTAAATTGAGCCGATTCAGTGTAATATGCAATTTGCTGTAAAATTCTAAATGTAAGATTTGTGTTTAGTGATTTAACGTTTTGATTGTTTTTGCGCAGCCTTCAAGTGCCTCATGTTTACTGTTTATTATAATTTGTACTATGAGGTGGTCCTAACAATCCTACGGCAATTCGGTTAGCACTAAGTATCCACTTAGTCAAATTGTCCAAGTTGTCGAAGTGTAAAGCAGCTAAAAACACTATTCACTATACTTACTGACTTTGGAAAAACCCCAACCAATTCTGAGGACCCAGAGGGGTGTGTGTGAAAACACGGACAAGTATTTTTGTATTTGAGACATGAAGCCACGCACTGTAACTGTATGTTCTAGATTTACATTCAACTATTAAGGTAGGCTGTGCTGTGTATTGTAGCTTCCATTTATTCTATCATTCTATTTATGAGTGTAATTTAATGACTGCCATGAAATGTGGCACTTTTCTTTAAAAATTAAGGTCCATGAAATTAAGCTAATTTTCCTGTTAATTTAGCAGGGCCCTAATTATGATGTTTTATCATCTGAATGCGAGCCTGAAATTGTTTTAAGCGTGTAGAGTGTAAACAACATGAATGTGTTTTCTCGTTAAGTATAGCATTCAATACAAATGCTTTTTAGCTGCATAAAGAGAAAAAAACACCATCTACAGAAAATGGACTGTCAATTACTTCATGGAAAAAGTATTTTTTAATTTTTATGGCTGATTTCAACTTTATGTGAAAATTTTCATTGTGAATTTACATCATTGTGGTATGTTTAGTAATTCAGCCATGACTTCATATTTCAGCTATATTGATAATTTGTTCTTTGGGAATAAAGTCTGTTTTCCCATTTTTATGCATTTTCCCCTTTTCTCCTTATGTAGTCATATCCTAGTTGTATCTCCTCTAGTGCTTCAAACCCCTACCGAGGAGGGCCGTACCTAACATTCTCCCCCTCCCACATGTGTGAAGTGGAGAGCCAGCAGGTTTCACCACTGTGCCATTGGAGTCCCCTTAAATTTTGGTTTTCACCAGTTTTATTCATACAAATGAACATTCAGACATGAACTTGAAGAGCATATTAGGTTTCTGAAGATGGAATGTGTTGGTAATCTGCCTGCCATGTTTAAGTCACAGTTAACGAGCTAAACTACTAAATCCCATAACTAACTATAAAGTCCATTTTTAATAAAGTATTACCCAAGGTAATTACAAATGATTTACTTAATTACAATACAAGACAGTAGAGCAAGCACTTCCAGCATGTTTAATAAACTGTGTATTAACATCATGTGCTGCATCTTTACAGCTCATCAAAGATCATCAAATGTACACTTGGTAAATTGGTAATTGTTTGATTGCAATTGTTATTGCCAAGGGTGGAACAAGGACAAACTCTTTTAAGTGAAATCATGTAAAAGCTGCTTTTTGTGTTTTTGTTGTGTTTATCTTATATTAAAATAAGTCAAAAGATCTGAAACTGTACTGTATATTGACAGGCAAGAGCTACTTGACCCTTGTGGGTTTTTTTAGTAGTGCAGTAAAACCAACAGAGCCAAATGAACATTGGAATAGAGTTTAGATGGTTTAATAGAATGTAAACATAAACACCAATTATTTATTTAATAAGCATCATGAATGTAGCTTTTTGAATGTAAAATCAAAAATTACAATCCAGATCCATGTTAAGCTTTAATACTGTATTATCGTGGCTATGAGTTGTTTGTTTCAGAGTGAATGCTCTAACTCTCATATTTACCAAAAGCTAGTCTTTTAGACATTCATTGGCCAAACCCTAGAGGCCCTACTTTTTTTCTCAGCTTTATATAGAAATCTAATTGTAGCCTGTTCACAGGGTTTTATGTACCTACTAGCATTTAGTTCTGTCTCCTCCTTGTTTTTACAAGACCTTGATTTTAAATAATTTACTCTCTGGAGTGCATAGAATTTTTTACATTTGTTTCATTTCTTACATGTGGACTAGGTGTTGGGTCAGTGGAGACAAAGCAGCCACTGACCTAATGTTAGCTTGTTTGCTACACAGCTACCAATAACATCAGTGCCAATGGTGATATTTAATAAAACAAGTGTCTTGACCAGCCAGTCAAGTTAGGTGTTAATATTAAGAAAAAACGACTTTATTCGTTATTTACCGCTGAAGTTCGGGTGCTTTTTGTTAGATATGTCAGTACGTCTCTTAATGTCCATGCTGTTCCATACATAGAACATTATCCTGTAAGGTTTGGGGATCGTCCAGGTGCTTTCTTGCAAGCACTGTTTTCTTGATTAACAGTTTCTTTCATATTATGAAGCATTTTTGCTATTCTGTTATTTAACAGTGTTAACTGATCAATATATTTTAAGTATAGTTAAAAATTATATATTGATATAATACATTGTCTGTAGTTGTGCTGAATCTGGCAACATATAATACAAGGGTTCTTCAAAAAGTTTCCGCACCTTTTTAAAGTCTATTTATTAAGAATTTTAAAAACAAATTACATCACTTTTTTATGTCTTTTCTCTCTTTTTCACATGATTTTTAGCGCGTTAAATTTTTACCCAATTGTGTTACGCTTCCTCTCTACTGGTGCTGACCCCCGCCCCTGATTGAGGAGAGCGAACTGACATACGTCCCCTCCAACACGAGTGCAGTACCGACTGCCTTTTTCATATGCAGATCAGCCTTGCGCATGGATAGACACACCCTGATAAGCATTATTCCTCTACTCTGTGCAGGCGCCATCAAACAGCCAGCAGAGGTCGTAATTGCATCAGTTATGAGGTCCTTATCCGGCTCCCTACCCTGTATGAACAACAGCCAAACGTTGTTCATATAGCCGCCCAGCCCAGCCGGATGGCAGAGCTGAGATGTGTGAGATACGATGTGTTCGAAATCCCAGCTCTGGTGTGCTAGCGTATTTTACCGCTGCGCCACCTGAGAGTCCACTTTTATTTTCTATTTTATTTATGCATTTTTCTCCCTTTTTTCCCCTGACCCACACACAGCCCTTATCAGAACTCTTTTTCACCCATGCACTCTGCACAGGCGCCTCTCTATCAACTAATCAGGGTCCTTACACAGTTGTTGAAGACCCCACCTACATAGTCCGGTCAAAATCTTGGCGCTGGTGTGCCGATGCGCCACCTGGGCACCCTTATACATCACTTTTTTACATAGTCTCCTTCCAATGCATTTTTCCCAGCGTCGTACCAACTTTTTAATGCCATCAGCAAAAATGTATTTGGTTGAGTGCTTAGCAACTGATGCCCCACTGCTTTCACATCATCATCACATGAAAATCTTCTTCCCCTTAAAGCTTCTTTGAGTGGTCCAAAAAGGTGGAAATCAGATGTCGCTAAATCCGGACTATAAGCTCTCTCTCAGTCTCTCAGACACGACCAATTACTACTCCTCCCACCCTCACTGTTTCCAACCAAAATATAAAAGTGCAGAAAATTTTGGAAAATCCCTAGTACTTATTTAAACACAACACAAAGGTATGTAATAGAGCAAAAACCTTCATGACCTCATCTGACAAGTTTGGTTTGTATGGACTGGTCTGTTTGTTAAAATGAAGAATTCTAATGAAACTGTGTTAGTACTGTGTGCAACAACACAACCACTGTTTTGATTTACGTGTAAACTATAGAGAGGACGCAGTAAAAAGTGATGTGTGTGTGTGTGTGTGTGTGTGTGTGTATCTCACCGTGGTCTCATCTTCATGCAGGACCTGGTCATATCCACTTAAAGCCACACAGAAGATGATGGCGGTCACATCTTCAAAGCAGTGGATCCATTTCTTCCTTTCTGACCTTTGACCTCCCACATCAAACAGCCTGTGAGAATATGACACAGTGTGATTATGCTCCAAGCCACTATACAGTACATTCACACCTAGTGACGTCAAAGGAGAGGGGAAAGGAATATAATGGCTTTATTTGTCATATATACATATACAGTAGTACAGTACAACAAAATTATTTCTTCACATATCCCAGCATGTTTGGAAACTGGGGTCAGAGCACAGGCTCAGCCCTGAAGCAGAGAGGGTTAAGAGCCTTGCTCAAGGGCCCAACAGTGGCTGCATGACAGAGCTGGGATTCAAACTCTCAACCCTTCAATTGATAGTCCAAAGCTCAACTCACTAGGCTACCCCTGCACCATACCACTGTACCACTGAATGTAAGTGTATGTGATGGATGCAGTGAGGGAGAAGAAGCAGGTGGTTGGTATGACAGAGGTGAACGTCCAGGACACGGCAGGATGGACATGAATGATTCGCTGTGATGACCCAGAAGAAAAAAAGACACCAATGACTGCTTATCTGAAAGGTAGATTGAAAACAGTAGCTGCTCATGTCCAGTATTCCACTCAGCAGCTGGTTTACTGCAGCATTTCCATTACAGGTTGTGTAATGTTCAAAATCCCCCATACTTCAGGCATATAGGGACGGGGTGGGAAACAAGCCCATTGGCATTAGGTGTTTTTGAAATATGAGGCTGGAAAACCCATGAATACAAAAATCATAAGACCACTGGCTTACTTTCAGGTTTTTTCTGGATGGTTTTGGTAGTAAATAATATACAGTATATACACCAATCAGCCATAACTCCTTGTTTCTACACTCACTGTCCATGTTATCGGCTCCACTTACCATATAAAAGCACTTTGTAGTTCTACAATTACTGACTGTAGTCCATTTGTTTCTCTGCATGCTTTGTTAGCCTCCTTTCATGCTGTTCTTCAATAGTCAGGACCCCCACAGGACCACCACAGAGCAGGTATCATTTGGGTGTTGGATCATTCTCAGCACTGCAGTGACACTGACATAATGGTGGTGTGATAGTGTGTGTTGTGCTGGTATGAGTGGATAAGACACAGCAATGCTGATGGAGTTTTTAAACACCTCACTGTCACTGCTGGACTAAGAATAGTCCACCAACCAAAAATATCTAGCCAACAGCGCCCCGTGGGCAGCGTCCTGTGACCACTGATGAAGATCTAGAAGATGACCAACTCAAACAGCAGCAATAGATGAGCGATCGTCTCTGACTTTACATCTACATGGTGGACCAACTAGGTAGGAGTGTCTAATAGAGTGGACAGTGAGTGGACACGGTATTTAAAAACTCCAGCAGCGCTGCTGTGTCTGATCCACTCATACCGGCACAACACACACTAACACACCACCACCATGTCAGTGTCACTGCAGTGCTGAGAATGATCCACCACCCAAATAATACCTGCTCTGCAGTGGTCCTGACCATTGAAGAACAGAGTAAAAGGAGGTTAAAAAAGTATGTAGAGAAATAGATGGACTACAGTCAGTAACTGTAGAACTACAAAGTGCTTCTATATGGTAAGTGGAGTATTTTTTTTTCTTCTTTTTTTAAATGCACAGACATTATACAACAGTGGTCCTCAACCACAGGGCCACGGGCTGGTATTACCGGGCCGCACAGAAAGATACTTAGAGGTCGCTACACAACCAATGAAAACACTGCTTCCATTTCCAACATCATATCTTTGTAAAGCCAGATTTTCTGCAGTGCACGTAAGCCAAAACAAAGTTACGGAATAGACTGGACTTAAGGAACACACTTCAGGTGTCATTGTCTCCAATGACCCCTAGGTGGGAGCGTCTTGTTGCAGCGAAAAAAGCTCAGCGTTCCCACTGATTGTTCATCATTGGTGAGTAGTATCGTTATGCACTTTATAAGTTTATTTTAAATCCTACCTGATGCTGTCGGTCTGTGAAATTATGTCTTACATGAACTGGTCCATGGTACAAAAAAGGAAGGGGACCGCTGTTATACAACATTTACCATAACTAAAAAGCCAATTATATAGTCCTTTTTTAAATGTGGATCTGGGGAAAGTTTGTTTTAACTCCTTTATTAAAATCCTGCAGCTCCTTAAATGCTTGCTAATTATGTAGTGAGCTGCATCACATCAGGACTTAAACGACATAACCATTACTCAAACTGTGTGTGGCCCCAGGCTTCTGACTCAAACCTTCAACCAGTATAATAAAAGAAACGCTCTTAATTGATTTCTCTATTGATAATAATACACTGACTAATACATTTTATAAAACCATATTATTTTTACCTGTGCTTCGGATCTACACTGAGAGCACTAAAGTGCACCTCCTCATGGCTAGTCTGTTTTGGCCTCCCCCCTCGGACATCATGTCATGAGCGGCGGGTGGCAACATTGAGATTCAAACCTCGTATCTCAGTCATAGTGGGATAGCGTATTTGACCGCTGCCTCACCCGAGCGCCCTCATAACTATTAACATAACCCTAATTAACTACTAATGCATTAATCTATACAATTTTCTCTGGGGAACACCATTGTGTAATTTCTAGGTCAAAGCTAAGTACATTCCAGCTTTTCTAGGTTTTACTGGGTGTTCCAGCGAGTGCTTTTTGCTGCATGAACGCAGCCTTGCATACATTAACAGATTTGTTTTAGGCTTCTTCATTTTTAAAGCTGCATGGGCAATGCATCAAACTTAATTTCTAACATCCCTTATTTCGAGCTTTTGAAAAGGTTTTCTGGTGCAGGCAATTCTATACCATTACATTTTGGTTAAAAAAAAAACCTTTTTTAATACAGTGGTACCTTGTAACTCAACGTCCCCTAAAATCAAATTATTTGAAACTCGAACGCCCTTCATTGAGAAATTTGTACCCTTAAACTTATTTTTAGTGTATAAGTGTCAAAAACAACCCCATTCTTTTACAATAGCCTAACATACACTGATCACTGAAACACTTGTTTCTACACTCACTGTCCATTTTATCAGCTCCACTTACCATATAGAAACACTTTGTAGTTCTACAATTACTGACTGTAGTCCATCTGTTTCTCTGCATACTTTTTTAGCCTGCTTTCACCCTGTTCTTCAATGGTCAGGACCCCACAGGACCACCACAGAGCAGGTATTATTTAGGTGGTGGATCATTCTCAGGACTGCAGTGACACTGACATGGTGGTGGTGTGTTAGTGTGTGTTGTGCTGGTATGACTGGATCAGACACAGCAATGCTGAAGTTTATTGTGTCCATTCACTGTCCACTCTATTAGACACTCCTAGTGTCTAATTAGTTGGTCCACCTTGTAGATGTAAAGTCAGAGACGATCGCTCATCTATTGCTGCTGTTTGAGTTGGTCATCTTCTAGACCTTCATCAGTGCTCACAGGACGCTGCCCACGGGGCGCTGTTGGCTGGATATTTTTGGTTGGTGGACTATTCTCAGTCCAGCAGTGACAGTGAGGTGTTTAAAAACTCCATCAGCGCTGCTGTGTCTTATTCAGTCATACCAGCACAACACACACTAACACACCACCACCATGTCATACCTACTCTGTGGTGTTCCTGTGGGGGTCCCGACCATTGAGGAACAGCATGAAAGGGGGCTAACAAAGCATGCAGAGAAACAGATGGACTACACTCAGTAATTGTAGAACTACAAAGTGCTCCTATATGGTAAGTGGAGCTGATAAAATGGACAGTGAGTGTAGAAACAAGGAGGTGGTTTTAATGTTATGGCTGATCGGTGTATATGCAGTTCCACAGGACCATGGAACACATTAAAAGGTTTCCTATACATCCTTAAAACTCAACGCCTTTTAAACTCGACGCCACTCCCAGAACCAATTGACGTTGAGTTTCAAGGTACCACTGTACGTTTTTCCTTTAGCCTTTACTTATTCACTGATTAAATACAGTAGCTAATTAATTTTATGAATTCTAAAAACATGTGTTATATTAAGTGATTGTATTTTAGATAACAAGATTGTGTAAATGTTTTTTCTGGATGTTTAATTTTTCAGTCTAGTCATTTCCAATTCCCTAATGTGAATCCACTACCACCTGCACAAGCCCTGATCTGATCAAGAAGAGCCAGATCACCACATGCCCCCTCCGACATGTGTCCACTCTGCGGGGCTTTGGCCAAAGCAAGAGAAAATAATGTTCTTTGGAACCGTCTGGACAACAAAGGTCTTATTATGTCTGACACTAGGCGCTCAAACACTACTCGGATAGTGCAGCGGTGAATTACGCTAGCCCATTACCACTAGGATCCAGGGTTCCAATCTCCAGCACTCGTCAGGTGTCTACACACAGGCATGATTAGCTATGTTTGGAGGATGGCCGAGGTCCCACGATGGATTGGCATTCTGTCTGTGCCCAGTGATTCCTGGAAGAGCCACGCCCACCCTAACCAGGATAAAGCACTGATAAAGCATGAAAATAGAAAAAAGGAACAAAAAGCAAACACAAACATGGTGGCGTTTATGTGGTTGTGTGTCATGCTTGGTTTCGTCAGGACCTAATAGACTTGCAGACTTTTAATCCATGTAGGGTCATTAAGTTATTGGGTTACGCAGCAAAGCACGGGTGACACAGCAATCTATTACACTGGCTTAACACAGCTGGAATCCATGATTGAATATTGGTGGTGCTATTACCCAAGCGTCGGACACGCAGACATAGATTGGCTATGTCTGAGAAGGGTTCAAGACACCAATGACTGCTTATCTGGAAGCCAGATTAAACTCAGTATCTGCTCATGTTCAGCATTTCACTCAGACCACCATATGCCCCTCTTACATGTGTCCACTCTGTGGCCGCTTCTTATCACCTGCCATTGATGGGTTTCCACACAGAGCTTTATCAAGTACGAAGAGCCAAGCTAGGATCAATGTGACTCCCACAACACTAAGTCCCAGATGTCACATATCACAGAAGTAACCCTGTCCAACCTTTCCTTTCTCAAACACATGCAATTATGCTTGTGTGGATGGCTAGTTTGGTGAGATTCCAACTCGCGAGTTCTAACACTCTGAAGAGGTGTGCTAACACGTCAGACCACCGCGTCATCCTAGAGCCCTTTAACAACTTTAATAAAAGGTAAGCAAGTTCAAGTGAATTAAGCACAAAGCTGCGTTTAACCTCTTTCACCTCTTTATACATAAACACACGCACACACAAGGAAACCTGAACTTAAAAGAAACTCACAACACATCAAGATCAGAGAAAAGTGGTAAGTGAATTAATTGGTTTAACCTGGGGGGGGTGCTTGACTCCTTTCTGGAGAATATTTACTAGCATATACACCGATCAGCCATAACATTAACACCATCTCCTTGTTTCTACCACTTACCATATAGCACTTTGTAGTTCTACAATTACTGACTGTAGTCCATCTGTTTCTCTACATGCTTTTTTAACCTGCTTTCACCCTGTTCTTCAATGGTCAGGACCCCCACAGGACCACTACAGAGCAGGTATTATTTGGGTGGTGGATCATTCTCAGCACTGCAGTGACACTGACATGGTGGTGGTGTGTTAGTGTGTGTTGTGCTGGTATGAGTGGATAAAACACAGCAGCGCTGCTGGAGTTTTTAAATACCGTGTCCACTCACTGTCCACTCTATCAGACACTACTATCTAGTTGGTCCACCTTGTAGATGTAAAGTCAGACACGATCGCTCATCTATTGCTGCTGTTTGAGTTGGACTGGATATTTTTGGTTGGTGGACTATTTACAGTCCAGCACTGACAGTGAGGTGTTTAAAAACTCCAGGTGCGCTGCTGTGTTTTATCCACTCATAGCAGCACAACACACACTAACACACCACCACCATGTCAGTGTCACTTCAGTGCTGAGAATGATCCACCACCCAAATAATACCTGCTCTGTGGTGGTCCTGTGGGGGTCCTGACCATTGAAGAACAGGGTGAAGGCAGGCTAACAAAGCATGTAAAGAAACTGATGGACTACAGTCAGTAATTGTAGAACTACAAAGTGCTTCTATATGGTAAGTGGAGCTGATAAAATGGACAGTGAGTGTAGAAACAAGGAGGTGATTTTAATGTTATGGCTGATCGGTGTATATTACTAGTTCTTGACCCTGCTAGGAAGTTATGTGACCAAAAATTTGCAACATAGGTGCTTTAATAGACCAGTTTTGACCAAGCTTGCAACTAGAGATGTCGGTGATTAACATTTACATTTTTGGCATTTAGCAGACGTTTTTATCCAAAGCTGTCTGAGCAATTAAGGGTTAAGGGCCTTGCTCAAGGGCCCACCAGTGGCAACCTGGCAGTGGTGGGGCTTGAACCAGTGATATTTTACTAGTCTAGTACCTTAACCACCAGGCTACAACTGCCCTGGTTAACTGGTTAACCGATAACCAACATACATGTCATTGCTTAGTTAAGTTAAAAATGTTGTTAACATTTATTTCCAGTTGTTGACCCTTGATTTCTGAGAGTGCAGCCTGTACAGAG
Source organism: Trichomycterus rosablanca (assembly GCF_030014385.1). NCBI lineage: Eukaryota > Metazoa > Chordata > Actinopteri > Siluriformes > Trichomycteridae > Trichomycterus > Trichomycterus rosablanca. Next base: position 21,068,511 of record NC_085998.1, on the reverse strand, counting down.
AAAAAATACTGATTTGAAACACACCCCAAACACCTTTAGTGCGTATGTGTGTGCAGCTTTGTGTGCAGTTGTATTCGTGGGTTGTTATCAAAAGGTTTTAATACTTTTCTATAATGTCAATAATAAATTGTAGGCGCCCAGGTGGCGCAGCCGGATATTCCACTAGCACACTAGCACAGAGTTTCTGAACCCCTCAGTTCGAAACTCGGTGTTGCCACCTGTCGGCTGGGCACCATCTGGCAGGCAAAATTGGCAGTGCCTGCAGCAGATACTACTTGGCCACCGTATCTGCAGGGTGGGGGCCGGACTATGTGTGGGTGGGTGGGTCTTCATACGCTGTGTAAGGACCCTGATTGGCGGAAGAGACGCCTGTGCAGAATGCAGGGGCGAGAAGAGGAGGGCTGTACACGTGTCGGAAGAGGCGTGTACAGCGACGTGCTCTCCTTGGATTCAATCTGGTATCTCTCAGCAGCGAAAGACAAAATTGAGTGCGCTAAATCGGGAGGAAAATGGGGAGAAAATGCATTAAAAAAAATAATTAAATAAAATCAATAATAAATGATAAAATCATTAGACATGGGCGGCACGGTGGGTAGAACTGTCGCCTCACAACAAGAAGGTCCTGGGTTCGATCCCCAGGCGGGGTGGTCTGGGTCCTTTCTGTGCGGAGTTTGCATGTTCTCCCCGTGTCTGTGTGGGTTTCCTCCGGGCTCTGGTTTCCTCCCACAGTCCAAAAACATGCTGTCAGGTTAATTGGAGACACTGAATTGCCCTATAGGTGAATGTGTGTGCCCTGCGATGGACTGGCGCCCCGTCCAGGGTGTTACTGTGTGCCTTGCGCCCATTGAAAAGCTGGGATAGGCTCCAGAGAGAGAAATACAGCATGGTGACTAGTGAGCGGTTTTGCATTTTAGATAGCAGACTTCCTCATCCCTTGTCATGGCTTTAAAGCTCTTTAATATGATTTCATTCGTCCATAGATTAATGAAATAATAAAGTTCCAAGAAACCACTTGATTCTTCTGCTGGTTTTTAATCTTCTTACGTCTCTAAATGACAGTGCTGCAGAGCTTCCATGTCTAATGCGGTAACACAGCCAGCAGCAGGCAGTTCAGCCACGTACAATGTGAATGGTGAGGATGAGGCAGCGTACCTGAAGTGCAGGTTCTTGAACGTGAAGTGGGTCTCGACAATCCCAGTGGTCTTCACTCGGGTTCTCAGGATGTCCTGTTCTGTGGGCTGGTAATCCGCAGCACCAATCCTATCTAAACTATCTAAGTAACTGAGGACAGAAAAGAGAGAAAGAGAGAGAGAGAAAGAAAGAGAAAGAGAGATTGTTAAACAATGCACCAATGATAATAACATTCTGAAACTTAATGGAAGACACTGGTGTGAGTTTAGCAAAGAACTCCCTCCAGTAGGTGCATTAGTTTATCATCACAATTAATTGCAGCATTTGTGGCCAAGTGCAATATGAGATACAGAAATCAAACGGATGTACACACAGTTTACATACAGTAAGACAAAACAGAATTTTCCAGAAAAGATGGGACACTTTCTATAAATGCAATAAAATCAAATATCATTTGAAAAAGAAGAAGGTCTTTATTTGTCATATATGCAGGTGTACAGTACAATAAAATTCCTTTTTCCGCATATCCAAGTTTGTTTGGAAGCTGGGGTCAGAGTGCAGGGTCAGCTATTGTACGACATCCCTTGAGCAGGCAGGGTTAAGTGCTTAATGCTGGCTGCATAGCAGACCAACAACCTTTTGATTGATAGCCCAAAGCTCTACCCACTAGGTTACTGTCTCTTGAAGTTTTATTTAACTGATGAAAGTACAGGTATCGGAAAATCACAGACCAACACTTGTGCGAGAGCCTTGCTCATGGCCCGTTAGATGATGTGTGGTTGTTGAACCATTTCGTTTGTCAGACAGTGATCTTGCTGGTTGTTTGCTCTCCTGATTGTGTGTAAATTCTGATTAGATAGGTGGTTGTACATAGTGTTGTATATACACAGTGGAGTCACATTATTATGACCACTTCCTATTTTTGACGGTGGCAGTGCGTGGTATATAAGGTGTGCGATAGGCTGTCTGCACATATATCCTTCAGTGCTGTCATGGGTAAAAGTACCATGGGTAAAATTGTCTTCCCTAGGGCGGATGGCTAGTAATGTTTGACATTAGTCGGAAGAGCATGACCAAAACTTCCAAGTACTACCCTGGCCGCCTTATTCCCCAGACAAGAACGCAATTGCGCATCTGTGGGACCACCTTGATCGTCGTGTTCGCTCCCCCACGCACCCTCCAGCAGCTGTGGGATGCACTGCAGTCAGCATGGCTCCAGATACATGTGACCTACCAGGACCTTATTGAGTCACTCCCAGCCCGTCCAGCTGCTATCCGTGCTGCACACAGCGGTTACTCTGGATATTAGCTGGTCATAATAATGTGACTCGACTGTGTATTTGTGTGTGTATGTGAACAGTAGTGTTTGATACTCTTTTTATACCAGATTAACTTGTCATATGATGCTGTAAGACTCACAATTAGCAGTTCAACTGGTGGCAGGTGTGGTATAAAAGGAGCATCCACCAATATCTTACTCTTTGCAAGCAAGGATGGGTCATGGTTCATTAATTTGAACCAAGAATCTAGGGCATATACCATCTACAGTTCATATTATCATAAAGATATCAGAGAGACAGGGAAAACCTCGGTGTGTAATGGCCAAGGGTTGGAAACCAATCGAGCGGCACTGTTTAAGAAATCGCCATGCTACTATGATGGCCACATAAACGTACAACGATCAGCCATAACATTAAAACCGCCTCCTTGTTTCTACACTCACTGTCCATTTTATCAGCTCCACTTACCACATAGAAGCACTTTGTAGTTCTACAATTACTGACTGTAGTCCATCTGTATCTCTACATACCTTTTTAGCCTGCTTTCACACTGTTCTTCAATGGTCAGGACCCCCACAGGACCACCACAGAGCAGGTATTATGTGGGTGGTGGATCATTCTCAGCACTGCAGTGACACTGACATGGTGGTGGTGTGTTAGTGTGTGTTGTGCTGGTATGAGTGGATAAGACACAGCAGCGCTGCTGGAGTTTTTAAATACCGTGTCCACTCACTGTCCACTCTATTAGACACTCTTTTCTAGTTGGTCCACCTTGTAGATGTAAAGTCAGAGATGATCGCTCATGTATTGCTGCTGTTTGACCACCTTCATCAGTGGTCAATGATCCACCACCCAAATAATACCTGCTCTGTAGTGGTCCTGTGGGGGTCCTGACCATTGAAGAACAGTGTGAAAGCAGGTTAAAAAGGTATGTAGAGAAATATATGAACTACAGTCAGTAATTGTAGAACTACAAAGTGCTTCTATATGATAAGTAGAGCTGATAAAATAGACAGTTGTTATGGCTGATCGTGTATGTGTATGTGCAGCACTGTAAAAACACTTCATTTATATTCTCACATTTAGAGTCGTACTTATACCGACTGAGTAGAAAATTGCATTCGACTGAAGAATTGATGCCTTGTCTTTTACATTACACATAAGAGTTTTGTGCAGTCGGTGTAAATTGGCTGGAAATGGAGTTAGAAAATAAAATAAAATCATCCACTGAGCTACTCCGATCTCAGCTGTACTGCGGATGATCCGAATGTATTCGTGTAATTTACTTGAGCACGCATGGTGTAAAATCAATCAATATGCAATATGCACAAGATACAAAATCTTCCTCAATAACTCAGACTCCTTATCTGTGCTGTTGTGGTGTCATTCCCAATAAGTCATTGGCTCTGGGTGCAGCTGCAGAATTCAGCAGCCTGGTGCGAACATTCCACCTGCGCTGTTTATTTTCTCACATCCCTTCTGCTCACCCTGCCAAGCCTCATACATGTGGAGCGTTACTGCACACTGCCTTCAGCTTCCCGCTGAGTGTGTTCAATCATTAATAAATGACTGATGAATGTTTGATAACACAGTTATTGCTAATACGATGTGGGGCTGTGCCAAAGCTGCCCCAGTTGTGGTCTCACAGTGCAGAAACCCCATTGCAGCTCATTAGTTCCTGCCCCTGAAGACTCTAGTTGCTGAGGTGCAGGCTGCACACGACATGAAAAAAGAAAAGAAGGGAGAAACACATGAGACCGGCAGGCGTAGGGTGTAACGGCTGACGGAGCTTTTATGATGCCTGGGGCATTGAGTTTGCATTAAGGCTTTTAAATGGAAAACTCCCAAATGACTTTCAGTTGAGCATGCAGCTAGTAAACAGAGCCAACAGGCAAATGCAATACAGCTGAGTAACTGTAGAGAGCGCCGTAGTCCTGACTGGGATTTATTGGAAGCATTAAAGTTTAATTGGTGATCTTGTGTCCAACAGGGCTGCTTAAGGGCACTGCCGCTTTCATGTCTACCTGAGAACTGAGGCATGAATTTACTTAAATGACACAAGCTGGATGCCCACTGCCAGAGAGTGCCACACACTGCTGACAAAGGTTGTGTTCTATTCATCCACTTGTGTCAAATACTGTTCTGATTCCCCTTTATTAGTGATTAGTATTTAGCTTAACTAATTTAAGCACATAGAGTGCTGTGAAAAAGTATTTGTCCCCTTCTGATTTAATCTATTTTTGCTAGTTTGTCAGATCCTCCAAATAAATTTTGTAATTAAGGCAACACAAGTAAACATAAAATAAAGCTTTTGACTGATCATTTCATATATTAAAGATCAGCCATAACATTAAAACCACCTTGTATCTACACTCACTGTCATTTTATCAGCTCCACTTACCACATAGGAGCACTTTGTAGCTCTACAATTACTGATTGTAGTCCATCTGTTTCTCTACATGCTTTGTTAGCCCCCTTTCAAGCTGTTCCTCAATGGTCAGGACCCCCACAGGACCACCACAGAGTAGGTATTATTTGGGTGGTGGATCATTCTCAGCACTGCAGTGACACTGACATGCTGGTGGTGTGTTAGTGTGTGTGTTGTGTTGGTATGAGTTTTTAAACACCTCACTGTCTCTGCTGGACTGAGAATAGTCCACCAACCAAAAATATCCAGCCAACAGCGCCCCGTGGGCAGCGTCCTGTGAGCACTGATGAAGGTCTAGAAGATGGCCAACTCAAACAGCAGCAATAGACTTTACATCTACAAGGTGGACCAACTAGGTAAGAGGGTCTAATAGAGTGGACAGTGAGTGGACACGGTATTTAAAAACTCCAGCAGCGCTGCTGTGTCTGATCCACTCATACCAGCACAACACACACTAACACACCACCACCATGTCAGTGGTGATAATTTACTGTGCTTCTTGGTCAGAAAAAAGGTAGTGCATCCAGCAGTGGAGTTACACTTGGGAACTGGACATGACTAGAAGAACAGAAACAAGCAAACAGCAAACAAACCTACCTGAACACCAGCCAATCAGGTGACCAAAGCTAGACTTAAATATCAGAGATAATTTGAATATGGTCAGCAGGGAGATAACAAAAATGCGAGCAGAATATGCAGAAGAAAGATCATAAATAGCCCAATCCTAACCCTGCCGGAAGGAAAATGTATCACTTTAGCGCAGGCCGATCAGAGAGTTGCATGCAAACCAGGTTGACAAGTGTTTCTAAATGAGGAACTTAAATTTGAACGTTGACAGGACAGAAGCGCTGCATCAAAACAGCATGCGATGCAAATACTTCCCTCTGTTTTTCTTTAGATTGCAGCTTTACTTGGTAACCGCACATGCCATTCACATGTCGGCACTAAATTATTGCTCAGGCTAACAGAGCAAAACTGTAAATCATGGTTAAAAATGTGTTCAAACATTGACAGGCTGCAGTAAGAACAGCTTATTTTGTCCATCTATGATCAGAAATCTGAACGCTTGTGCAGTTTTTGAGTGATTAAATTGTATAAATCCTATTTAAACCCCATGTATCACTATTCAAACCCTGTGTATATATCCATAATTACCATGTATATACTGGTATATATCTTTCATATAATTTAGCTTATTATGTGTTGTACCAAGTCATATATTTTTTATTATAATTTTATAGTTTTTATCTTATTTTGTATTTTATTATTGCTGCTGGTCTCACTGAGAGCTACCAAACAAAGTCTCAATGTATAACTACAATGACAATAAAGTCTATCTTATTCCTAATGCAAAAATGATACAGTAACGCACCATTCCAAGAAAAGAGGGCTGTCCATCAGCATTTACTACAACATAAGACCCAAAGTATGGACACTCCTCCTTATGACCATGTTTTAACCCAATGCTAATGTTAAAAAAGGAATGATAGCCGCTCAGGTGGCACAGCGTTAAAATACCCTAGCACAACAGAGCTGGGATTTCAAATACATCGTATCAAATCTCAGATCTGCCATCCGTCTGGGCTGGGCGGCCACATGAACACGATTGGCTGTTGTTCAGGGTGAAATGAGCCGGACCAGGGTTCCTCATAACCGGTGTGGTTGTGACCTCTGCTGGCTGATTGATGGCGCCTGCGCAGAGTTGGGGAATAATGTTTGATGAGGGTGTGGCTCTCCATGCACAAGGCTGATCCACATATGAACTCGCCTTGTGCAGGTGAAAAGAGGCAGTCAGTACTGCAGACGTGTTGGAGGGGGCATGTGTCAGTTGCGAAGCTCCTCAGTCAGCAGTGGAGGGTTGTATCGGTAGAGGTGAAGAGTAATGCAATCAGGGTAATTGGATATGACTGCCAGCTTTGTGGCAATAGCTTGTGAAAAGTCCTTTCCTGTTACAGCATAAAGACATGGTTTGATGAGTTTGATGGAGTAACTCCAGTGGCCTGCACCAAGCCCTGACCTCAACTCCAATAAACCCTCTTCGTATTAGCTTTCCTTCAACAACAGTGTGGGACGTTACAAGTACACGCTTCTCTAACGTGGCAGCTGCTGAATAGTCAAGTCCTTCTGTTTTGCCATTTTTGGCCATCAGAGGGGACACGGACACACAGATGATTGATGTTTCAGTCTCTCCTAATTGACAAGCAACTGTGCCTCGCAAGCATAAATTCGCTTCAGGTGGAAGTTATTCTATATGTAATGGTGTTTCTGAATCATCACGTAATCCCTCCTGGGAGAGCGGATTTTTTCAGAGGGGGCCCACCAGTACGTTACGTTACGGGGTCCTGCTAGGGCCTGGCCAAACCGGCAGGTTCTAAAAGTTTCCTATCTTTCTCTTTCAGATGGCCACTAGCCTGTCATATTGGGACATCTAGTTTTCAGTTCTGTACTATCCTTGTTCTCTTCACTGCCTCCATTAATAGCAGGGATGTTTTTGTTTCTATTGTTTCTATTAATGTGGCCACCTTTTTTTTGTGACTGTCCCATTTTTGTTACTAACTTTTCGGCCACAGCATTGTTCAACCTTGATTAAAAATGTGCAACTTGAGTTCTATTTCTGTTCTTGCAGGTGTGTAGATTCGCCTCACTCTTCAATAGTGAGGCGTGTCCACCCCTGTTACAGCTCCAAATTGTTGTGGAAAGCCTTACAGACGAGTGATGACTGTTCTAGCTATATATTGAGTGGGCAATTTCGTACAAATGCTCATGGCAGGTCCACATAATTTGTCCAAACAGTGTTATTTAATATTGGTTTGATGATTCCTTGCGATCTCACTGAAACCCCTGATTCCCAGTGGTTTAGAAGAATAAATATGCAGTTTGTTTTCGGTACATTTTTATCCAGAATGACGTAAATGCAGGCAGAGCAGTCCTCATTAACTGACTTCATTAAAAGTACTGCATTGCTGGAGATGGTTTAGAGCAAAACCTGCCCATTAGCCCTGTTTTAAAGTCCATGTTGATTGTGGATACTGACCATTCATTTTAGGACCATTAAAGAGTCTGTTCCAAACCAATTTTAAATGTAACAACCTAAACAGGAGTCCCTCAAGTCAAAATCAAACAAAGCCTTTCATTACATCCTTCATTCGATCCATGTTACTTCTGTGTGAATACTACTCATAGGGTCTGGTCAAAAACCTAGTGAGCTGCCTTACTGCCTACCTAAGTAGAGAGGATTCTGTTAGGATATCGAACTTATAAGGCAGGTTAATCAGACGCACTACTTAGACAGTGATTACGTCACTGCAGTTTTAACACAGTTAGCTACAGGCCATTCAAACCAATGGGCTAAGGCGACACAACCCACTAGCATGCCTTCCGTGTACCGAAAACGGTTAAACTGTCACTGACGAGTCAAAAATAATTTACACTGCCGCTCAGGTGGCGCAGCGGTAAAAGACACGCGCTGCAACCAGAGCTGGATTTCGAAGGAGCGTCGTTTCGAATCCAGCTCTGCCTTCACGGTCGAGGCTGGGCGGCTATGGACAACGATTGGCCTGTTGTCCGGGTGGGGGGCGGGACTTGAGACCGTAGGGGATGCTCTCTCAGGAATGGGGCGGTAGCGCCCTCTGCTGGCTGGTTGGTGGCGCCTGTATGGAGACGGGAGGGGGTGTGGCGGAGTGTGTGATCCTCCGTGCACAGTACTCTGCCACGCTACACTCGTCAAGTGTGGGTGATAAGACGGTCGATTGGCTGTGCACGTTTCGGAGGAGGCGTGGAACCGCCTCGTCAGCCCCAATCAGGAGCAGGAATCCGCACTAATGAGAGGATGATAGATGGGACGAAATTGGACGTGCTAAATTTATAAAAAAATAAAAATAAATAAATAAAAAATAATAATAATAATTTACACTTGTACCCCTTTATACAAATAAAAAATAAATTATTGGAATTTATTTATATTTGAAAAGAATTCTGTTCGTTGCTCCGTATTTGTTTGCTATATTTGTATTTTTTTGTGAGCAAAAATGTGCCGCAGTGAATGCTGGGATTGCCTTCACTGCTTAGGAAGATCGAATGTTCCCTTGTCATTCAGTCAGATTATCGTTTAAAATTAAGGCAACTTAGTAGGCAGCATTTTTCGTTATCTAAGAATTCGGACAGTCTTCTTCTCAGGAGAGCGCGTAGGATGACATAAAATATTGTACTGTGTATATGTAGAGAGCTCACTAGGTTTTCGAACCGACCCACAGTGTGTTCTGCACACACTAAGATATAGTCATAACAATGGTTTTAACTTCCACCTTTCCAACTGCACAATGGGTAAACCATGTCCAAATGTCAGCAAATTTCAGCATATTTCAGCATTTAGGAAGCCATTAATGCCTGAAGAAATAAAGTGGGCTACATCAGGAAGGGCATTTGGTGTAAAGACTTGCTTAAATAGGTAATGCCTAGTTCACACTACACGATTTTTGCCCTGATTTTCATTCGCCGACTGGTCGCTGCTAGATGTGGCAGCTCGGGAGCAACTCGGCTATGTGTGAACTACTCAACAACTCAATCTAAGCGGCTGAAGAAAAATATCTAGCATGCTAGATATCTGGATCAGTCGGCCGACTGGCAGTGCGGTGTCGAACAACAGCCAATGATAACGCAAGATACAGGGTTTGGAAACCCTGGGGAGGAGTGTAGAAACGCGAGACAGAGGCATGATATAGTTTTTATCAGAATACATCAGCATACACTCAAGTTTTACAGTATTTGTAACCTTATCATCCACGCCAAACCATAATACCAACAATGCATTGCAAAAAAATATTAATTTACCTCCAACTCATTACAGAACAGATAATCCCTGCTGGTCATGTTGCCAAATCCACTCAGATTAATTTATTTTTCCTGCTTGCTTTTACGCTGCACATCAGCGCACAAACAACTTTGATCCCTCGCTACTTGTTGACATGCATTTATTGGACGTGGTATCATTAAACCCCTCGTCACTTCTCGTGTTTGTTTTGTGACAAAATGTAATTTGGGAGACCAGACTGACTCATTCTGGTGCTAGATTGTGTAGTGTGAAACCCCCTATTGTCGATCAGTCGTGTAGTGTGAAAACCACAACGACTTAAAAGACTCCCGAGTGCAAGAGATCCAGTTGAAGTGTGAACTGTACAGCGACCCACCAACTCAGAAAGTCATGTAGTGTGAACTTGGCATATGCAGACCAGAATGATCCACTGTGGCAACCCGTAGAACGGAAGCAGACAAAAGAAAAAAAGATCATTATTTAAAAAGACCCCATAAAACCCCAACTATAAAACAGCAACTGTCCTATTAGATATATTAGAAAGAAGCACAAGATTAGAAGGCGATTATGTTTTTATACCGGCAACACAGGTGTTGCAGAGCCTTTAACCTTACATTTACCAGCTGTGCTTTTGTTACCTTGTATTCACCTTGTTTTAAATGACTTTTTGCATGAGAATATAAAACCAGTTAGTGTGCCAGATATGCACAAATAAGAGGAAGTTAGGTGAGGGCAAAACATTCTCGTGTCATTTCTGTTCCCACGTGGGCTTTTCTCTCACCTTTTAAGAGCAAGTCAGTAGGTTAAGTGGTTACACTACATTTCCACTAGGTGCAAATGTGTTTGAGATATCCTGTCACGGACAGGTGTCGTGTTGAGCTTGTGCTCCCACTTTGTACATAGTGTTCTTTGGACAGACCCAAACCCACCACTCACTTGATCAGGAATCTAAATGAATAAAAGCTGCAGATGTGTAGACTATATTTTCCTTATTTATTTCTGCATTTTCTCCCATTTTTTCTCCCGATTTAGCCTAGTCAATTTGTCTTCCCCTGCTGGGGATCCCTGATTGCATTCGAGGGAGGTATATTTCCTCCTCACGCCTCCTCCGACCCGTGCGCAGTCCTTAGCGGACCCTTTCTTATTCACCCATGCTTCTGCACAGGCGTCTCCATCTGCTAATCAGGGTCCTTGCACAGCGTTTCCAGACCCCACCCACATAGTCCAGTCATGCCGTGCTAGCAGACACGGTAGCCAGTTAAGAGTCTGCTGCAGGTACTGCCAATTATGCCCGCTCGATGGTGCACAGCTGACCGGTGGCAATGACGAGTTTCAAACCGAGGAGTTCAGAATCTCGGCGCTGGTGTGCTAGTGGAATATCCCGCTGCCCCACCTGGGCGTAACGCTTGTTTTTTTCTATTTATTTATGCACTTTCTCCCTTTTTCTAGCCGATCTGTTTTCCGCTGCTGGGGATCCCCAAATGCATTCCAGGAAGGTATACTTGCCTGCTCCACGCCCCCTCCGACACGCGGTCCCACAACCTCTTCTTTTTCACTAGTGCTTCGCTGGGTTCACACCTGTGGCTCATCCACTTCTGCACAAATGCCTCGAGGTGCTAACCGGAGTCCTTACGCAGCGTTTTAAGACCTCACCCACTTTGTCTGGTCCTTTCCCACCCAGCAGACTTGGTGACCAATTTTACCTGCTGGATGCACTGGATGGCGCCCAGCCGACAGGTAGCAGAGCCGAGATTCGAACCGGGGTGTTCTGAATCTCAGCGCTGGTGTGCTAGCGGAATATCCCGCTGTGGCACCTGGGTGTTCCTTTAGTGGATGAGACTGTTTAGGGTTGTACACATTGGGGCATTTATCATTTATTTATTAATTAATTGTCACTAGTCATTATTCATTATGTCATTATTTGTGCTTCGTTCTGGTCAAGGTTGCTGTGAGTCCGGTGCAGCCAGGAAGAAATGTGATTTCTCAATACAGGAACACAGCCTGGACAGGATATCTGTTCATCACACAGCATCACTCTCAAACCCATTCATTTACTTACTCACATAGAGGTTCAATGTAGAGCAACCAATCTAAAGAGAGGAAATGCAAATGGACACGTACAGAACACTTGACACCTTTTCTGCCAGCTGCGCCACCGTCCTGCCCCTTTTGTCCCCACCCCCCAACTTTCCTCCCAATCTAGTCGTATCCAATTACCCTATTGCATTACGCTTCCTCTCTACTGATGCTGACTTCCACTCCTGACTGACACACGCCCCCTCCGACACGTGTGCAGTAGCCGGCTGCATTTTTTCAAGGCAAGTTCATATGCAGATCAGCTTTGTGTATGGAGAGTCACACCCCGATCGAATAATCCTTTGCAGACACCATCAATCAGCCAGCAGAGGTCGTAATCGTATCAGTTATGAGGAATCCCGTCTGGCTCCCACCCTTGTTGTTCGTGGAGGCGCCCAGCCTGCCGGTAGCAGAGCTGAGATTCGGACCGACGAGTTCGAGATGTCAGCTCTGGTGTGCTAGCGTGTTTTACCACTGCACCACCTAAACGCCACAATGAATGAAACATCTAAGTACAACTGCAGCTGTATTACAAATTGTATTAATAAGGTCTAGGTCAAACTAGTCCCCGAGGTCAGCATCCTTGTGACCTACAGGGTACCCAAAGTGGCCTTGCATTTGAAAGGACAAACACAGACACACTGCCTCAGCCTATGAGCAATAAAGCTACAAAATTCCGTATTAAGAATAACAGCACTTGAATTGAGCTGCATTATAAAAGGAGGTGCAGATCCAACAATCCAAAACAAAGAAGACAGACACTTAAAATTCATCACAGAAGCTTGTCCAGCATTATTGTCTTTCTCGCTTTCCATGTCCAGTTAACATCACGCAGTGCGTGATGTTAACTGGACATGGAAAGCGAGAAAGACAATAATGCTGAAACGTTTCACTAGACCAATTCGTCCATGAAGTTTAAAGAACATCAGACAATAAAAGAAAGGTTCGCATGGTGTCTACAATTAGTGCATCCTTAATTAAATATGTGCACACAGATGGCTCTGGGTGGAGTACAGAGAGGACGAGGAGGGGAGGAGTGGTTGGGTGCAAATGCTCGTCCCACAGCCCCTCTCCTTTCAATATGGGAAGCTTGTTTGGCTCTTCACTCGGACTGCTTGCCAGCTCTACTACCCCTCCCCCCTCACAAACGCCCCCTCCTGCCATCCTCTCCCTCTCTCTCTCTCTTTCTCTCTGTGTGTTCATTCTCCCTTATTGCCTCTCGAGTGCTTTGCCTGGCAACACCTCTCAGCAGCCAGCCCGATGTCTGCTGCTTCCCATCAGCAAACACACAAAGAGAGCGAGAGAGAGAATTAGAGCGTGAGAGAGAGCTCTGTTTTTGAGGCTGAACATCTCCGAACAGAGAATAAGAGTAAATTAGAGGGCAAGAGATTACTAAGAGAGAAATGAGGGAAAAAGAAAAGCACAAAAACTACAAAATCTAAATTAACAGCAGAAGAAAACCCATTATAAAAAAAAACCAAGCAGCTTTATGGTCTGACATTTTTATGGTATGATAACCTAGTGAAGAAACCAAGCGCTCTGGAGGTAGAGCAGTAACACGGGCGAGGATGAAGAATACACCGATAACCTTAACATTAAACCACCTACTTGTTTCTACACTCACTGTCCATTATATCAGCTCCACTTACCATATAGAAGCACTTTGTAGTTCTACAATTACTGACTGATTCTTTACATACTATTTTAGCCTGCTTTCACCCTGTTCTTCAATGGTCAGGACCCCCACAGAGTTGCTGGTATGAGTGGATAAGACACAGCAACCGGAGAGACACACCCTGATCAACGCATTATTCCTTGACTCTGTGCAGGCGCCATCAATCAGCCAGCAGAGGTCATAATTGCATCAGTTATGAGGGCCCTATCTGGCTCCCACCCTGTATGAACAACAGCCAATCCTTGTTCATGTAGCCGCCCAGCCCAGTCGGATGGCAGAGGTGAGTTTCGAACCGACAAGTCAGCTCTGGTGCGCTAGCGTGTTTTACCACCTGAGTGGACAACTGTTTTTTACTTTTTAACTTGTGTTATAGCTGAAAAATTGTGAGAATCAAAATCAGCTTTTCTGAGAGAGTCTAAAACGCTTATTGTTAAAAAAAAGCTTAATGTGACAACGTATTTAGTGAATGACATAGGAACACTAAACCTCTTTTAATTATTACTGCTCATAAGCTGCTACTAATAAAAATGCTGGCTCGTTGTTTTAATACAATAAGTCACGTTAGGTTTTGTTCACGTTAAGTGTTGTTCTGCTTAAATCACTTTTACTATGTCATGTCAAACAGTTTGTCTCATTGGAGGTGCAAGCTCAACGCAGCAAAAGCGTGCCTCACTCCATAGCAAAAGCTTGGTTTTGACGCTTCTCATATGAATGTGCCCTTAGCCCTTTGATCCACAAGCTAAGCAAACCTCTTCTGATGCACAACATGGGTTGAAAATGACCCATATTCGTTTCCTATGTTATTTCATGTATTACTGAGTATCTTTTTGGTATATATTTTGAAACCATTTCACCATTTAATGTTCCATACTAGAATATGTTAACAGCTAGCAAGCTAATAGTATTGGACATATTCAAGATTCAAGAGCCTAATCTTTGGTTGTCTTTCAAAAGATCAGTAAATATGTTTCTGATTACAAACACTTACAAATGTCAGTAGTTCCTGTCAAATTCCATAGTAAATACATAAGGGTCATTTTTGACCCATGTTGTGCATTAGAAGGGTAGTGATACAAAAATGATTTTTATAAAAAAAACAAAAAATATAAAACTGAAATAAGGATTTGTGATGATCAAGTTAATTGAGGAATTCATGAAAGCTTGAATGACGAAATTAATTTATTGCAAAGATATAGAAAATAAAAACTCAGTCGGGTCACTTTTGACCCAGGTTGTGCATCAAAGTGTTAAGCTTTGTTCACTCTAACTAAGAGATGTTCTTATGCGCCCAAGTCGCTTTTACTGTCATATCAAACACATCTAATTGGAGGCGCTTTGAAAAGCTTAAAGTTCAATCAGGTGAACTTTGATGGCCACAGCAAGCTCAAAAATCACAACCCAACACGGCAAAAGTGAGCGGTGCACGCCGTTTAGGAAAGGGCAGCGGCAAGCTAAGCAGCACCGCCACACTCCATAAGAAACAACGGCACAGCCGACACATAAGCGTTGTTACAATTACATTTTTGGCATTTAGCAGACGCATTTATCCAACAGCATACAGTCTGAGCAATTGAGGGTTAAGGGCCTTGCTCAAGGGCCCAACAGTAGCAACCTGGCAGTGGTGGGGCTAGAACCAGCAACCTTTGGATTACTAGTCCAGTACCTTAACGACTAGGCTACAGCTTGCCTAATGCGGCTTCTCATGTGAATGCGCCTTAAGTCTCCCATCTCTGTTTTGCCATCTGAGCACCTGTGTCATGAAATTTGTAATGTATTACCTGGTGACATTTAGGGTATAGTTACAGTTGTTGTGTGGTCTGATACAGAGGAAGCAAGTGCTGTGTGCAAGAGATGAGCAGTATTGGGATGAAGTTCTGCCAAACAGCCTGACTAAAATATCTGAATAATAAAAAGCATTTCCTCGACACACTTTATGGTATTATTTTATGTAAAATAGGTACTGGCCTCAAAGAGCTCTGAGCATACGATCACCAAGCATTTTTAGGTATGTACATTTTGCCTAGTAAATTTAAGAATAGTAAAAATTTACATTTACATTTTCTGCATTTAGCAGACGCTCTTATCCAGAGCGACTTACAGTAGTGCTTCCATAGTAAATATTTCATTTCTCATGTTTAAGTAAACAACAGTCCAAGAACACACATCTGCTCAAACCTGTTAGAACCAAAGTGTTTTTTTTTTGTTTTTCTTTTTGGAAATGGAAAAAAAAATTTTTAGTAAGTAAGTACAAGTCAGCTTAAGTGCTCAGTAAGACAGCAAGAGACTCAGATGTTCGGACAGACAGAGGAAGTTCATTCCACCACTTGGGTGCTAGAACAGAGAAGAGCCTTGATGCTTGTCTTCCTTTAGTCCTGTGTGGAGGATCAAGTCGAGCGAGACTAGTGGCTCGGAGGTACAGAGCGGGGTTTGATTAGACCGCGAAGGTAGCTTGGGACTGGTCCATTTTTGGCTTTGTAGGCGAGCATCAGTGTTGTAAACTGAAGGCGTGCAGCTACAGGAAGCCAGTGAAGAGAATGCAGAAGTGGGTGATGTGGCAGTGTTTATGTGATGATAAAAATGATTACATCAGAAGCAAGGTTTTCCCTACAGTCTTTGATTGCTGGTTTAAACCCCACCACCGCCAGGTTGCCTGTGTGGGCCCTTGAGCAAGGCCCTTAACACTAAATTGCTTAAACTGTATACTGTAAGTGTTCTAAAAGCTGAAAATGCAAATCTACATCTCATTTATACAGGGAATCAGTCCTGCATAGACTACAACATCACGAAGCTCCTGCAAAAACCTGCAGAGATGCGCGAAGGGCTTCAGGGTGGGGTAAGGACATAAAAAATGTTCAAACTGTAGTCAGAGCCATGTCAGCCTAATTTAATTAACCATGCCTTAAAGCCTTAAGCTGAAATGGAAATATCCAGCACAGATCATCAGGGAAAAATGCTACTTAGTGCAAAGCACTCAGAGCAGCAGCAGGACTCTGAAATGGAAAACTGTGAGGACATGCACTCCTCTACACATCTGTGCACTTACTGATTATGCCCCACACTTCCTTCCTAGTTTTAATATTTTGTGTGACTGACACTGCCTGGCGTGACCCATGTATACACCGGCGGTGATTTATTGCTTTCCATGCATCACCCGTCTGCACTTCTGACTCAAGGTTTTTGGAATTGGTACCCAGATTCCAGCTGTGGCTGAAAGTCAACACATGTACACATCAATGGTGTGTTGAGCTGAATACCGGACTTAGAGGTCTAAACCTTGAAAGAGGGTCAGGGTTGTAGTGAGCCCAGTTCCGTGAAATACTGGACGCGAGGCAGGAATACCCTGGATAGGGCGACAATCCAGCACAAAGCTTTGCCACCCCGCCATGTCTCTTGTAGATGCCTGAATGGCCTTTAGCACTGCTGAGATTTAAACCCAAGTCTCTAAGAGAATAGACAGCCCAATGCTTTGGCAGCTGTATTTATTTATTAGGATTGTAACGTCATGTTTTACACACTTTGGTTACATTCATGACTTGACAGGTTGTTACTGCTTACACAAGATTCATCAGTTCACAAGTTTAATGTCAAACACAGTCATGGACAATTTTGTATCTCCAATTCACCTCACCTGCAATAGGAGGAAACTGGAGCTCCCGGAGGAAACCCACACAGACACAGGGAGAACACACAGAAAGGACCTGGACCACTCCACATGGGAATCAAACCCAGGACCTTCTTGCTGTGAGGCGACAGTGCTATCCACCAAGCCACCAATTATTTTAATAAATATGTCATATGTTTCCTAATAAGAATGTAGAAATTTGTGTGGTGCATTTATGAGGTCACACAGTGATGTTCGACAGAAAGGTCTGGCTTGCAAATGACACTCTATTTCAACTTAAAGGAGTGCAGTGGGATAAACACTCCAGCGGCGCTGCTGTGTCTGATCCACTCAAACCAGCACAACACACACTAACACACCATCACCATGTCAGTATCACTGCAGTGCTGAGAATGATCCACCACCCAAATAATACCTGCTCTGTGGTGGTCCTGACCATTAAAGAATAGCATGAAAGGGGGCTAAAAAAAGTATATAGAAAAACAGATGGACAACAGTCAGTAATTGTAGAACTACAAAGTGCTTCTAAATGGTAAGTGGAGCTGATAAAATGGACAGTGAGTGTAGAAACAAGGAGGGGGTTTTAATGGTATGGCGGATTGGTGTAGGTTAGAGCTTTGTATTCTCAGTATGTCTTTGCCAAGGTCAGGAAGAGACCCTAAAGTACCAAACTGTCAGTAGAAGTTCCTAAAACATGGGTAACAGTCTGTCTGTCAAAGCAGGGTTTTTCTGAAAAAAATGGGGTGCAGAGGAAAATAATAATTTAATGAACTTGTACGTGAACTTTATGTTACATCTTGTAAACCACAGTGGGATCAGATTGTCCAGAGAAAGTAAGATGCATTGTTTGTGTGCCTGGGTAGCGTAAAAAGTCATACACAAATCATGGTCTCTGTGTCAAGAGCACAGCTATGAGAAATCTGAACTTCACTGTCGATCCTATCAACAAAAGAACAGCACAAGATTATATTTATTGCATAGTCATATGTGCAAATAGGCTGCATCTTAAACCACATCATTTCAGCACACAGTATGACGAAAACCAATAGTAAAGTATTGATTTGAAATGGTTGGCGAGTAAATATAAACACTATAAGCCATTATGGACTACTTAAACACACCCTGGATCAATACAGTTTCACAACCAAGCATCATTTTTCATTAGCGCTATGTTTGAATAAGGCGGTCGGGTGGTGCAGCAGTGTATTACATTAGCCCACAGCCGCCAACATCCAATTTAAATCTCTGTGGTCCAGCGTCTATAGTCATGATTGGCTATGTCTGAGCAGGAGATGAACAAAGCCTTAGGATTGTCGGCCTGTCCAGGATACTCCTGCCCAGCGCCCAGTGTTTTCGAATGGAACCGGACCTGCTGCAACCCTGACAGGATAAAGTGGTTCATTAAAATAAAAATAATGTAATTATTTATTAGGATTTTACCATCATGTTTTACACACTTTGGTTACATTCATGACAGTCTTTAATGTCAAACACACTCATGGACAATTTTGCATCTCCTATTCACCTCACTTTCATGTCTTTGGACTGTGGGAGGAAACCGGAGCTCCCGGAGGAAACCCACGCAAACATGCAAACTCCATACGGAAAGGACCCAAACCGCTCCACCTAAGAATCGAACGCAGGACCTTTTTGCTGTGAGGCAACTAATGCTACCCACTGAGCCAATGTGCCCACCCAAAATAAAAATGAATGTTTAAATAAGTAAATCATTTCTCCACGACAAGAACAAATATCTGAGAGGAACCTAAATAGGGTTCTGTTTCACAGTGGAAGAAACAAACCATCTCAGCCTTAGTGCTTTCTGTCACAGTGCTTCCTAATTTCTGTCACACTGCCTCTGCATTGTTGGCTGGGCTTACTTTGCATCGCATTTGCATTACCCAGACCTTGGCGTAAAACACTTTAGTATAAAAAACAGAAAACCCACTGACCTGAAACAGTTATATTGGAAGGCTAGATAAAAAAACGTCTTTATGGCGCTTAGGTGGCGCAGCGGGATAACCAAGGATAAAACTCCTCGGTTCGAAACTCGGTGTTGCCACAGGTCAGCTGGGCGCCATCTGGCGGGCATAATTTGCAGTGCCTGCAGCAGATACAAATTGGCTACCATATCTGCAGGGTGAGGGCCAGACTATGTGTGGGTGGGATTTTCATACGTACCCTGATTGGTGGAAGAGTACGCCTGTGCAGAATGCAGGGACGAGACGAGGAGGGCTGTACACATGTCGGAAGAGGCATATATACATATACAGGTGTACAGTGCAACAAAATTCACTTTTCGCATATCCCAGCTCGTTTGGAAGCTGGGGTCAGAGCACAGGGTCAGCCATTGTACGGCACCCCTGGAGCCGACAGGGTTAAGGGCCTTGCTCAAGAATCCAACAGTGGCTGCATGGCAGAGCTGGGATCCGAACTCTCAGCCTTTCAATTCATAGCACAAAGCTCTACCCACTACATTTAATGACAAGACAGTCATTAAAGATTAGCTGTTTTTATTTGGTGTGTTGCTCGTGGGCATCCTCAAAAAGAAACATGAGGTGAACTGACTATTTATTTTAGAAATACATTGTTTTATTTCTGTCTGTAAAGAGGCTTTGGTACTGATTTTCTTTAGTGAATATTGCTCTTACTCATTTATATTGCTGGCATCGTAGCAGCAGGTGCAGATGTATTACCGACCATCTGCCAAGTATAACCACAATAAAAGTCTTAAGATTAGACATAAATCATAGAGAGAATTATATTATAAAGGTCACAGTTTATCCAACTTTCAAAGCCAATTTGAATCATATACAGTGAAATGCAATTATCAAAAGAGTTGTTTGGTTTTCATGAGTAATCACTCCCACACAATTACGCCGGTAGCACAAAGAAAATCATACATTTACCCTACACTCACACTAATAAAAAGTGGCTGAAATCTGTCAGAATATACTATAAAATATATATATATATATTTTTTTTTTTCTTGCATTATTGATGTAGGAGAGCAGGCCACACTTTCAACTGTAGTGAATGAAAAGTGATTATGACACTGTAAGGGAAGGGAAGAGAACTCTGAGAACGTTGGGCTGGGCAGACAACCCCTCACCCCCAACCTTTCATATTTATTTAATTAGAAAAAACAAAACATGAAGAACTGTAGAGGAAATGGAGAGGATGTGAGTGAGGATTCATTAAGCAGGAATTGAAAGAGAATGATGGGTAAATATACAGGCAGTAAATAGTCATTTAGGAGTTGGGAGGAGTTTCGGTCGTGTCTTTTTCTCCCAAACTTAAGTAACTTTATTTGACTGCCCCAATGACAGTTAAACATAGTTAAACATACACTACAGTAAATTTAAATGCTGAGCGGCACGGTGGGTAGCACTGTCGCCTCACAGCAAGAAGGTCCTGGGTTCGATCCCCAGGCGGGGCGGTCCGGGTCCTTTCTGTGTGGAATTTGCATGTTCTCCCCGTGTCTGTGTGGGTTTCCTCCGGGAGCTCTGGTTTCCTCCCACAGTCCAAAAATATGCAGTCAGGTTAATTGGACGCTGCAGTGACAATGGCATGGTGGTGGTGTGTTAGTGTGTGTTGTGCTGGTATAAGTGGATCAGACACAGCAACGCTGATAGAGTTTATAAACACCTCACTGTCACTGCTGGACTGAGAATAGTCCACCAACCAAAAACATCCAGCTAACAGCGCCCTGTGGGCAGCGTCCTGTGAGCACTGATGAAGGTCTAGAAGATGACCAACTCAAACAGCAGCAATAGATGAGCGATCGTCTCTGACTTTACATCTACAAGGTGGACCAACTAGGTAGGAGTGTCTAATAGAGTGGACAGTGAGTGGACACGGTATTTTAAAAACTCCAGCAGTGCTGCTGTGTCTGATCCACTCATACCAGCACAACACACACTAACACACCACCACCATGGCAGTGTCACTGCAGTGCTGAGAATGATCCACCACCTAAATAATACCTGCACTGTGGTGGTCCTTTGGGGGTCCTAACCATTGAAGAACAGAACTTATCACCACTAGGTGGGAGCAGTGTCTCGCTGCTGCGTAAAAAAAAGCTCAGGATTCAAACTGATTTTCCATTTTATAGTTATTCTATTTTAAATCCTCCAGCTCCCGCCGGTCCGTGAAATGATATCTTTTTTTTTTTAATGCATTTTCTCCCAATTTTCCTCCCAATTTAGTGCACTCAATTTTGTCTTCCGTTGCTGAGAGATGCCAGATTGCATCCGAGAAGAGCACGTCGCTGTACACGCCTCTTCCGACACGTGTACATACCTCCTCTTCTCGCCCCTGCATTCTGCACAGGAGTCTCTTCCGCCAATCAGGGTCCTTACACAGCGTATGGAGACCCACACATAGTCCGGCCCCCACCCTGCAGATACGGTGGCCAAATAGTATCTGCTGCAGGCACTGCCAATCATGCCCGCTAGATGGCGCACAGCCGACCGGTGGCAACAGAGTTTCGAACCGGTGAAATTATATCTTATATGAAACCGGTCCATGGTGCAAAAAAAGTTGGTGGACCGCTGCTCTAAGGTAGCTTGGGGCTGGACCATTTTTGGCTTTGTAGGCGAGCATCAGTGTTTTGAACTGAATGCGGGCAGCTACAGGAAGCCAGTAAAGAGAATGTAGCAGTGGGGTGATGTGGCAGTGAGAGATTACAAGTGAATGGACAAGAATCTGAAGATACATACTGGAAATGTAAAAATGCATTTTGAGTATGTATTCAACTCCTTTCTAACTCCATGTGCTTTCCTACTGTCATGTGACTAGTGATCTCAGTTACACCAGCTCTCCTCTACTCTTCTATCTTCTAGATACAATATGTCCTTAACACATGATTTCAGTATATCAGAAAGCCACATAAGTGCTTCTGAAATCACGGACAATTCCCTAAAGTAATTTTAAACCACTAAAAATAATCCATGTGCAATAATTCAGGATTAATGCTTTTCTAAAGCCTAGGAAAAAACCGCTTCTCTTTTTAAATCAATCCGGAATCTGTGCAGACAGCAGACAAATCAAAAGAAAGTATTGGCTTACCAAAAGCCAACAGAAAAGTGACCATGTGCCTTAAAATATATTCCACAAGTTCTATATTATTGAGCCTGATGTATGCGGACAACTGACCGACTGCCTCCACTCTTCTGCCTCCAAGGCTTTCAAGACTTTGGAGTGCATCTGTAAAAAATTCGGGCCATTTAGTAGTCAGAAGAGCATTTGTAAGGTCAGGCAGAGTGAAGGCCTGGCTCCAATTCATTAGGTGTTTAATAGGATTGAGATCAGGGCTCTGTGCAGGTCTGTGAGGGTCTCTACGCCAAACCTGTCTAACCATGTCTATGTAGGAGTTGCAGTTATGTCAGTACAGAAACGGACCGTCCTTAAACTGGACTCACAATGTCATGTATGTACACTAATATTCACCGATAAGGCATAACATTATGACCACCTTCCTAATATTGTGTTGATCCCCGGTTTTGATGCCAAAACAGCCCTGGAACTGTGATGCACTGTGTATTCTTTCATCTTTCTATCAGAACCAGCATTAACTTCTTCAGCAGTTTGAGCTACAGTAGCTCGTCTGTTGGATCGGACCACACGGGCCAGCCTTCGCTCCCCTCGTGCATCAATGAGCATTGGCCGCCCATGACTCTGTCGCTGGTTTACCACTGTTCCTTGGACAACTTTTGATAGATACTGATCACTGCAGACAGTGAAAACTCCACTAGAGCTGCAGTTTTGAAGATGCTCTGACCCAGTCGTCTAGTCATCACAATTGACAAACCCTTGACACCCTTGTCAAACTCGCTCAAATTGTTACGCTTGCCCATTTTTCCTGCTTCTAACACATCATCTTTGAGGATAAAATGTTCACTTGCTGCCTAATATATCCCACCCACTAACGGGTGACGTGATGAAGAGATGATCAGTGTTATTCACTTCACCCGTCATAATGTTATGCCTGGTTGGTGTACACTTGATTTAAAATTCGATTCGTTCATACTTAATTAAGCAGTAAGTGACACTTCATGTCTTTTAGGATTGGGGCATTGTAAAACATTCTAAAAAGACCACTCCCTTCAGAAGAGTGAATGAATGATCAAGTGATTCATTAAAATAATTTTGTATTGATTTTGCAGTAAATGTTTCTGCTAAGTGAACCCAAACAGCGCTGACAAATTAGCCTCCGCATCATCTGCACTCAGTGTTTCCCAGAAGCAGACTCTCCCAGCCAAAACTGTAGCTGTTTTAGGTTAATCCTTTAATGGTCTGCTCAAACATTTGAATGAACTTACTTTAAGTCTAAATACTTGGATAAAAATAAGCTGTATTTATATAATCTTGTTTGGGCTGTATATACTCCTTGGTTGACATGTGTTAAACTCAAAAATATTGGTAGATGATTTTAAGAAAACAGCCTTTTTAACATACACCAATCAGCCATAACATTAAAACCACCTCCTTGTTTCTACACTCACTGTCCATTTTATCAGCTCCACTTACCACATAGAAGCACTTTGTAGTTCTACAATTACTGACTGTAGTCCATCTGTTTCTCTACATGCTTTGTTAGCCCCCTTTCATGCTGTTCTTCAATGGTCAGGACCCCCACAGGACCAGGGGGGGCGCAAGGAACACACATACATACACACACACACACACACACATTCACCTATAGGGCACTTCTGTGTCTCCAATTAACCTGACTGCACATTTTTGGACTGTGGGAGGAGACCGGAGCTCCGGGAGGAAACCCACGCAGACACGGGGAGAACATGCAAACTCCACACAGAGACCGCTCCACCTGAAAATCCAACCTAGGACCTTTCTTGCAGTAAGGCAACAATGCTACCTACTGAGCCACCGTGCCGCCCCCTGGAATTTGACTAGATGCTACAGAACTGATAGAACTGACAGAACTTTGACCGATAGTGTGTTTATGATTAGGTACAAAAAGAAACAGAGCATTACGAATTAGAATTAAGAAAAGAATTAAGGTAAAAGTATGATGTAAGAAAGGATGGTAATATAGCAAACCCAGTCCTTAATGTTTATTATAAAATAAATGCAGTTCCAAAGGACTTGAAGTGAAATCTAGTTGCATGTGCCAAAAAGCTAAAACTTGGCTGTGGTTTGATCTTTTAGAAATACCTGAAATATGAAGGACCTGAAATATACATAAACATATACATGCCATGGTCATTCTGAGGGGTGTTAGATAAAACAATGAAAAATACTCACTATTGGGCGGAGTCATTGAGCTGGTACTCGCGGGCACGGCTGAAACACTCCTGAATGCCCGAGTCGGCCCAAAGGCGCATCATGGCGGTCAGTAGCTCTGGTGAGTAGGGCTCAGTGTCCTCCATGCGACTCACAACGTCACACACCATCTTGGCATCAGCCTGCAAAAACACACAAATACACATTTTTAGCTGATAATCATGATCATGACTTGCATGGTAAAAATTAAACAAACTACATTACAGTAGAGGCCAACGGTCTGACTGTAATGCAATGTTCTGCTTATATTGTGTTGGTCCCCCTTTTGCTGCCAAAACAGCCCTGACCCGTCAAGGCATGGACTCCACTAGACCCCTGAAGTTGTGCTGTGGTATCTGGCACCAAGATGTTAGCAGCAGATCCTTTAAATCCTGTAAGTTGTGAGGTGGGGCTTCCATGGATCGGACTTGTTCGTCCAGCACATCCCACAGACGCCCGACTGGTTTAAGATCTGGGGAATTTGGAGGCCGAATCAACACCTCGAACTCGTTGTTGTGCTCCTCAAACCATTCCTGAAGCATTTTTGCTTTGTGGCAGGGAGCATTATCCTGCTGAAAGAGGCCACAGCCATCAGGGAATACCGTTTCCATGAAAGGGTGTACGTGGTCTGCAACAATGCTTAGGTAGGTGGTACGTGCAAAGTAACATCCGCATGGATGGCAGGACCCAAGGTTTCCACATGGGCCAGCCTGCGCTCCTCACGTGCATCAATGAGCCTTGGCCGCCCATGACCCTTTTGATAGATACTGACCACTGCAGACCGGGAACACCCCACAAGAGCTGCAGTTTTGGAGATGCTCTGACCCAGTCGTCTAGCCATCACAATTTGGTCCTTGTCCGACTCGCTCAAATGCCCATTTTTCCTTCTTCTAACACATCAACTTTGAGGATAAAATGTTCACTTGCTGCCTAATATATCCCACACACTAACAGGTGCCGTGATGAAGAGATAATCAGTGTTATTCACTTCACCTGTCAGTGGTCATAATGTTATGGCTGATCAACAAATACTAAGACACTGTAAAATTCATGTAAATTCCCTAAAGGATTTAACTCAAGAGGCACTCAAATAGTTAAGCTGATTATATAATTTGTAATAGAGATGGTTTGTTTTTGGAGATGGTAACACATGGTAGTACATCTCCATCTCCACGACTGTACACACATCTTATCTGAGGCAGCGCTAGCCGAGTTATGATGAATGGCATTCTCAGCGATAGGTGAAACAGCACTGCTCGGTTCTATTTCAGTCACAAAAGAGGGCACGGTCTTGCCCCTGCCTATCAGCTGACTCTAAATCAGGTGTGATCCTTTTCCAAGTAATGACTACTGAAGCAGAAGAACAGGGGCAGCTGAGCTCAGAACAGTTTTTAGAAATACCAATTATGAATTTGCCCTTTTAGCTCGGCTGATGGGAACAGAATGCTCTATGCAATGTCCCACTAGAGGTACGAGGTAGCACCAGGAATTAAGTCAATTAAAGCCAAGACAGCTGTGTGTGTATAGATTCTGATCCCTCTGGCCCCACTTTCTAGTCCACTAATCTCACATGCTTCCTGTGGGATGGGTCCATATTGCACCATGAACCTTTCTCACACACACACACACACACAGCGACACAGTGAGAGAGAGACGGGGGGCATTTTAGGTCCATCTGACAAAAAAAATCTATCTAATCTATTTGTTCTCAGGTTAAAGACCTGGTCACACACTAACCATTTATATATATATATATATCATTTATGAATTTTCTCCCCTTTTTCTCCCTTTTAGCACGTCCAATTGCCCTATTGCATCATGCTTCCTCTCCACCAATGCCGATCCCTGCTCTGATTGAGGAGAACGAAGCTAACCCACGCCCCCTCCGACACTTGGGCAGCATGCCGTATGCATCTTGTCACCTACACTTTGACGAGTGCCGTGCAGCTCAGCACTGTGTACAGAGAGACACACCCTGACAGCACTCTTTTCTCATCTCCGTGCAGGCGCCATCAATCAGCCAGCAGATGTCGTAATTGCATTAGTTATGAGAGAGAGACCCTATCCGGCTTAATCCCACCCATGTATGAACAATAGGCCAATCATTGTTCATGTGGCCGCTCAGCCTAGCCGGAAGGCAGAGCTAAGGTTTGATATGATGTATTCGAGATCTCAGCTCTGGGTGCAGTGTGTGTTTTTACCGCTGCGCCACCTGAACGGCCACACTTGCCATTTCTTGACTTGGCAATTGAGTTATGGCCATTTAACCCAAAACCTGTTATCTTAACCTAGTCTGTCACTCTGTCATTGGTTTTGTAGGCCTATTAATGTAATTTCAGGTCCTAAAATTAAACTGATCAAGTCAGGTCCTACAAGTACTACATTTTATACACTGAGAGTTGTATCATGCTTAAAAGACCCCCATTTTATTTCTTATCCCTTGCTCTACCCTTCCCACAAAACACTCCACTAGAGTTTATGCTGGAGGTCTTAAAGTCCTGCTGCTATACCCCTCTGTCACTCAAATCCTGACTGCGCTAGACACCAGCTGCAGAAAGGTCAGGGGGTGTAGACAAGTGGAGGAGCGAAGTCAGTGAGGTTGCATACAGGCTATGATAGCATGTGTGTATATGTACGAATGAATACCGCCTAGAAAGCCACTCAAAGTGAGTGAAGTTAGCATGCTATTCATAGTCAGCCATCACTGACTCCTTCTTCCGCCACTCTGCAGATTTATTGCAGCACTTCCTTCTGTGCCTTTGCTTCAGTGTGTGCTATTTTCTTCTTCCACAAAGTATAGTATAATTCTCAGGTAACCACTGTGAAAGGTTTTCGCTCGTCTGTGCAACAAAGATGAGGACGACCCTCGGCTATGAAAAAAGGCTGAGCTTCCTTCTCTGTCCACAGAGACGCCAATTCAGAGACTAAAGCAAAATGTGAACAATAGACAAAAGGGAAGACAGACCAGGATGAATGTCTCCAAAAAAGGCACGAGTAGATAAAACAGAGTGTTCAGCACTTCAGAGGGAGATAAGGATTATCAGAGGGGAATCATACCGATCCTACAGAATAAATGATCACTCTCAGATTGTTATAAAGACAAGCTAGAAAGAAGCTCCAGGCCTTATTAACTAATCCGAGGAAAAACAAACAGAAGAAAGCAGCTCACAGTAACAGTGTATGCGTGATCATTATCAGATTTTTGCAGTTAATTGTGTAAGGGGTCTTGCATTCAGCATACTTCAATTACTGGAATTAGATTATATGGAGAAATCTGAAGAGGCCAGTTTGATTACTGCCCAGTAATCAGATTATTCAAGCCATAAAAGCTACATAAACACTTTATGGCCACAAGCATATAATATGTGGACATGACTCCTAATTATTGAGTTTAGGTGGTTCAGCCCCACCCCTGCTTACAGATGTATAAATCAACTAAGTGGAAGTCCCTTTCCATAAAGACATGGTTGGGCGGCACGGTGGCTCGGTGGGTAGCACTGCCGCCTCACAGCAAGAAGGTCTTGGATTCGATTCCCAGGTGGAGCGGTCCGAGTCCTTTCTGTGTGGAGTTTGCATGTTCTCCCCGTGTCTGTGTGGGTTTCCCCCAGGAGCTCCGGTTTCCTCCCACAGTCCAAAGACATGCAAGTGAGGTGAATTGGAGATACTAAATTGTCCAAGACTGTGTTTGACATTAAAGACTTGAACTGATGAATCAGTGTTATGAATATTAGCGTAGTGGAAGCGGTGGGTAAGTGGATCAGGTACTGGACTGGTGATCAGTAGATTGCTGGTTCATGCCCCGTCACCACCAATGCTTAACAAGCTCATAGTAAGATGTCCACATACTTTTGGCAATACACTGTATGACTTTTAATTTCAATTTGATGCTACAGCTCTGCTAGGTACCAGATTGCATTCTAAATAACATTCTGACAACTAAATAGTGTGCAAACTTAAAATCTGAAGCAACAGGGACTGATTTACCAGGTTTGTGTAATCATTTACTATTAAGTTTAGATTTAAACTTGCTGTATCAGGCTGTACAGTAGTATTCTAGTGGGTAGAGCTTTGGGCTATCAACTGAAAGGTTCTGCTATGAAGCCACTGTTGGGCCCTTGAGCAAGCTCCTTAACCCTCTCTGCTCCAGGGGTGCCGTACGATGGCTGACCCTATATATATATATATACACTGATCAGCCATATGATTAAAACCTTGTTTCTACACTCACTGTCCATTTTATCAGCTCCACTTACCATATAGAAGCACTTTGTGGTTCTACAATTACTGTCTGTAGTCCATCTGTTTCTCTACATACTTTTAAAACCTGCTTTCACCCTGTTCTTCAATGGCCAGGACCACCACAGAGCAGGCATTATTTGGGTGTTGGATTATTCTCAGCACTGCAGTGACACTGACATGGTGGTGGTGTGTTAATGTGTGTTGTGCTGGTAATAATGGATCAGACACAGCAGCGCTGCTGGAGTTTTTAAACAACTCACTGTTACTGCTGGACTCTGAATAGTCCACCAACCAAAAATATATCCATTCAACAGCGCCCTGTAGGCAGCGTCCTGTGACCACTGGTGAAGGTCTAGAAGATGACCAACTCAAACAGCAGCAATAGATGAGCGATCGTCTCTGACTTTACATCTACAAGGTGGACCAACTAGGTAGGAGTGTGTGAGTGGACAGTGAGTGGACACAGTGAGTGTAAAAACAAGGAGGTGGTTTTAATGTTATGGCTGATCGGTGTGTGTGTGTGTGTGTGTGTGTGTGTGTGACAAATAAAGGTGTTTATTCATTCCACTGTTTTAAAGTGAAGGGTTTCAATCCACACTCAGCTACACTATGTGGTCAACACAGTAACCTAACCACTGGTGGAGAAGTAATTTAGCATACTATTTAGTACATTGCAAGGTATTTGGGACACAACAGCTCTCATTTGCTCTATGTGGAGCCTGACACAGTGAGGTTAATTTTAATAAGACAGATTTATTCATGAACAGATTAAATCTGTGATGTACCTCATACATTTGTATTTCTTGTCACGTGACAATCATCAAAATTAACTAATTTTTACACAGTGACTAAAACAATTGGGTTGTAAGCAATAAGACACTGACACTGAGGAGCAATGATGGGTTTTTGCTCACCATCGTGTTCTGAACTTTATGAGATAATTGTCAATAAAATGAAAAAGAACATATTCTCAAAGACACTGAGGAGCAAATGAAGCTTTAGCCTTTATTTGCGATCCAGCATTTTCACGTGATCAGCCAACAATAAGAGATGAAAAATGAGTCCTGAGATATGCAGTCTCTCAAGTACCCTCACACTAATTGTGATGTGCAGCCGTCTCCATGGCAATGCCGCAGGTGGTGGCCTGAGCGGCAGGGGTCCACGTGATTGGCTGGGCGTAGCCCCCTTTCCTCCTCTCCTGGTGAGCTTGACCTTTGGAGCAGGTCTTCTGAACTCAGCAGGACTGAAGCTTCTGGAGCTCATACATGTGTCACACAGCCCCGCCCTCTTGTCCGGCACCCACAACCCCATCCTTACCCTAATGCGTCACATGAATAAACAGTACCCGGAACTTAGCTGCCAAATTAATGCAGGTATAATTATTGCAGTGCTCTTAAAGGGTGAGCAAACAATGTGAGAAGAACATTAAGTGTAGGTAAAGGTGCTTTATGCTCTATTAAATGTAACCATGGAGGTTGTTGATGAGTAATTACATCTTTCAGCCAGTACTGCAAAATAATGTCAAAAAGTTAATAGTTCATAATTAAAGTGTTTTTTTTTCTTAACTGACTGACCATCAGCAGCGTAGTGCAGGTATTGCGACCTTTAAATGCTTTAGGTCAAGTAATCTTTACTCTATAATCATGTCAATCTGTTCACAATACTGTTCACATTTTAGATCATTAAAAATCATCAACTTTATTCTCAGCTCAGACAGCTTCAGTGACGAGCTTAGCTCATAATTACGTTCATGCTACATGTTGTAAGACACGAACACTGATGACACAAAACATCATAAACTGTGCATTGTCTTTCATAATAACTGTGCAGGTCAGGTTGGGCTGAAGGTAGGTACTCGTTGGTAGTAGACCAACACCGATCAGGCATACCATTATGTCCACCTTCGTAATATTGTGTTGGTCCCCCTTTTCTGCCAAAACAGCCCTGACCCATAGAGGCATGAATTCCACTAGACCCCTGAAGGTGTGCTGTGGTATCTGGCACCAAGATGTTAGCAGCAGATCCTTTAACTCCTGTAAGTTGCGAGGTGGGGCCTCCATGGATCTGACTTGTTCGTCCAGCACATCCCACAGATGCTCGATTGGATTGAGATCTGGGGAATTTGGAGGCCAAGTCAACACCTCAAACTCAGTGTTGTTCTCCTCAAACCATTCCTGAAGCATTTTTGCTTTGTGGCAGGGCGCATTATCCTGCTGAAAGAGGCCACAGCCATCAGGGAATACTGTTTCCATGAAAGGGTGTACGTGGTCTGCAACAATGCCTAGGTAGGTGGTACGTGTCAAAGTAACATCCACATGGATGGCGGGACACAAGGTTTCCCAGCAGAACATTGCCCAAAGAATCATACTGCCTCCGCCGACTTGCCTTCTTCCCATAGTGCATCCTGGTGCCATGTGTTCCCCAGGTAAGCAACGCACACGTACTGGTCAGTGGTCATAATGTTATGCCTAGTCGGTGTACAATGAAATTCTTTTTTCGCATATCCCAGCTTGTCTAGCTCAAGGTCAGCCATTGTATGGCGCCCCAGGAGCGGACAGGGTTAAGGGCCTTGTTTAAGGACCCAACAGTTGTGCATGGCAGAGCTGGGATTCAAACTCTCAACCTTTCAAATAATAGCTCAAAGCTTTACCCACTAGGCTACTACATTGAATTCGGCAGATCTGATCAGGCATAAAGACCTGAGCTTTCATACATTGTTATGGACAGCATGTTGAAGGAGTGCTCACAGGCAGCTATGGGCAGCCAAATCTGCCCATTGATGGTGGAAGACATGAGAGATATGGTGTCTGGTATGTACCAACAGAGGAGCTACTGTGGCTCAAACTGTAGATATTATAGTATTGGTGTTGAGGTCAATGTGTTCTGTATATGAGGCTGCATAGTCGCAGGACATTCAAAGCGCCCAGGACATTTAAAGCAACTCGTCAACCGCCACAGCAACCCACCCCATTCAGATGTCTTGTGGAGTCCATGTTTAGTGGGTCAGCATATTAGGTGTAATGATTGATTATCCTGACTCACCTTAGTCAGTATTCAGTATGAAGCAAGGTCACCTAGCAAATATCTTTCAACCTTAAAGGAGTGAACTAGTGAACAGGTGCACATGTCAACTCAAGGAGAGTAACTTCGACCATAACCCTGACCTTCTTTGGTCAAATAAACATTTCAGATTGCAAGCTTGTTTACCAGATGGTCTCCTTGCTGTCCTGATGCTAGTCACGACTACTAAAGAAGAGGCACAGGTTGGACCTTTTTGAGGATAACAAATTCAACACGCAGACGCAAGCCAGAAAGAATGGGCCAATGCTTCATTAGCATAAATTTATTCAAGAAGAGTGTTTCCCTGAAAGATGCAGTGAATACAGCAACACACCCTGACAATTTATTTGGCCCATCATTTGTCTGAGTAAAGGTTTTTCTTTTTTTAAATTTTGTTTATGCATTTTCTCCCCTTTTAGCGCATCCAATTACCCGATTGCGTCATGCCTCCTCTCCACCAATGCCGATCCCAGCTCTGATTGAGGAGAATGAAAATAACCCACGCCCCCTCCGACACATGGGCAGCAGCCGTATGCATTTTGTCACCTACACTTTGACGAGTGCAATGCGGATCAGCACTGTGTACAGAGAGAAACACCCTGACAGCACTCTTTTCCCGTCTCTGTGCAGGCGCCATCAATCAGCCAGCAGAGGTCGTAATTGCATTAGTTATGAGAGAGTCCCTATCTGGCTTTTAATATCCCACCCCAATCTATACAACAGGCCAATCGTTGTTCATGTGGCCGCTCAGCTGAGATTCGATACGATCTACTCGAGATCCCAGCTCTGGTTCCAGCATGTGCTTTTACCTCTGCGCCACCTGAGCGGCCTGAGTAAAGGTTTTTAAATTCTATGTCTGCATTTTCCTAAACCAGTCACATCCCAGTTATCCATTAGTATGTTTTCTAGTTATTAGTAATTAGTATCTGCTGCAGACCCGTATCTTGATTGAGGAGGGCTGTACCTAACATACGCCCACTGCAACGTGTGTGCATCTACAACTTCTTGTTTTTACTCAAGACAGTATCACGTACTGAAAGTCCCACACTCCACTTGACTATTCACCATCTCTGTTCAGGCACCATCAACCAACCATCAGGAGCAGCAATTGCAGCATTACTGAGAAATCCCTTTGACCATCTCTTCCAACAGACACAGCCAATCATGTCTGTGTAAACACATGGCCAGTCGATTGCAAAGCTGAGATTCAAACTCAGATTACAGCAGTGGTGGGGTAAAGACAATAATTTATGTATATGGTATGTTTTACAAAATCCTATAGAAACATCCTTTAAATGTACACATTTGTTCTGTTGTGAAATCAGCTGCCACATTTACTGCCACACTGTGCCACTGATAGAAACCAATTTTCTGGAACCAGGTGTCCGGAATGCAAACTAATCTGATACAGATTGCATTTGCAGGCCAAGAGAATTCAGTTCAGTCTTCAAAGCAATTGTTTTTCTTCCACGGTCACATGTACTGCAGTTCTGTGATAGCATGGAAGATTAACACACCCCCGAGATATAATTGAGTATTTGTCTGAGCGCTCCAGTATCAATATTACTAAGTCATCGGGTGTCACACTGGCTATTTATTACAAGTTTATCTACCTGTACAAAAATGAAAGATACAAATCACCAAATGACAGATTAAGTATTTGTTTTATTACAAGTACAGTGCATGTGAATGCACCTTTACTGAACGGAATACAGTATTCCAAGATCAAGCATCTCCATGATTAAGAAGCATAAGGAAACAATAAAGAAGTAAAGGTAAAGTGCAGGTTTTATTGTATTTTTTATTGATGTTTTCAATTGTATTTCAGTGTTTTATATTATATTTCTGTTATTTTCAGTTTATAAGTGTCAAAACAACCCCATTATTTTATATAAGCCGAAAATATATGCAGATTCACTGGACCATGGAACGCATTAACAGGTTTCTCATATATCGTTATGGGAAAAAACACCTTGAAACTCAACAGCTTTTAAACTCAACGCCACTCCCAGAACCAACTGACGTCGAGTTTCAAGGTACCACTGTATACTACATGACCGAAAATACACAGACACCCAAATGTACCACTCATCAATGGTAATTATAGACATGAATGTGTGTTTGCTTCCTCCTGGCTGCCCTATAATAAAGGTTTCAACTATATTTGAACATGACTGTAGAAATTTGCTGCCATTTAGCATCCAGAGTATCAGTAAGGTCAGGCACTGATTCTAAATGTTGAGACCTGACTCTTAATAAGGGTTCCTAATTGGGGTCATCATAAAAGCATTTTTAAAGGCAGTCAAGTTCCTCCACACCATATTTATTTCCAGATCTCACTTCATTCAAGCAGGCAGGACAGTGGTAGCCTAGTGGGTAGGGTTTTGGGCTATCAACTAGAAGGTTGAGAGTTCGAATCCTAGCTTTGCCATGCAGCCACTGTTGGGCCTCTGAACAAAGCCCTTAACCCTCTCTGCTCCAGGGGCAGAGACTCTGACCCTTCGCTCTGACCCCAGCTTCCAAACAAGCTGGGATATGCAAAGAAAGAATTTCATTGTACTGTACACCTGTATATGTATATATGACAAATAAAGGCGTTCTATTCTATTCTATTCTATTCTATGCAAGCATTGTAAGGCTTAAAAACCTTAAAAAAGGGCCTTCCCCAAAAAGTAGAATGTTCCAGAACATCTTTGTATGTTTATTAGGATTTTAACATCATGTTCTACACTTTGGTTACATTCATGACAGTAGTTACTCATTACACAAGGTCTTGGACAATTTAGTATCTCCAATTCACCTCACTTGCATGTCTTTGGACTGTGGGAGGGAACAGGAGCACCCGGAGGAAACCCATGCAAACATGGGGAGAACATGCAAACTCCACACAGAAAGGACCCGGACCGCCCCACCTAGGGATCGAACCCAGGATCTTCTTGCTGTGAGGCAGTGCTACCCACTTGGCCACTGTGCCGCCCAACATCTTTACATGCAGTTGCATTATGATAAAGAGTCAGACCAATACCTTCTGATGTCAGACAATGTGTTTCTACTGCTCATTAGTCCACAGGCAGTGTGCTTTTCACCGCTGTGGCCGGAGCTTGAAATCTCAGTGGTGACTCATGTGCTTCAGACAATGTTAATGCACTGGTGTTACTCTCAGAAGCTCTGATTATTAAATCAGATTGGCACTCCTTGGTTTATTCTGTGAGCCTGTGTGAATGTCGTCCTTGAGATTTCACTTCACAGTAACAGCACTTACAACTGACCAGAGCATCTATAACAGGGTGGAACATTGATGAACTTGTTTAAAGGAGGCATCCTGTAACAGCTCTTCAATATGACACACTCCAGTGCCAGTGTTTGTCTATAGTGATTACATGCCTGTATGCTTAGTTTTCTAAGCTGTTACATTAAGGTGTTGCTAAATTAGCTGAGCCCACTACCAGGTACCAATGCAGAGTAATTCATAGTGATAACACTGGTTCTATTCTGTCACAGTTGATGCAGCTCTTGTTAAGTCTTATTCTAGAGGATTTTGGATCTAGCCTCACATGAGGGATGAGCTAATTAAGAATGCTGCTATAGGCCAAGAACCCAGAGAATGAATAAGGCTACATGGCTGTTCCCTATAGAAACAAGTTAAAAATGTTGAAGTCAGGATGAAATGGCAGGTTAAGGACATTCTTTTACATAACTGAAAGTGCCTTCACTCACACACGGGGTCTGTTTGAAAACCTAGTGAGCTGCCTTGCTGCCTATTGCCTAACTAGGTAGCTGCTTAAGTAGAGAGGATTCTAATAAGTCATCGACGTATAAGGCAGGTTATTCAGACACACTACTTAGACAGCGATTACCACAATTACTAAGCTAACACAGTTGGCCTCAGGCCATTCAAACCAATGGGATGAGGTGGCACAATGTGCTAGCATGCCAGCTAACGTCTCCCTCTATTTACCTCCATTTTTCTATTTATTTATGCATTTTTCTCCCTTTTAGCGTAGTCAATTTGTCCTCCACTGCTGTGGAGGGTATATTGCTGCTCACGTGCCCTCCGACGCTTGTGCAGTCCAAGCGGACCCCTTCTTTTACGCCCATGCTGTGGTGGATCCGCACATGAGGCTCATCAACTTTCTGCACAGGCACCTTGGTCTGCTAACCAGGGTCCTTGCACAGCGTTTGAAGACCCCACCCACTTAGTCCGGTCATTTCCCCACCCAGCAGACCCGGCGGTCAATTTTTGTCCGCTGCAGGGATTGCCAATTGTGCCCGCTAGATAGCACCCAGCCGACCGGTAGAAGAGCCGAGATTCGAACCGGGGTGTTCAGAATCTCTGCGCTGGTGTGCTAGCGGAATATATAGCGGGTTGCTCTGTATTCGTCCACCATATTTGTCATTTTTTGTGAGAAATCTTGTGCAGCACTGAATGCTGGGATTGCCTTCACCAGTAATAAAGCCTCAGATGCTCCCTTATTATTCAGTCAGCTTATCACTTTAAAATAAGGCACCTCATAGGGCAGCATTTTGAGGTATCTAAGAATTCGAACAGCCTTCTGATGTAAAGTGATGTCTACGTAGAGAGCTCACTAAGTTTTCGAACAGACCCATAAATAGATGGTCACAGCCTGAAAAGATGTGCAGTTGTGTTTATTCATAAATGTTAATGGCACCCAGATGTCAGGATAAGGAGAAACTTGAGGCTCAGCAGACCACAGGGCCTTCAGGAATAGAACTGAGTAACCCTAGTGTATTGTGATCTGCACAAGGGTGTAAAAGGGTCAGAATTCAGCTGGTTGGATTACCCAGCAAGCCTTAATAGTTCAATGATTTGGAAAAAAAAGTCCACATATACTTATACTTACATATAAAAACTGCATTTAATTAAAATTCAAGTAAAATACATGTAAAGCTAAAATTCTTCCACTGTTCTTAACCAGCATGTATCTTGTATACTACAGCTCTGTATTATGCAACAGCTTGGTACAGCATTGGAGCCAATATGAAGAGATGCAGGTGAATGTGGGTGGTCAGTCAGTCAGTGTGTGTGTGAGGATGGCCTAAAAATAATGATATGACTTATATGCTTCAAAGGCTTTGATGTTCCAACACAAATGAGCCCCTGTGCATAAAGTGAGAACTACAATGACACGGTCTGGTGAGTTTGGCGTGGAGGAACTTCAGTGTTCTGCACAGAGCCCTAAACCGACAGAGCAGACTGAACAACTTTAGAATGACTCGGGGCAGTGAAATGCAAGCCGAAACTTTTGGTCCAGCATCAGTGCCTGACCTCACGAATACTCTTTTGACTAAACAGGCACAAAAGTCAAAGGCTTAGGAGCCAAACAGTGGAAATAGACAGTAGCACTGATAATACTTAAATCAGAGACCTCATGATCACGAATCCCATAACCGAACTTAACCACTGAGTCACCGCAGCCATGAGTAATGAGCTGATGCCTACGGTTTTGAAATGTTCTGTAGGACAAGCTTATGGTCAGGTGTTCATATACATACATTGTTTTTTAATGCATTTTACTCCCTTTTTCTCCCAATTTAGCATCCAAGGGGATGTTTATTCGCCTTACACACACTCCCTCCGATGTGTGCAGTCCACCAATCCCTTCTTATTTATGCTCCCTGAGCAACCAAGATCCTTACACAGCATTAATAACCCCACCCTTTTAATCCGGCTACCGGTCTTTTCCACCCAGCAGACTGGAAACCAATTTTATCTGCTACAGGCATTAGCCAATTGTGCCTGCTAACTCAGAATCTTGGCACTGGTGTGCAAGCGGATTATCCCACCGTGCCAACTGAGCACCATACAATGTACCCTTTATCATGCAGCCAATCAGGGGATGTAGACTAGCACATTCTCTGTGCACAACTGTGTTTTAAATCAGCCTAACTGCAAGAGTAAGAAATCTAGTGAGCTCTCTACATAGACAGCGTTTTACGTCATCTGATGCGCAATCCCGAGAAGAGGCCGTTCGAATTCTTAGATGCCTGAAAATGCTGCCTACTAAGGTGCCTTATTTCAAGGCAAAAATCTGACTCAATGATGAGGGAGCATCTGATGCTTCCCTAGCAGTAAAGGATATATCTATATATAGAAGCGATAATCTGACTGAATGACCAGGGAGCATTTGGTACTTCCTTAGTGGTGAAGGCAATCCCAGCATTCAATGGGTGTACAAGTGTCATTTATTTGCTTGTCGGGCTTGTCAGTGACAGTTTAACTGTTTTCGGTACACGGAGAGAGATGTTAGCTGGCATGCTAGCGAGTTGTGCAGCCTCAACCCCTTGGTTTGATTTGCCTGAGGCTTACTGTGTTAGCTTAGTAAGCGAAAACTGTGGCTCGTTCTTGAGTCAAAATACCATTGAAAGTTTAAGATACCTTAGTAGTGAGGATATTAAGGCATCTAGGATTTCAAACAGCCTCCTTCCCGGGAGCGCGCTTAGGATGACGTAAAATGCTGTCTATGTAGAGAGCTCCCTAGGTTTTCGAAAACACACCCAATATTATGTCATCCTACGCACGATGCCGAAAAAAAGGCTGTCCGAATTCTTAGATGCCTTAAAATGCTGCCTACTAAGGTGCCTTATTTCAAAGCGAAAATCTGACTCAATGATGAGGGAGCATCTGATGCTTTCTTAGCAGTGAAGGCAAACCCAGCATTCAATGGGTGTACAAGTGTCAATGACAGTTTAACTGGTTTCGGTACGCGGAGGGAGATGTTAGCTGGCATGAAAGTGGGTTATGCAGCCTCAACCCATTGGTTTAAATGGCCTGAGGCTTACTGTGTTAGCTTAGTAAGCGAAAACTGTGGCGACGTTATCGCTGTAATCGCTGTAAAGTAGTGCGTCTGATTAACCTGCCTTATAAGGTCAATGTCTTTTTAGAATCCTCTGTACTTAGGCAGCTGCCTAGGTAGGCAGTAGGCAGCAAGGCATCTCACTAGGTTTTCAAACAGACCCAAAGTGTGAAAGCGGAAAAGTGCAAGAAGACATCACCGACTTGATAAAAAAAACTGATAAAGTGTGAGTGTATAGGAGTGTAATGAGATGTTGCAGGAACAAGCAGGCATTATACTCATTAATT
This sequence comes from Trichomycterus rosablanca, assembly GCF_030014385.1. Lineage (NCBI taxonomy): Eukaryota > Metazoa > Chordata > Actinopteri > Siluriformes > Trichomycteridae > Trichomycterus > Trichomycterus rosablanca. The sequence continues at coordinate 21,029,801 of NC_085998.1, read as the reverse complement.
TAAACAAGAGATAGTGTTTTATCAGCACATGCAAATAAGTACAGCATGTAACAGCCCATAGTGCAATGGTGGAGTTCAATGGGTTTACATTTGTATTTGTCTAAATCCCTCTAATCACTCTTGCTCATAATTTAAGATCTGGGGTTATCTGATCCCCCAGGGCTCCTTATTTCCTTGCCGTGCCCTGTGTTGCCCCGGGCAGGATGTAATGCCACACACTGGAATCAGGTGTGATGTTTGATTTGAGGGCCTCATAAAGCCTTTGAAGAAAACTGGAATCTAAGGTCTAGACACGTCTTCTCTTCATGGTCGTCTCTCTTGCACTCTTTCGCTTTGTCACTCACTCTCTCACACAGCTCTCCTCCATTCTGTGCCTCCTCACCACTCCTCCACATCATGTGACAGTCAACTCCAGTTCCTATGGTTACCAAGCCTTTCCTAGGAAATGCGATGTGGGTATGAAGCGCTCTCTTTCTCTCTGCCTACCTCACACTGTCGTTCTTTATAATCATGTATATTTTCCTTGTGTTTTGATTGGCTTTATCTCTCAGTCTGTTTTTTCCTCTCTCTCCTTTTAAACGACTCCCTCCTCTCTAGTCCTCTTTGCCTCTCACCACCATCTCCTCTCACCGGCTCTGACTCCCGTGGCAGTTGCTAAATTATTGATCTGCTGAAATATTAAGCTGTTATTTTGCTAGACTGCTGAGCACTCCAGTTGTGGACTAATGGCAGGTCCTGAAAACCCAGTGGGCACACCCACTGTGAGCTACCAACATAATATTCATTTCCATGACACGCCATGGCATATCAATGTTGGAGACTGCAGCCAAAGGTTCATTTTCCTTATAATAAAAGATTGGATCTTTATTTCACTTAGAAATGTACAGCTACTTTGTTTGTTTCCTGAAATAACTGCTGTGGACATACATTTAGCAGACGCCTTTATCCAAAGCGACTTACAGTATAGTTACAGTATACAGTCTGAGCAATTGAGGATTAAGAGTCTTGCTCAAGGGCCCAACAACAGCAACCTGGCAGTGGTGGGGCTTGAACCAGCGACCTTATAATTACTAGTCCAGTACCTAAACCACTAGGCTAGCCCATAGCCTAGACATAACCTACAACAAATGTGCTTGATGTCTGTCTCTTTTTTGATCGGATCACCTATTTTGCATGTACATCTATTGGCTTAATTATTAGCAACACTTGACAAATGCACTTTGTGGGTTATAGAATTACTGAGAATTACTAAGAAGGAAAGAGGACTAGAGAGGCAGTCAGATATGCAGATAATGCAGAGAAGAAAACATGCTCAGATCTTCTAATCCCTTCCAATCTTATTAAAGTAAGAATACATATAAATACGTCGTTCTAAACTATACAGTCATGTCAGACCCTGTATATCTGGGGTCATGTGAGTGTCAGGATTTAGTAGGACATCAAAAGCAAAGTCCCTGTGCTACCACTGGCAAAGCATTATGCACTTACATGATTAATGTTGTTCTTTGTTAGGAGGTCATTTATTCTAAAAGCTGTTACACCTGTAACATGGTCCTCATTCTGTTGTCCTTAATCCGTTCGGATTTTATGCTTACGCTGTGCTTCTGCCAACGGGAAAATTGATCAAACAGACAAGGTGCAGCTGAGAGGGCAGATGTTTGTGTCAATATCAGCGACTCTCCTCGACGTTCCCTCTCCAGTGTGGTGTGTGGGTTCTGCCGTATCTGCTGAGGCCTGCCATATATTTCCATGAGCAGTGCTGCGTTTGCCTCTACCCAACACAGCTGAAGGAAGGGGGGGGGGGGGGGGGGGGGTTCACAGCAACACATGCATCTAAGGATAAATGGTGAAACGACTGGGGTGAGGGGGTTTACTGTTGATGTTCTTTTAACCACAAATGAAATGTGATATACTTGAAGGTATACAGTTGACCATATGCTGTATATTAACATAGACATACAGAAGAAGTTTGATGGACCTTCTTCTGAAAGACTGAATGTCTGGTCTGATAGTTTGAAATTCCCCTGAGAAGTGTACCAAGACCAGTAGTTCAGTAATTGTCCGCTAGCTGGCGCACATCTCGCTTTACATAAGTGATGGGCTTTATTTTGTCGTGTGGCTCGCTTTGTTCTCACCTTTTTCTCTGTGTTTTATGCTTAATTTTAGCAAGTTCTGAGTTCTAGGGCTTTGAAAGACAAGGGAAGTGGTAGGCGAAAGAGCGGTGTTTCTGTGGTTCACGTATGTGAGGAATATGGTGTGAAGAAACAGACCGTGAGTAATAAAGGTCTACAGAAAAACTAAAGAAGTATGCAGTAAAATGTAGTGGTTTTACATTGCATATTGACATATCTATTTAGGTTGTTCATATATTGTGTACCTCTGTTTATGTACATACATACATTGGTCTCCAAATACTGTACATACATATACTGTATATGCACACATATGCATACATTTTCTATATATTGCCTGTCTATGTCTTATAGTTTGTATATTTTTGTGTTTAATGTTTAATGTTTCTTGTGCATTGTCTGCAACTTGTACATTGCTTTGTGTATACTGTATTAATACTAGAGAGATACTATCAGCCGGAAGCAAATTCCTTGTGTGTATCCACATACTTGGCCAATAAATCTGATTCTGATACTGTTTATCATTTGTGAATGTTTAGCACTCTTGTGGACCTTAGTTTTATGTTTTCATATATTTTGGCACCCCCTGGAATAAAACCTCACTGTTTCAGACGATCACATTTTACGGACCAGTGCTCCCCCCTTTTAGTCCGTTAAATCGAGGTTTATCTATATATGCATGGGGAAGAGGATAAACAGTATAAGATGGGCTGAAAAGTAATATAAAAACTTAATTCTTTGACTGTTGTCCACTTACACTAGAGTAAGTTCACTATGGAAGCACTACTGTACGTCACTCTGAATAAATGCCGAAAATGTAAATGTAAAAACAGGGAGACGGGCCGCTCAGGTGGCGCAGCGGTAAAAACACACGCTGGAACCAGAGCTGGATCTCGAATACATCGTATGGAATCTCAGCTCTGCCTGCCGGCTAAGGCTGAGCGGCCACATGAACAACGATTGGCCTGTTGTTCAGATATGGGCGGGACTAAGCCGGATAGGGTCTCTCTCTCATGACTGGTGCAATTACGACCTCCGCTGGCTGATTGATGGCGCCTGCACAGAGATGAGAAAAGAGTGCGCTGAGGGTTTGTCTCTCCGTACACAACGCTGAGCTGCACTGCACTCGTTAAAGTGTAGGTGATACGATGCATACAAAGGGGGTGTGGGTTAGCTTCGTTCTTCTCAATCAGAGCAGGGATCGGCATTGGTGGAGAGGAAGCATGACGCAATCGGGCAATTGAGCGTGCTAAAAAGGGAGAAAAAGGGGAGAAAATGCAAGGCCCCGCAATGGATTGGTGCCTGTTCGGGGGGAGTTACTGCACTGAGTCTAGTGATTCAAAGAAAAACCAGACCCACCATAATCGTAATAAGGAGAAAGTGGTGTTAAAACAAAGCGACTTACAGTACTGTGACAGGATACGATCTAAGCAACTGAGGGTTAAGGACCTTGCTTAAGGGCCCAACAGTGACAACGTGGCAGTGGTGAGGCATGAACAAGCAATCTTTTGATTACTAGTCCAGTACCTTAACCGCTAGGCATGCAAAGTGTGTTCTGGTAATAAAACAGCAAGATGATTTGCACTTAATGTTTCAGACTGCTCAGAAATTTCAGAAGTTTCTACATTTATTTGTAGGCAGGTGGATAAGAATGTATTGGAGTCCCTGCTGGATTGGAGGATCCCACCAGATAATATCTCACTTATCTCAGTCTAGAGCCTAGAGCCAATCTTAATAGCTAAAACCCACATAAAAGACATATTTTCCAATGAGATCTAAGCCTAACCGGTTCTCAGTTTGACTGTTCATGTGGCTTCCAAGTCATTCAGTGCACTAAGACTTGCAAAGATGATGACAACAGCAACAAAACGAATGAGAACCAGACAGATAAGTCACTGGAGGAAAGCACAATGAGGCTGAAGCAATGAAGCGTGGCATGACTTTTGTCTGTCTGGGGAAAGGAGGAGGCTTATAAAGGCCTTTTATTAAAAAAGTGTCACGCTCAGTGTGAGAATGCAAGTTAGCAGAAACTGGCAATAATAGCAGTGTAAGACCACACAGTATATTAAATGTTACTCTCTATATCATGAAATTAGCAAGCCAGCCACACTTAAAGTCCTCATAACGGTGCATTCCCATCAGCCATCACTCATTTTCCAGGTATCTTCATTAATTGTAGGAGAAACAAACAAAATATATGACACACTGTCCAAACCAAACACATTCAAAACCGTGATTAGCTGTGGCCCTTGTGTACAACCCAATCCACTGTGGAATATTCATGTTGGTAGCAAGCTAACTGGCTGTCTTTCACCTCCTCCGCGCTACCCAGAGGAGGTACGACTGCGTTGTTACCATGGTTATCAAGCTGGCTACAGAAGAGCTTGTAATTTGCGGTGCGGATTTGAGGATGAAATCTTATTTGCACTGCGGTCTGAACAAAGCCGGAGATACTGATGTGTTTAAAGGCCACATCTGACATCTGTATTAAAATTTCAGTACCGGTCTTCAAAAGGGCATCACACACCAAACAATACAATAATACCGTCCAAGTGGCCGAGAAGCTGGTTCTCTGTGACGTAGAATTTTTTTTTATCACAGCAACGTTAATTATAGGAAAAATGAACACAAATCAACAGAGCAAGAGAGAGATAGTGAGAAAAAGAGAGAGTGAGAGAGCAGGGATAGATGCATATATGGATGGATGGTTGGATAGATGGATGGATGGCTAGATGGATGGATGGATGGATGGATGGATGGCTAGATGGCTGGATGGATGGCTAGATGGATGGATGGATGGATGGATGGCTAGATGGATGGATGGATGGATGGCTGGATGGATGGCTAGATGGATGGATGGATGGCTGGCTAGATGGCTGGATGGATGGATGGCTAGATGGCTGGATGGATGGATGGATGGATGGCTAGATGGCTGGCTAGATGGCTGGATGGATGGCTAGATGGATGGATGGATGGCTAGATGGATGGATGGATGGCTAGATGGATGGATGGATGGATGGTTGGATGGATGGATGGCTAGATGGATGGATGGATGGATGGCTGGATGGCTAGATGGATGGATGGATGGATGGCTGGCTAGATGGCTGGATGGATGGATGGATGGATGGTTGGATAGATGGATGGATGGATGGCTAGATGGATGGATGGATGGATGGTTGGATAGATGGATGGATGGATAGCTAGATGGATGGATGAATGGTTGGATAGATGGATGGATGGCTAGATGGATGGATGGATGGCTAGATGGATGGATGGATGGATGGATGGTTGGATAGATGGATAGATGGATGGATGGCTAAATGGATGGATGGATGGATGGCTAGATGGATGGATGGCTAGATGGCTGGATGGATGGATGGATGGCTAGATGGATGGATGGATGGATGGCTGGATGGCTAGATGGATGGATGGATGGCTAGATGGATGGATAGCTGGCTTGCTAGATGGCTGGATGGATGGATGGATGGCTAGATGGCTGGCTAGATGGCTGGATGGATGGATGGATGGATGGATGGATGGCTAGATGGATGGATGGATGGCTAGATGGATGGATGGATGGATGGATGGCTAGATGGCTGGATGGCTAGATGGCTGGATGGATGGATGGCTGGATGGATGGCTAGATGGATGGATGGCTAGATGGCTGGATGGATGAATGGATGGATGGATGGCTGGATGAATGGATGGCTAGATGGATGGATGGATGGATGGATGGATGGCTGGATGGATGGATGGCTAGATGGATGGATGGATGGCTAGATTGCTGGATGGATGAATGGATGGATGGATGGCTGGATGGATGGCTAGATGGATGGATGGATGGCTGGATGGATGGCTAGATAGATGGATGGCTAGATGGCTGGATGGTTGGATGGATGGATAGACAGATGAATACATGGATGGATGGTTGGATAGATAGATAGATAAATGGATGGATAGATAGACAGATGACTAAATGGATGGATGGATAGACAGATTAATGGATGGATGGATGGATAGACAGATGAATACATGGATGGATGGTTGGATAGATAGATAAATGGATGAATAGATAGACAGATGACTAGATGGATGGATGGATGGATGGATGGATGGAGGGGTGGATGGATGGAATAAGAAAGAAAAAATGACAACAAAAGGGAGAGAAAGAGAGAGGGAATGACAGGAAGGAGGAGTAAGAAAGAGAAGGCAAGAGCAAGGGAGAGAGAGAGGAAGGATAAGAAGAGGGAAGTGAGAAAGAAAATGACAAGAGAAAGAAAAAGAGAGAAACAATCTGCTTTATTCCACATTTAGAGAGACAACTGGAGTAAGAGTCACACACACACACACACACACACACACACACACACACACACACACAGTGTGTTGAGTGTTGATCAGCAGGGGGGAAGCATCCTGTTTCACTGATGATGTAAATATGAAAGTGGACATACCGCCAGCGTTAGTTAGTTTGATGTTAACAGCTGTTAAAATAGAGACCGCTGATTTAGATTATCTTATCCTAACAGTCTGAGTGAATTGTACCACAGCAGCAACGTAGATATAAATAACCAGCTTACAAAAAGAAAACATCACTGCCTGCATGTTGTGTGTTGTTGTTATCACTGGGTATGACTAAGAGTGTGAGACTGAGATTACAGACACAGTCCAACTACAGAACAATCTAAAACATTGTAAGGAAACTGTCACCAACTTTTAGGTTAGTACATCTATGTTAATAATTTCACTATAACCTCAGAAAAATGGTAGTATCTACAATTTGCGCAATTATTATTACCTCATTTTAATAAATGTAGCTTCAGCAAATCAAAATAGCAGTTTGACAGAACAGATATCAACTGTCCCAACTGCAGTACAGCTAGCTTTTGTGGCTTTTTTTTATCAACATGCCTGGAAAAGTTCAGTGTACCATCAGATTATGTGACTGTTTTATTTATACAGAATAGGCACACACCCTTGTCTTTTTTCTGGGGTCCACTCTGTATTATAGACGAGGATGACGTCTGAGGATTTCTGTGCTGAGCAGAGTGCTGAGTAAAAGCACTCGGCTAAAGAAAGCCGATTTACATTTCAAAAAGGTCATGAATGAACAACAAACACTTCAAATTAATCTGTTGACTTGAGGTATCATTTCATATTAAAACATTTTGACCAACGCAAAATGGACTTGACAAAGAAGATCAGGCTACAGCGCTAGAGATGTTGAACTTTCCACACAGGAGGGAGAGAGGGTGGGTGGGAGAGAGATACAGATAAATAGCGGGATTTGATTTTGGGGGAAAACAATTATAAAAAAAGGATTTCTGCCCAGGTGGCGCAGCGGGATATTCCGCTAGCACACCAGCGCCGAGATTCTGAACTCCTCGGCGTTGCCAACGTTCGGCTGGGAGCCATCTAGCAGTGCCTCAAAGATTTTGAGTTTATGGGACGTTGAGTTACAAGGTACCACTGTATGTACTTGTATATAGCTAAAATGACAATAAAGCCTCTCTTGAGCTTGGCGTCATGTCCGGGTGTGTTGCTGCATTGTGCCCAGTGATTCAGGGCAAACCAGACCCATCATGACCCTGACCAAGATAAAGCTGGAATAAACATGAAATGAATTGAGCTCAGAGAGCCGAGCTTAAACTGAGCATCCTTGCTGTTATCCAAAAAGTCTGTAAATCCTGACTAACCTAGGTGGCTGCACACGTCCATTCAATCTACGAGATTACTGCGTAAAGGATTAAAGCGGTTTCCTGGTTCACGGACTGCTCGAGCTGCATCTGGCGTATGGTGGGAGGATCTGTGGTTGCTGTGATACCAACAGGAAGTGCTCCACTTGTTCCCCTTAATATCTACATGTAATTGTTCTTCTGGGAATGATGGGGAGTTTTATTATTTGGAATGATAATATCAACATATGGAAAAGCTGGTCAAGAACTGTGAGAAAGACTGGACGCTGTATATACGTAGAAGCAGCAACACGAGACCAGATGGATTTTGGGTGTGTGTATTGGAAACACACTCACAAGAGAGGGACGGTTGGAGGGAGATGCACTCTTCAAGCTCTCCGTGCTGCAAATGGTTTGAAAGCAACACTGTGCCGGTAGCTTGATGGAGCAGGCACTTTCTAACCACATCTTCCCTCTTCGCCTTCATTCATTTTCTCTTTTTTTTTCTCTTTCTCCACCATGGCCTGTTTCAAAGTCCCCCTTCCCCCAGCCCATTACTGGCATTCAGCTCCACTATATTCAACCTGCACTCTCTTTTCAGATCCTTCTAGTGCACAGTGGACAGAGAAAAAGCCTTCCGACCCAAAGCCGAGGATCCTATACGTACTCCAGAATCTCACACACCCCCACGGCAATTCGGCCTCGGTGCATATGCCCACAATAGCTCTTTGCATGGCTGCAGATGAGAGTTGCGCAACCACACACACACACACACACACACACATCCTTGTGCAAAAAGCCTGATTAGTGCTAGGGCACAAGTACAAATCATAACAGTCCATACGTACACAATCTGATGGACCGGCCTGCTAAAAATGTGTAGCTACAAACACCGATCAGCCATAACATTAAAACCACCTCCTTTCTACACTCACTGTCCATTTTATCAGCTCCACTTACCATATAGAAGCACTTTGTAGTTCTACAATTACTGACTGTAGTCCATCTGTTTCTCTACATACTTTTTAAACCTGCTTTCACCCTGTTCTTCAATGGTCAGGACCCACACAAGACCACCACAGAGTAGGTATTACTTGGGTGGTGCCAGTTATACTAACATGGTGGTGGTGTGTTAGTGTGTGTTGTGCTGGTATGAGTGGATCAGGCACAGCAGTGCTGCTGGAGTTTTTAAATACTGTGTCCACTCACTGTCCACTCTATTAGACACTCCTACCTAGTTGGTCCACCTTGTAGATGTAAAGTCAGAGACGATCGCTCATCTATTGCTGCTGTTTGAGTTGGTTATCTTCTAGACCTTCATCAGTGGTCACAGGATGCTGCCCACAGGGCGCTGTTGGCTGGATATTTTTGGTTGGTGGACTATTCACAGTCCAGCAGTGACAGTGAGGTGTTTAAAAACTCCATCAGCAGTGCTGTGTATATATATATATATATATAAGAATGGAGAATACACTCATTAAATCAGCATCTCCAAATGAACAGGGCTCCTAAACTCTCTCTTGTGGACTCTTCAGCTCCCTTTACAAGCTATCAATCGGGTTTAGGTCAGCGGATAAGAATGGCTATGATAAAATCTAGAGTCTGTGGTCGTCAATCTTGATTCTGTTGTCACGACTGAAACAAATGTGGTAAAGGCAGCAGGATTTTATTTCAAATCATCTGGTACTGTATGAAATGCATGTTACCTTGTATTTTCCCAAGGACTGTTGGAGGAAAACATCCACCATACATAAGTAATAGTGAGAATTAGGTTCTTGTTCATGTATCCATCATTCAGAATCTACCCTGACTTGTTAACTACTGGCCATGCCAAAAGAGTGGTAAAGAAAGGATCTGGGTAAGGAAAAGAGAGGTTCACTACTGGTTTTACTGGCAGAAGGGTATATTTACATTTTCGGCATTTTATCCAGAGCACACTGTCTAAGCAATTGAGGGTTAAGGGCCTTGCTCAAGGGACCAACAGTGACAACCTGGCAGTGGGTGGGTTTGAACCAGCGACCTTTTGATTACTAGTCCAGTACCTAAACTGCTAGGCTACAACAGCCCTACAGTGAGCATCAGGTTGCTTTCATCCTTAATATGTCAAAGGTGGAATTTCAATAGAACAAGGTCAAGCAGCAGAAATTGGCGCAAATAAAGCTACAGACCGGCAGCTAATGGTTGGACTGAGACCTGGTGAGGACTACAAGCCACAGATTTTTTTTTTACAAATATATCCCAGTCTTGTAAAAGGGTGTTAGGATCAAAAGAGTAAAATAAGAAAAGCCTAAACCAAACAGTAATGGACAGCAACCTACAGAAAGCAATCAGAACAGAACAGCAGATCACTGCATGTCACAACAAGAAGCAAAAGGTCCAGAAAGGCCAAGACCCTAAAAAATCAAGAGTAAAAGAGTAAGCCAGAGAACAAGGGCATGCAAAAGAGATTATGAAGGATCAGTCCATTAAGAGTCCAGACACGTTGGGGCCGTCTACTTAATGTCATCTCACACTACCCCCTCTCCTCGTTCTTCATCTCTCTAATCAATAGAGAAGCACTTAGGGGTGAGCAGGGTCCTGCTCATTAGGGCCTGTAATGGTCCAGGCAAAGAGTGCACTCTGTATCTCACACAGACCGCCGTTAAATTCACATGCTCATCATACCATCTCCCAAACCAATGGAAAAAGAACCCATTTCATGGTAAAAGACAGTAAAGCATTCTGTGTTGGGACTCAACATGTATTTCCCACCCAGGAAAACTACCAAAAAATGGATTGGTACGTTTACAGCAGAGAGGTGGTGGTGGGTGCTACCATGCCAGCATGCATAACTGTACATGGAAAAGTACATAATAAATTGTAGTTTATTCTATGTTCATATTGTTTTTAAAGTTGATTTATATCCCATCCTATTTTTTTCAAAAAACTTGATTTAAATATGTACAATGTTGTAAAAAAGTGTTTTTCACAACAGTTTTGCTAATTTGTCACATTTAAATGTTTCAGATCATGATCAATGATTAAACATGATTAATGACAAATTTAATGATTAATCCTTAAACATGATTAAACACAAAACCGAGCTTTTAAATTATTCGATTTTATAAAGATGAAGATTTATTTAAAACCTAACTCACTCATGTGAAAAAGTAACTATAACAGTAATAATAATAATAATAATAATAACGGCCGCTCAGGTGGCGCAGCAGTAAAACACACACTGTTCACCAGAGCTGGGATCTCGAATACATCGTATCGAATCTCGACTCTGCCTTGCCGGCTGAAGATGAGCAGCTACATGAACAATGATTGGCCTGTTGTTCAGATAAGGGGCGGGACTAAGCCGGATGGGGACTCTCTCTCAGAACAGTGCGATTACGACCTTTGCTGGCTGGTTGGTGGTGCCTGCACGGAGATGGGGAAGGAGTGTGGTAGAGGGTGTGGCTCTCCGTGCACAGTGCTGTACCGCACTGCACTCGTCAAGTGTAGGTGATAAGATGTTCGATTGCTGTGCATATGACGGAGGGGGCGTGGAGCAGCCTCGTCCTTCCCAATCAGGAGTAGAGACCAGCATTAGTGAGAGGATGATTATTGGGTAGAAATTGGATGCGCTAACGTGGGAGAAAAAGGGATAAAAAAAAAAAATTAATAATAATAAATAATAATAATAAATAATAATAATGATATAATAACCACTATTCTATGCAGAACTGTTTTATTTCGGCTACGCTGTAGGGTTTCCGAGCATGAACTGCCCCTTTAAGGTATTGCCACAGCATCTCAACGAGATTCAAGTTAGTCTACTTCAATCTCTTTAGAACATGCAAATTAGGGCTGCACGATATTGGAAAAAACTGACATTGCGATTTTTTTTTTCTGCGATATATACTGTATATTGCAATATTAAAAAAATGCAGGAATTTTCACCACATTATTAATAATATTAATAATGCATGTATCTTACTCTAAATAAGGGGCTCATCTGTGAAAAAGGGTGGTGCCTACAAGGGATACAAAAGATTATGACAAGCTACATCTTTGTACTCGGTTGAAACTGAGCATTAAACTAAGAAAGCTTCAATATCACATGAATAACAGGGAATTAACAGGATTGACAAAATGGGTAATTTAATATTTTATTTCACAATCAAAACCTTCAAGTAGTAAACATTATTTTAAAAAAACTATACAAACAAAAGAGCAGCTATACACCTGTTCCAAATCCGAGATGCCTTACTAAGCTCACTACTGAGGCATCTTAATATTTCAATGTTATTTTGATGAGTGAGAATCGGAAGCGTCCTTAGTGATGAAGGCAATCCCAGAATTCATTGAGGCATCTCTTCTCTCACAGAAAAATAAACATGGCTGACGGTGCGGACAAAGTTATTTTGAAACGTAAATAAATAATTATTGATTTTTAACGAGTGTTTTTATTTGCAAGTTTGGGCTTGTCAGCAAATGTAACAGTTTTCTGTACACGAATCGAGATGTTATGTTGACATGTTAGCGCTGTCCCACCTCATTCCATTGGTTTTAATGGCAAGATGCTAAATGCTAAACGCGAAACCCGATGCAATCGCTAAGTAGGGCGTTCGAATAACCTGCCTTATAAGTCAATGACTTATTAGAATCCTCTCTACTGTGGCAGCTGCCTGTGTAGGTAGTACAGCAAGGCGGCTCACTAGGTTTTTGAACACACTGGTAGACACTGTATGTCATGGAAAATGAGAACGGTGCGAATTTTCGTTTTGTGTCCTGCGATGTGACTATTGCGCATGCACACATCGCGATGACTATGCTGAAACGAAATATCGTGCAGCCCTAATGCAAATTGTGCTGATTTTTGAGACCTTAAAGTCTGCTTCACATTGCCAGAGAGGGTTTAAGTAAAGCTTAGATTTAACAGATCTGGCAGTAATCATGTCTGGGTGTGGCTAGTGAAACTGAACCCAGTTTTCAATTGAATTTGGTTAAGTGGTTGATTTTAGTAGCTAAGGGGGCAATTACTTTTTTACAAAGGTTAAATTGGTCTTGAATAAGGGGAACCATCAGGACCATCTACACCCTCAGAAGGGTCTATGATATACTAAAAATAA